>NC_134406.1:199551404-199861404 GCF_038048845.1 Mixophyes fleayi
GTTCTGATCCCTGGCTATGTCTGACAACAATTCTGATTAAATGTGTAAGCAGCACAGAAGGAAAATATACTGTCTTCTCCATGAGGAACTTGCTCAGCGGAGATGAGACAGGGAAGCTCCAGCTGTACCCACACTGCAGAAATGAACTTATGATGATGATATGGAAGCATATTTAAACATGCCATCACCCAAGCCATTGGCCACCTAAGAGTTTGGATGAATGTCTAGCTCCCAGTCTTTTGGGGGAAGCTCAGTGTGCTTATATAGAGCTGGACGAGGACCAGGCCAGTACCTTTCAGTAGCTAAAACCGATAATCTGGCGCAGATTAGTGTCACCGGCATGGGCAAAGACTATCTAAGGATTTGCCATTTTGTGCTCAGCTTGCTGAACTCTGTAAAACACTGTATAGTGGTTGCAGTCAGAAAAGAACAATGCGGTCCGGATGATCAAGATTCTGGCTATTGATCATTGTATCCAAGGGAGGTCAGAGGGCTCCAAAGGTGGGCACTGTGGGCGGACCCTCAGATGTATGAGGACTGGCCACTCTAGTAGACAGATATTGTGCCTTGCAGCTTATGACCAATATATGGAAAGGTTGACCGGGCATTGATGAGGAAAGTTTGTCTGACACAGAGGCAGCCAAAACTGCTTTGGGTCCAACATGCTTTGAGTATGGAGAGCCTGGACAGTTTGCAGGCACAATGCCCAACATTAATGGAACCTATGGATTGTTCATATGCACACGTATAATCGATTTATCCAAGCTGTTGTACTATGAGTCTAGTTGCGGGGATGTCCAACTTTTTCAGTGTGGTTGTTTTTGTTACAATGCAGCGCCGCTTTAAATTTAATCGCCGAAGACGCTGGACACGCCGGAGTTGAAGAATCCGGACATTAATACATTTACCCCCTGGTCTTCTCCAGGGTCCCCTGCAAGAAGGTATGGGTGCATGAAATAGAGGGTGGTCAAACTAGCCGGGTCGGTAACGTTCTGACAGCAACAGTTCACAAGGAGGATCCAGGAGACTGGTCAAGTAAAAGGCAAGGAGCAAATACCAGGTAACCAAATCAGAGGAGATATCAGAAGAATTGTCAGGTATCAGTTAAGGTCATACACAGAAGAACAAACAGACTTTTGGCAAACTGGAACACTGAAGCTGGGAGACCCAATATTCTGGCACCAGAGAAAGCTTTAACTAGTAGTTTGCACAAATGATTAGCGACGTTGGCGCAGCATCATTGGATGCCACCAGAGTTTCCAATAGCGTCCTGTTGCCTAGCAACGGTACAAGCATGTCTAGAGAAGACTGACAGGGGAGCTGGATGTTGCACATCAACCAGTTGCAGCAGGAAGACAGACAGGTAGCCTTCCCAATGCCGAAGAGGAGAAACATCGGGAACATGGTTATTTCCTGGTTACCTGGTTATTGCCATAATTAGTTGGCGATACTTTGGGTGAAGATTCCACACCTCCTGACGAGGACTCGACTTTGTCAGTATTACATAGCTTGTTTCCCCTGAGAGACTTTGGTCAAGTCCAACTTGAAGCAGCTACCTTAGTGAATGTCTATGAAAATGTAATTGAGGTAAATGGTGTAGGGAAGGCTGACAGGTCACCAGAAGGTATTACTTATTATATCTTGAAAAATTACTTTTTGTATAGAATTCATAAATTTCAAGATAAAATTGTGGAGAAATTGTTATAGCCACAATTTCATATCCCACCTGTACTTGAAGCTGCACATACACATCAGTCTGGGGTAAACTTGGAAAATGACAAAACTAGCAGTCTATGTACTCAGGCTATATTGGCCAGGGGTGTTAGTGGCAATAAAGAAGTTTTTGTGGGCATTTCCAATATGTCAGAGAAATGTCCGAATCCAGACTACAGGGCCCCGCTAGTTCCTATTGCCATGGTGCAGATCCCATATGAGCATTTTGTTATGGATTTGGTGGGTCCATTAGAAAAATCAGCCCATGGCCATCGGTACGTGCTGGTTATAGTTGATTATGCCACCAGGTATCCCAAAGCTATAACTTTGCGTAATTTAAAATATAGTATGATAGCATGATGAAAATAACTCCTCACATACTGCATCCGGTTACGTAACCCCAATGAAACCTTAACTGATCAGGGTACTCTCGTTATGTCAAATCCAATGAAAGAGTTGTGCCAGCTGTTAAAGGTAAAAAAGTTGCACGCATCGGTATACCACCCACAGACTGACTGGTTAGAGGAATGTATTAGTAGAACCCTCAGCATATGATGAGAAAAGCAGTAGCACTGGAAATATGGTTCTAGGATGTGTTAGTACCCTATTTAATGTTCGCAGTGAGAGAGGCGCCTGAAGCGTCCACAGGGTTTAGCCCCTTCAGATTATTCTATGGCAGACAGCTAAGGGGCATTTTGGATGCTTGCAAAGAAGGTTGGGAGCAACAGGGTCCTAGAGAACCCAATGTGACCCAATTTGTGTCTCAGTTGTATGATAGGTTTGGAAAGATCACCCCATTGGTACAGCAACATCTGTATGAGATGAAAGCAAGACAAAAAAGGAACTATGATAAGTCGGCTGCAATTTGGACTTTCCAACCAGGGTGACAGAGTTCTTGTACTGGTAACCACATAGGAGTGTAAGCCATTCCCTCATTGGCAGAGGCTGTATGAGGTGGTTCAATCTGTGGGGCCTGTCAATTATAAAGTCAGGCAGGAATATAGGAGGAAACCAGTCCAAACTTATAATATGAACTTGTTGAAACTAGGGCATTAGAGGAAGGAGCCACAAGTAGCATTAATAAATGTAGTGCTGCAGGAAACCAAAGTTCCCATGAGAATTGATCTGTTGCTGCAGTGAAGGCAATAGACTGAGTAAATGGTGAAGAGAAATCTAGATGTGTTTTCTGAGGTACCTGGACTTACCTTTCTCATAGAACTCAATATAGTTACACCTCCAGAGGTGATAGTGAGAAATCAATGGCAATTGTAATAACCCCATTGTGTTAGTAACCAAGCCGAATAGCAGTATGAATTTCTGTAATGATTTTAGAAAATTCAAAGAAGTTTCCCATTTACTATGTTAAATCTGGCCAAAGGTTACTGGCAGATCCATCTAACGCAGTCTACCAAGACAAAGACAACTTTTTGGGCTTAACTGGGCTCCCGCTACATTTCAGAGGGATTTGAATCAGCTTTTAAAGCTGCACCAGGAGTATGCTGCTACATACTTGGACAATATTGTCATCCATTCCCAGTATTGGGAGTCCCACCTTGCCAAAATGGAGATGGTTCTGACTGCCAATCCTGAGAAGTGTACATTGGCCATGCAAGAAGCCAAGTACTTGGGGTACGTGGCTGTCACAAACTTACCTGCTCCACACTCCTGTGCTGCTGATTTCCTCTGCCTCTGTGTAAGCTCAGCACTTCCTGGTTCAGGCAGTCACATGATCATGGCTGGGAGGCAGCATATTCATCTGCACAGTATACAAAGCTCACTCTGTCACTGTAGTACTGTCAGAGCAACAGGTATCCATACACAGACTGACTACTTGTTATGTTGTATTGCTGCTGACCTTGGCTTCCCTTGTGATTTATTCCTGGATCGTGCTTCTGCCTGTTAATCCCTCATGTACCAGTCCTTAATTGTTTTGACCATTCTTTCTCGGATCCTGTTTTTGTACTGCACTATTGCATGTGTTCCAGATCCCGGCTTGTTATTGAACTTCTTACTGATTTTGTACTTCATTACCACCAGCGTATCAGTCTTTGGCTAGCTGACCTGCTTCCTGGTTTCCCTTTCTCTCCACTTTGTTACACCTAGAGGTTGATCAGATGGCTGCGACTTGCGTATTCCCAGCCGTAAATGTCCATCCTGCCTTGCTAAACCAGACTGACGTGTATTCATCACCCCAGGTCTCTCCTCCTTAGACAACTGTTACAGTGGTAGGACAAAGTAAAGTCAAACCCCATGTGGATAAAGTGGAGGCTGTCAGAGACTTTCCTAAATTGGTGTGGAAGACCAAGCTGATAACTTCCTGGGCCTAGTAGGGTACTTTCACTGAATTATGGTGAATTTTGCTACTAGAGCTGCTCCTCTTACCAAGCTCCTTAAAAAGGCTTGTCTAGACAAGCTGGTCTGGTCTGAAACTGTGGAGGTTGCCTGACAAGATCTACGAGTACCTCTGTGTTCAGCACCAATACTGTAAGCACCTGATCTCAGCAGGAGATTGTGCTCCAAAAAATGCATTTGGAGTGGGTTTGGGTGCTGTACTCTAGCAGAGGTTTGATGGGATACTCCATGGTGGAACAGGAGTGCTTAATGGTCAACTAGACCAATGAGACTCTCAGATATTCTTTCCTGGGAAGAGAGTTCACGATGGTCACTTACCATGTGCCATTAAAATGGATGCATAGGAAGAAGGAGGTGAATGCCAGGGGAACTTGTTGGTTTTTCGCGCCCCAGCTCTACCATTTTACGATAGAGCATAGGCCAGGCACTCTCCGCAGTGTCCATGTCACTTAGGTTGGTGACACTAAGAGGAGTAGTATGTCACAAAAGGGTTATTTGCAACATTTTTCCTGCATAGGGACAGGTGAAATCCAAAAGAATCTGCAGGTACAGGCCGCAGACATGGTTATACTCATGCTTTCATACACGGTAAAACAAGCAGGAATCCTGGGGTCTAGTTGAGCCTCCAAATAATTCATTGGTTCTGGTCGATTTAGACAATGCCTCAGAGAATGTCTCTCTGCTATGGGTTTCGGCTTGAAGTCTGGCCTGACAAATTTCTCAGATATTTTCAACAGCGTAATACTGGTCAATAGCTGTCGCAAGTTCATCAATGACTGAGGGGCAGTCTGTAGAACCCATTTCTGTAATTCCCGACTTAGGTTCCACTCGCAATGGTTGATAGCCAGGATTTCTAACATTCTGACTGGTGTATTTCAGTTGGGTTCTTTCCAACTCTTTGCTAAATTTGCCAGCTCTGCCAGCTGGGCACGTGTTGCAGATCCTGGTCTAAACCTCCAGTCATAAAATCATTGCACCTTCTCAGACCCTGTCACCCCTATCCGTGCCAAAATTGCCACCTTTAGTTGATGAAAGTACGCTGCCTGGTCCTCAGGCACATCCATATAAGCCTGCTGGGCTTCGCCCATGAAATAAGGAGCAAGTTTCACCACCCATTCTCCTGTTGGCCACTTAAGTCGCCATCCTTTCAAGCAACAACTGATATTTTTCACTTGGGCCTCGACGACAGCTAACATTTGGCCCTGCTGAGTTTGTTGTGTGGAAGCCACCATTGGTTAAAGCTCAGATGATTTCCTCCAGCTTGGTATCCAAGCCAGTGGGATAGCGAAACTGCACCTCCCTTAAAATTCAGCGACAAGCCAATTTCTGATTTGTATTGTTTTATCTACCAGTAGCTGCTACATTTACCTCCTAAGGAGTGTAAATGAAAATAAAAATCATATAAATTACATATTAACTGTGATTAACCACAATCTATTCAGATGATGTGAGTGTAACTAGTACTCACAAATATAGCTGACTGGATGTGTGAATAGATGTGAAACAAAAGCCTGTTAAGTGAAAGGCAGTGTTACAGAGTGGTGACTCAGAGGTGAAGTAGAGTCAGAGATTTAATTAAGGTATTAGGATATTGGGAGGGTGCTGACTGAGCTCTTGTAGAGTAAACACTGGCACTATGAGTTGGACATAACTAGGGGCTCTATGGAGAACAGAAGATAATCACTTGCTAGCAAATTTAGGACCTCAGAGACAGAAGTCTGAATAGGTGATTGGTCAGATCGGATTTCTGGTGTCAGAGTCATCAAATAATAAAAAACACAGTAAACAAAAAAGAAGGAGAGAGCAAGAAGGTAGGACAAGGATAACAAGTATTACCTATGGTGCTAACATTAGGCACCTTTAGGCAGCTGCCTAGGGCACCACGATTATTGGGATGCCACTGAGGTGGCCTTTGGCAATTGAACTTTATTTAATTTCATGCTTGTGGGATCTATGTTACTGAATTAACTTCTGAAGTAACTTCTAAAGCTGCCATTCATCACAGAGCTCTGTTAGTTATAGCCGTCCTGAATTCTGACATTCATCTAGTATAGGCAGTAGTGCCCCTCCCAGCCGCACAAGCTCCTCCTCCAGAGAAGGCAAAGATGCACTCTATGGTGGCCTGTGGTACCAGTAGCATGGGCATGCTCTTATCTACTGACATATTCATGCAACATGGTAAGTGTGGGAGAGTAGATAGCAATGACTCTTAAAGTTTTGGGATGTAGGCCTTTGCTATTAATTTATTAGTAAGGTGATATTTTATTACTTAGCAAAAAAATATAATTACATGCTATAAAATAAGATTTTTTTTCCTGCCATTTTTAATGCCTTAGCGGGTGTTTCTGCTATTAAGTGGTAGGCTGAAGTTTTCCCTAGGGCATTGAGAAACTTTGCACTGACCAAGCTAACAAATGCAAACTGACAATATGTGTAGTATATAGATGTTGCAAAGTAGACAACAATTCATATAAGTGAAGCAGAAATATTGTTTTACAGGCAGAGCTGTGGAGAACTCAATATTCACTAAACAAGCACAGATAGGTTTCTTCTTTCATACAACAATGAAGAAGGAGTGCAACACTGGCTTGACACTGTCTGGTGTTACATTGTCATTGACTTCTTTTTATGAAATTGACAATGATGGTATGATTCTACTGAGTACATTTTTATTTGTTAAATCTCATCTGAATCAGGGTCAATTTATAAAATGTGTATGAATTTCAGCTTAATGTGGTTTGAATTACTCATCTCTATGACTGACCTAAATATGTTACTTTTGATCCAAAATAAGGTGAAAAGCCTAATTTGAGCTGCATTCAGTTGCCTCAAATGAAGAAAGATTTTCTTCCTGACTTCAAGCGTAATTGAGGCTTTTCTGGAAAGCCATTTGAAATCATCAATACTCATACTGGGAACAAACGTTAACTTACCTTCATAAAAAATCATTTGTCTTTCATAGATGTGATCCTGTTCTTTAAAGACCTGTTGATAAAAAGTTATTGAGAGAATTTTGCGCTACACATAGAAACACATGAAAATATTTTAAACTGGAGAGTGTATATTGGTAACAAATCAATACTGTAAGTGATGGGAAAACACATAGGGGTATATTTACTAAACCAGGGGTTTAAAAAAGTGGAGATGTTGCCGATAGCAACCAATCAGATTCTAGCTGTCATTTTGTAGAATGTGCTAAGCAAATGATAACTAGGGGCCTGATTCATTAAGGATCTTAACTTGAGAAACTTCTTATCCCCTGGACAAAACCATGTTACATTGCAAGGGGTGCAAATTAGTATTCTGTTTTGCACATAAGTTAAATACTGACTGTTTTTTCATTTAGCACACAAATATCAACTTTAAATTTGAGTGTGCAAGCAAGCTATCAAGTATTTGTGTGCTACATGAAAAAACAGTCAATATTTAACTTATGTCCAAAACAGAATTCTAATTTGCACCCCTTGAATTGTAACATGGTTTTGTCCAGGAGACTGAAATAAGAAGTTTCTCAAGTTAAGATCCTTAATGAATCAGGCCCTAGAATCTTGTTGGTTGCTGTAGGCTATATCTCCACTTTTTCAAACCTGCAGTTTAGTAAATATACCTATGCCTATGTTTTCACGTCACTTAGAGTATTGATTTGGTTACCAATATACACTTTCCAGTTTAAAATATATTCAGTTGTTGACCAGAACTGTATCACACATTGGCAGAACTGGCATTGGTCTGGCAGGTGCAAAGCACCAGGGCCCATAGAGATAAAGAGGCCCGCTGCATGGTAGATGCAGAGGGTCGGAGGCCAGTTCCCTCCTCCCAGTCTCCCTGCACCGTTGCCCACATTTGGTTAGTTCCGCCTTTGGTACCACATACTCAAAGTGATCTCACTGATTATTTTCAGAGAGTTAAGATTACAGTCTACTGCATATGCACTATGAACAACTGATTACTGCACCAAATAATTTAAATGTTCAGATCAGTTTTGTTTACTTACCAACACATTATGGCATGTTGTGATAAGCTGACTTATTGCATACTGCTTTTACTGTCTCATAAAAGAGCTGAGCATTGATTAACATAACCAATGCAAATGCATACTGGAACACTTTATTACACTTATAATTTTTTGCTGCATACAAATAAAAAAGTGTAATTCCGTACTAACAAGCTATAATATTATTGCTGTTGATTGTCAATCTTGCTATATTTTACTCAAACTATGAAAGGATCATTTCAAAAAATATTGTATTATTGTAAGTTGGCATGGCAATATTTTGCTGTATTAACACACACAAACACATTTTCTACTATTGGTAGGTAGTAGCAGTAATAATAATAATAAAAATAATAATAATAATAATAATAAAAATAATAATAGCAACAACATTTGAATGTATTCAGTATCCAGTAAGAATGAGGGAAAATACATTTTTTGGAGGAAGTTGGAATCATTGCTTTCTGTATATAATTTATTGAGGAATGACATTTTGACAGTATGCCAATCATCAAGAGGTGATTATTAAAATAACTGTTAAATTGGAACAGTGCTGGTCACAAGAGACTACTCTAAATGTCATGAACTGGTGGAAAATAATAATCTTCAAACTGATGTTGATTTTGTTGCTTTTACAAGCACAGGGAGATTTTAGCACAATTTTAGCACAACAAACACTATAGCAGCACATATTCATTACTGAACATTTTTGCAGATTTGCTTACATTTATTGCTGTACTTAGTAAGAATTAATACATTTGCATCCATATATATATATATATATATATATATATTACAAAATGGGTTGCATTACTTCAGTTTACAACCAGCATTATATTTTTCTGTATAATTTACCAATTGCAAATATTTATTAATAACTAAAATAATTGAATTAATTAAATTGATTGCATCTAGAGGTATTAATACTACATAGGAGTTACACTTTGTAACTATGATTTACACAATAAGGAAATGATGAGCAAACATGAAGTGACATTTTGCATGGATATAATTTTGCAGTAGAACTAGACCTCCCACATGCCCCTCCAATGCCCATCTACCCTCCTTTCAGGGCAGATGGGCATTGGAGGGGCATGACCCTCATGACCCTTCACCACATGACCCTTACATGTCCATCTGACATCCCCACATGCCCATAAGACCTCCTTACATGTCATTTTCAATCCCACATGCCCCTTACATGCCCATTAGGTCTCCGCTCATGCCTCCCAGACCTTACCACATGCCCACAACATTCCAAAATGCCAATGAGACCTGACAACATGCCCATTATATGCCTATAAAACCTCATTACATGCATATCAGCCTCTCCACATGCCCATCAAACCTCCTTGCAAGCCCATTATCCCTCCATACACTCCCCTTACATGCCAATCACACCTCCCCCATAGACATTAGATGCCCATCCACCTTCACTTAAATGCACACCAGACCCCCACAAGCCATTTACATGGCTATTAGACCTCCTTGCATGCCTGTCAGACCTTATTTGTCCTTTACATTTACATTTAATCTCCACCCATATCCCCCAGACTTCACCACATCAGGCCTTGTCTCATGCTTCAAGATGACCCACCTGCCTTTTCCACACCCACCATACCTCACAAGATGTTATTTACATGCTTGCAGACCTGCCTAAATGCTCATCAGACCCTCTCTCAGGTCTCCCAGCACAAACCCAATATATTTTCATCACCTTCTATGCCCAATAGATCTCGCCTCACGCAGAAGTCATGCGATGGTTCATTGATTTTGGGCCGAGGTGCTCTATGTTCAATGATACTCAAACCCCTTGGTGGTTCCTAATTTTGTCTTTACCTTGGATTTTGTAGCAGGCTTTATGAAGATATGAAAGACAGGCCTACAATAGTCATGAGACGGCTCAGTGGGCCAATAACTAGGTTGTCTAATGGAAGGGAAGGTTGAGACCCTGCTTCAAGTTCTGTGGCTGACACCTTTTGAAAGACATTGAGGAAATACACTGATTGTTTGAATATTTAGTCTGGATTACAAAATGGAATCTAACACCCATAATTATAATGGCACCAAGATTTCTGCTCATAAAACGTACATATTATGGTTATCTTCTGCGCTAATCAAACTAGTTAGTCCATGTACATGAGGGTTGATAAATTTGACACTATTTAAAAATATCGGCCCTGATTCACTGCAAGCTCTACAGTTATGGAAGAACCTTCCTTTTCTGCCATATCTCTTGCTCCACCTATGGGGTTAGTCTAAGTGCTATATGAGAATATTATTTATGTACAGTCAAATGGTTTAAAAATTTCTTATATCAACAAGTTAAACAAAAAATCCCATAAGATAAAACAAACATTTTGAAGAATTTTCCTATTCTAAAGAGAGATGTGGTGTTGAAGGATGTTATACCAGAAAAAAAAATAGGAGTTTGAAATATTTTCTCACATCCTTTGCTCTGAAAAGAATTAAAAACCCAACGGATAACACACAAATCAGGGTGATTTAGTTGCAACAAATATATATATATATATATATATTATGTGTAAATCAATACAAAAAAAAACTACTGAAATAGTGTCATAAGTGAACAAAAACAAATTAATTATTTATGATCATATAAGCCATGAGTCCACTTATATTAATATGTGCTGCAGTGTTTATGTGACCTGCAGTACCTAGGTAGGACTACTAGAAACTTAAGTTCAATTACCAATGGACTAAAATTTCTAAGCATTTGGGGACATACAGGGCATATCCTCTGCAAAATTTGCATAAGCAAGACAGGTTAAAAAAGGCTTACTACAGTACAATCTACAATTTAGGGGAGTGTATGCGGTAGGGAATGGGCGGATTAATGTCGGCAATGTACAGTAAGGGCGTTCCTGTGCAGGGAACATCAAGTCAGCTTCCAACGCACTGAGAAGTGTGATGGTTTCAGCCATAACTCCTGTCCCTGCCAGGTGTCTAGTTTAAATCCTGTGACTGGTCTAGTGGCTTTATAGTCGCTGGACCAGAGAGCTCTATAAGTGTTAAAAATAAAATTTTAAAAATAAAATGCATGCAGTTTCCCCATTCGAACATTATTAACCCTTGTGCTGCCAGCCTAGTGCTGGTAACTGTAAAATTGAGGTGGGGAAGTGTTGGGGCACCCGATTTTCTGAAAACCAGCACTAGGCAAGCCAGCTGGGTCTGAATCCCCTAGGGAATGGAGTCCACAAAAAAAAGGGCAGGCCACCCTCTAGGGACACCCAGCATTGTGTTGAAAGCAATTGGGCTCTACCCACACCCC
Organism: Mixophyes fleayi; assembly: GCF_038048845.1. Classification (NCBI taxonomy): domain Eukaryota; kingdom Metazoa; phylum Chordata; class Amphibia; order Anura; family Limnodynastidae; genus Mixophyes; species Mixophyes fleayi. The sequence goes on from NC_134406.1 coordinate 199,562,756, forward strand.
TGGGAGATGGGTGTGGGCAATAAAATGGTTACTGTCAGTTTATACCTGATTTAAGTCTGTGAAACAAAATGTCCCAGCCAACTCAGGCCGCCAATAACAGTTTGTGCATGCTGGTGGTTGTAGAAATACAAGCACCAGCATACCATGACAGCCAGACATGCTGGCTCTTGGAAAACCGCAAGGTTTTCCTCAGGACACTGCTTGGCCGAACAAATAAACCATTAAATAGGACGATGCTAAACTATGATCTTCTGTGGACGATCACCTGCTGCAGAATGAAATTTTAGCAGATGTGAAGTCTATTTATATGCTAGGGGGATTTCTCACGCTGTCATGGGTAACCCCCTAGCATCTTGACATCTGTTCCTTGTTGACTATGGGTGTAAGCAGTGCCTATTTTCAGCCAGGAAGCTACTTACATGCCTTCATGACTCAGGCCCATAGTATCTGCAAACATTTTTTTTGTGGTTCTGTTAGGGATTCCTAAAATGAATATTACAGAGAATTGTGGTATTGAAAACAGAATGTCTTTATTATTGAACAAGAATAACACAGGTATAAATAGGTGCAGTTAATGGTTAGACACCTAACAATTGCAGAGTTCAATGGGATAAATAACAGAATTTTTGGGATAAGCAGGTTCGTTGGGAAGCTGTAGAAGGAAGGACTGATGTCCGATTATAACAGATTAAGCAGGATACCAGGTTTAGTAGATGAAGCAGGATACCAGGATTACCAGGTTTGACAGAAGAAGCAGGATACCCGGATTTCAGACTATCACAGTCATGAAGATGAAGTTGGTGATACCTGCCAGCAGTTGGCACTACTGAATACTGGGGCGCGGAGTCTTACATGCCCCTGGTTTTCACCAGGGAACCCCGCAAGGAGGTATGGACTTCGCTGCAAGGCACGTGCAGGTCGCGGCCCTCAGTATCAGTTAGCTTGTGAGGTATCAAATGAGGCAGCAGTGACTGAACACCAGGATGCAGGATGGAAGTCTGAATGCAGCAGAACATAGAATAGTCCGCAAGTCTGGTCAAAACCAGAGAGACGAACACAGCCAAATCAGAAGCAGGAGAATGGTGAGGAAGCCGGGTCAGATCCAAGAGTCACTCTAAGCCAAAACCAGGAACCACAGGAGAAGTCAGTACATACCGGGGTCAGAATCCAAATAGGTAATAACACAGAAACAAACGCTGGAGCAAGACTGAAGACCAAATACTCTGGCAAGCAAATGGCATCAGTGTGCTCCTTAAATAGAGGAAAGAGATTCCTGATAAGTGCTGCCACAATCGGCAGGAGAACCGCAACCAATCTCCGATTTGTCGCTGTGCGACGGACCGTGGTGCCTTGTACACGCGTACGGATAGTAAATAGGAACAGTGTCAAGTTGCTATGCAACGGTTACCAAGCTCAGCGTACGCATGTGAATAGAAATGGGAATAAGCGTACTTAAGCAACGGGACACAGACATCGCGTGGAGGCAGGCGCCCATCTGGAGGCAGAAGCAGGACGGCGCCTGACACAGGCATAAATGGTGAAGTGCAGATTCAGGGTTACAAGATGGTCAAGGCACAGGTTAGCCAGAAGGCATTAAATGTTCCACGGTAGAATCAGGCAAAAGCAGGGTCTGGCAAACTAGGAAGATCCACAATGTACCACAGAGTAAGTAGGAGCAAGATCAAATGAAGCTGGGACAATACACTAGAGAGTAAGCAGGAGCGAGGTCAAAAAAATCCGGGACCTGGGTCACAAATGAGGTGCAAAACATAGGAACAAAGTAGGCATCAATTACCAGGGAGAAGTCATGATCCAAGCAGAAGTCACAGAAACAAGAAGGCAGATGCCCTCTCTTGGGCCTTTATGCATGAACAAGTATTGGAAGAAGCAGAGAGTAATGCCCTTCATAGATAACAAATGTTTACTTTCAACCTCTGTGAGTTCTCCGCCTACCCGACCTTCAAGGAAATCTTTTGCCCACCTAAACTGCGCAAAAGGCTCTAGCACTGGTTCCATTCCTCCCATTTCTCTGATCATGCAGAACTCTCAAAATTACAGAACTCACCTCCAGAAGCTATAGGTGGCCTGCTTTATTCTGTGATATTAAGGAATTTGTTGCTTCCTGTGACACCTGTGCCCAGCACAAGACTATCCACTCCAAGCACCCTGTGTGCCTTTTATACCTCTACCTCTTCCTATCAGACCCTGGCCTCACATATCCATGGACTTTATTACCTAACTTCTTCATAGGAAAAGGTTTTTCCAGGATGACCCACTTCATTCCATTCTCTGATCTCCTCTCTGCACCTATCCTCACCCAAGTCTTTATCAAAGAGATTTTTCAATTTCATGGATGTCCTGCCGGAATAGTCTCTGATCAAGGAGTTCAATTTGTCTCCAAATTCTGGCAGTTTCTTGTTAAGTTCAGTAGTATTTGACTCAACTTTTCCTCTGCATGTCATCCTTAATCTATTGGCGAAACTGAAAGAGTTAATCAGGACCTTGAGATGTTCATCAGGATCTATAGTTCTCTAATCAAAATAACTGGTCCTACCTCTTACACTGGTGTGAGCTTGCGCACAAGAACTTCTTCCACGAATCCAACTCTGTAACACCATTTCCCATTCTCTATTGTCTCCATCTCACTCTTCCCAAGTTCTCTGCACTTTGCCCTTCCGAGGTACTTGCTTATGCTGCGATTTTTCTTCCATTAGTCCAAAGTACTCAAGAATTTCTCTGACCGATATAAAATTTTCGCGGATAAGAAACTGCAGGCACTAACAATAGGAGACAATGTGTGGCTCTCCACTAAGAACATCCATTTGAGAGTACCCTACATGCAGTTTGCTCCCTGATTTATTGCCTCTTCAAGTTTCTTAGAGTCATCAATCCTGTGTCATTTAGACTGAAATTCCCGACTTCACTCTGCATTTCCAACACCTTTCATATCTCCTTGTTGAAGCATTTGGTGATTACTCACTTTTTGTCCTTCTCTATTACTCCTTCTGTTATCAGTACACACCCAGGAGAAGAATTCAATGTCAAACAAATTCTAGATTCCAAGATTTCTTGTGGGGAAAGCAAATATTTAGTGAATTGGAAAGGTTATGGTCCTGAAGAATGGTCTTGGGTCAATTCTTCCAATATCTAGGCTTTATCTGTGTGGAGTTTGTATGTTCTCCACATGTTTGCGTGGGTTTCCTCTGGGTGCTCCGGTTTCCTCCCACACTCCAAAAACATACTAGTTGGTTAATTGGCTGCTATTAAAATTGACCCTAGTCTCTCTCTCTCTCTTTCTGTGTGTGTATGTTAGGGAATTTAGACTGTAAGCTCCAATGGGGCAGGGACTGATGTGAGTCAGTACAGTGTACAGTGCTGTGAAATCAGTGGCGCTATATAAATAAATGGTGATGATGGTAGGCTCTGTCCTTGTTAAGAAGATGCCATTTCAATTCCTTAACAAGCCAAGCCTGCGGTATTCAGTGCCTCTAAAAGCAGAGGTATTATTATGTACCGGACTCTCACACCACACGTTCGGGGTCTGATACACTTACCTGTTCTGGGCTCTCCTCTTCCTTCCTCTTCTCATTCCTGAACGCCACACTTTCTTCATGATGGCAACTCGCGCAGACCTGTTTTTTTTAAACTCTTCTGCCTCCCAGCCATTGACAGACCAATTATGGCCCTAAAATATTTAAGGCACCTATGCCTCTTATATGGTGGCAGATCTTCATAAATAAAGCACCTAAATATCCATCAAAGTGCATGTTACAACTTTTAAAGCTTTTCAAATAATCACCACTAATAATTCCACTGTCTCCATATATTGTTCCCACACAGGTATTATGACTCCAAAGTATATATTACTCTTCCTTGAACCAAGAAACACTCTATTTGATAGCTTTAACAGTAATTCAAGAACTCTTTCAAAATCAACAGTACATCCTGAAATCAAAACTCACCTGTATCACAGAACCCGATTTATTTCATTCTGAATCAATATGTGTCAGGCGCCGTCCCCGCTGTTCCTCTGCTATGCAGGGACGGACGCCTGGTGACTCTCGCCCAGGGCGTCCTGTTGCATAGCAACAGGCGCGCTGTGGCTTCCGCTTGCCTCCGCTGTCGAGCGCATGCGCCCTGGTCTGTCCAGTTGCTAGGCAACAGGAAGCTTGTTCGGCACGCGGCATGCCTCCACCCAGCCTCCTCCAATCCCTGGCCAACTCCTTCTATTTAAACCTGGCTCTGGCGCCATTAGGGTGCCAGAGTAACAGGTTCCTGACTCCAGCACTCTTCCCAGTGATATTATGGATTCTGACCCGGCGTTCCTGACCATTCTTTTGTATTGTGAGCTCCTGTTGTGACCCGGCTTGTCGACCATTCGCCTGCTGTCTGCCCCAAATTGTTCCTGTGATTTTGGCCTGTTTGACTACCCGTTTGGATCTTCCTATTTGTACCTCATATTCCCAATTGGCTTCTGACCCGTACCGTCTGACTCTCCTTAGAGCTACACCGGCAAATGGCTAGTAGGACCTCGACCTGCATGCCTCGAGCAGCAAAGTCCAAACCTCCTTGCGGGGGTCCCTTGCGAACACCAGGGGCACGTTAGACTCCGCACCTGCTAGTTCAGTAGTGCTAATACTGGTTAGTGACCTCTGCTTTCTAGTCCACGGCTGAAGCCTGACAATATGTATATACATAATTTATAACATTAAATCAAACTTTTCTATTTCCCTTTTGTTCAAGATTTTATCTCACAGACAGAGAGGAATTAAAATGTCCCCTTTACTGACAGATGTTCTAATTGTTATTCATAATCATGGAAACTAATTATCTTACAATAATAGCTATCAAAACATGACGACAGGATGTTGCACTCGAGATTATAACCCTTATGTCTGAGAATGCCACATTTTCAAAGATACTCCATATCTGTTAGGAACCCCTCCAGCCGGCACAACACAACCCGGAGTCTACTCTGCCAGTCAGGTGTTCACTGGAGCCCCTGATGGTGGGGACAGACTGGGCCGCAGACTGACAGAGGGTCGTGAAGTGTGTACCGGCTGGGGAGATCCCAGGCAAGAAGAGTCAGGTCCACGCAGAGGTCAAAGGCCGGCAGCAGGTAACAGTAATGATGAACAAGCTGAGGTCAGAGGTCACAGGCAAAGTAGCAGAACGGTTAAACAAGCCAAGGATCAGGGTCACAGGAAACACAAGCGAAGTCCAATACGAAGCCAAGGGTCATACACGGGAAGTCAAACGTAGATACAGGATACAGGGACTGGAACAAGCAGGTCAGCAGACTGGAGCACAGAAGCTATAACCGGCAATGAGGTGGCAGACCTCATTGCCTTAAATACTTGAAACAGCCAATCAGGGCCTGGCTCAGATAGAAACCAGCCCCCTACTTCATTAACCCGCAGGTTAGTAATTCCGTGGAGCGCATGCGCCCGGCTTCTCAATGCCGGGACTCAGCGCTGGAGCGTCTAGTCGTTGCCCCGGCAACAGCCGGGACATGAGAGGAAGTGAGGTGAGTGAGTTGCGGCGGCTGGGCACCGCCGCGGCTCGTAACAGTTCCCCCCCCCTTGAGGAGGGGTCGAGGGACCCCGACATCCAGGTTTTCTTATAAATTTCCTGAAGAATTCCTTCAATTGTTTGGGAGCATGGAGTTGTCTCCGCGGAACCCAAGAGCGTTCTTCTAACCCGCGGTTCCTCCACTGTACCAAAAAGTGCACCTGTCCTTGCACTTTTTTGGAATCCAAGATTTTCTGAACACTGTACCTCTGTGGCTTGCCTGAAGACTGGGCTTGAGCTGGATAAAGAACTGGTTTTAACAGAGAACAATGAAATGTGTTTGGGATTCTTAACGAGCCCGGAATTTTTAACCTAAATGCAACAGAGTTCACCTGCTTGATGATGGGAAACGGCCCGATGAATTTAGGGCCCAACTTCTTGCAAGGTTGCTTCAGCCTGATATTTTTTGTAGACAGCCAGACTTTCTGGCCAACCTTAAGAGAGCAGGGGGTACGGTGTCGGTCCGATTTTTTTTTTTGCAACAAGTGAGGCTTGTTTTAAAGATGAATGTACTTTCTTCCAGACAACTCTGAGATCCCTGGCAGTGGAACGGATCTCCTGAATACCAACGGAGTGGAGTGAATACAAAGAGTTAGATCTGGGGTGGAAACCATAATTGCAAAAGAACGGAGAGGTTTTCGTGGATGAGTGACAGGAGTTGTTACAGGCAAATTCTGCCCAGGGCAACAAGGAGGACCAGTTGTCATGGAACTCCGATATGTAGCATCGCAAGAACTTTTCCAAGGACTGGTTAACCCTTTCAGTCTGCCCATTTGACTGAGGGTGGTATGCAGATGATAAACTGACCTTGATTCCCAGGAGGGTACAGAATGATCTCCAGAACTGCGCTATGAACTGGGAACCCCGATCGGAGACGATGTCTGTAGGGAGTCCATGGAGGCGGAAAATGTGTTGAATGAACAAGATTGCCAAATCTCGAGCAGTAGGAAGCCTAGTGAGTGGAATGAAATGCGCCATCTTGCTGAACCGGTCTACCACGACCCAAATGGTATTGTGTCCCGCAGAGGGTGGCAGATCGACTATAAAGTCCATGGACAGATGTGTCCAAGGTTTACCAGGGGCGGCCAACGGAACTAACTGACCTACCGGGCGAGTCCTGGGAACTTTGTTCCTGGCACAAACTTCACAGGACCGGACGTGACTCTTGACGTCAGCAGACAGAGACGGCCACCATACAGTACGGGAAAGGATTTCCAGTGTTTTGTAGACTCCAGGATGCCCAGCAGTCCGACTGTTGTGTGCCTCAGCAAGGACTGTCTTCCTTAGATGAACTGGGACAAACAAACATCCTGTCGGAGTGTTATCAGGAGCCAACCTCTGGAACCTTTGTAAGGTACAGCTCAAATCTTGAGTTAATCCGGCATGAATCATAGACACAGGAACAATAGGCTCAGGGCAGGTGACCGGAGCATGATGTGCCAGGAAACTTCTAGACAGGGCGTCCGCTTGAATATTTTTGGGACCAGGACGATAGGTGATAATAAAGTTCAACCGAGTGAAGAACAGCGACCACCGAGCCTGTCGGGCGTTCAGACGTTTGGCTGACTGTATATACTGTAAGTTTTTATGATCCGTTATAACGGAGATCTGGTGTGCAGCGCCTTCCAACCAGTGCCGCCATTCCTCAAAGGCCCATTTAATTGCCAGCAATTCTCGGTTTCCCACGTCATAGTTGGTTTCCGCTGATGAGAACTGACGGGAAAAAAAGGCACATGGATGTAAGCGGTGGGTCTGGGGGTCTTTTTGTGACAAGACGGCCCCAGCACCGACGTCAGACGCATCTACCTCAAGAACAAACGGTACCCTAGGATCCGGATGTCTGAGAACCTGAGCAGACACAAAAGCTTTCTTCAGGGTTTTGAACGCATTTATTGCCTGTTGTGACCAAACAGTTGGATCACCTCCTTTGCGGGTCAAGGTGACGATAGGAGCCACGATATCAGCAAAGCCACCAATAAACCTCCTGTAGTAATTGGCGAATCCCAGGAATCTCTGGACCGCCTTGAGGTTATTCGGTTGTATCCAATCCAGAATTGCTTGGACCTTGGTTGGGTCCATGGAGAAACCTTCTGAAGAGATTAGATAACCGAGGAAGGATACCTTCTGAACCTCGAACTCGCATTTCTCGAGTTTAGCGTAGAGGTGATGTTCCCGTAATTTCTGTAGGATTTGTCTGACATGACCCTGGTGCACAGACAACGATTTTGTATATATGAGGATGTCATCTAAGTAAACAACAACAAAGTGTCCCAGGAACTCATGTAACACCTCATTAATCAAGTCCTGAAATACGGCAGGAGCATTACTAAGGCCAAACGGCATGACCAGGTATTCGTAATGACCCGAGAGCGTGTTGAAAGCCGTCTTCCACTCATCACCTGCTCTAATACGTATGAGATTATAGGCCCCACGAAGATCAATTTTTGTGAAGATAGTGGCTCCTCTTAATTGATCAAAAAGAACGGAGATGAGGGGAAGGGGGTAGGTGTTCTTAACCGTAATAAGGTTCAGCCCTCGATAATCGATACAGGGTCTGAGTCCACCGTCCTTCTTGGGTACAAAGAAACACCCCGCTCCTACTGGGGACTTGGATGGCCTGATGAAGCCCTTCTCCAAGTTTTCGTCAATATACTCCTGCATGGATTTGGTCTCTGGACCAGAGAGCGGATACAAGCGTCCCTTGGGTAATTTAGAGCCCGGAATGAGCTCAATATCACAGTCGAAATTGCGGTGCGGTGGTAGTGTGTCAGCAGCCTTTTTGGAGAAAACATCCCAATAGTCATGATACTGAGAAGGGAGCTGCTCCGGAATAGACTGAATAATACGTAGAGGTAGTGTCAAGCAAGACTGTGTACAATGGGGGCTCCACTGGACAATTTCTCCTTTTGCCCAATCCATGACGGGGTTATGGCAGAATAGCCAAGGGTGGCCCAGAATTAAAGGAACCGAAGGACATTCGATAAGACGTAAGACTATGGATTCCGAATGGAGAGCGCCACTGTTCAACTGTAATGGTGGGGTCTCCCAAGTAATCTTGCCGCCTGGCAACGGACTACCATCTAAGCCACATACCGTAATGGCAGATTGGAGTTTAATCCGTGGAATACCAGCAGAGCGGGCAAACTCGATGTCAAGGAAGTTGCCAGCAGCTCCACTGTCAATGAAGGCTGATAGTTTCGTAGAACGAGCACTGAACGTGAGCTGTGCAGGGACCAATAGTGCATTTTTCTGGGAGACAATTTGTAGACCTAAGTGAACTCTCCCCTCGTTCCTTAGGCATGCTCGTTTCCCGACTTGTTTGGGCAAGAACGGGAGAAGTGGCCTCTTGCGCCACAATATAAACATAAGCCTTGGGACCGTCTCCTGTCTCTCTCCTCAGAGGAAAGACGGTATGCTCCCAATTGCATTGGTTCCTCACCATCCTGGGAGATAGGAACGAAGGCGGATGGAGGTGATGACGTTTCCTTTTCAGTTTTCCGCTCCTTATATCTCCTGTCAATTTTAATGGAGAGGTGCATCAGATCCTCCAGAGAGCTAGGAGACGGGTATTGCACCAGCGAATCTTTAATCTGTTCAGATAGGCCGACACGGAACTGACTACGTAAGGCAGGGTCGTTCCATCCACTGTCAGGTGACCATCTACGGAATTCAGCGCAATATTCTTCTGCCGACCATCGGCCCTGTTTCAAGGACCGTAGATGAGCTTCCGCGGAGGCCACTCGATCCGGGTCATCATACAGTAGACCCAGTGCCTCGAAGAAGGAGTCTACGGACTGCATGGCCGGACTGGTCTGCGGCAAAGAAAACGCCCAGGACTGGGGGTCACCCTGTAGAAGGGAAATAATAATCCCAACTCTTTGCTGCTCTGAACCGGAGGAGCGGGGTCTCCACCGAAAATAGAGCTTGCAGCTCTCCCTGAAGTTCCGAAACAGGGTTCTATTTCCAGAGAACCGATCTGGTAAGTTCATTTTGGGTTCACAGATGGGACCTGGAGTCGGTTGTGAAGCTTTTGTGGCTTCTTCTTGAACAGACATACGCTCAGCCAATCCCTGCATCATCTGATACAAGGACTCAACGTGGCCTGCTAGGGTTTGTGCCGGAGACGGTGTGGATCCACTGGTATCCATTCTAACCTTGTCTCCGTGAGTGGGCCGGTTATAATGTTAGGAACCCCTCCAGCCGGCACAACACAACCCGGAGTCTACTCTGCCAGTCAGGTGTTCACTGGAGCCCCTGATGGTGGGGACAGACTGGGCCGCAGACTGATAGAGGGTCGTGAAGTGTGTACCGGCTGGGGAGATCCCAGGCAAGAAGAGTCAGGTCCACGCAGAGGTCAAAGGCCGGCAGCAGGTAACAGTAATGATGAACAAGCTGAGGTCAGAGGTCACAGGCAAAGTAGCAGAACGGTTAAACAAGCCAAGGATCAGGGTCACAGGAAACACAAGCGAAGTCCAATACGAAGCCAAGGGTCATACACGGGAAGTCAAACGTAGATACAGGATACAGGGACTGGAACAAGCAGGTCAGCAGACTGGAGCACAGAAGCTATAACCGGCAATGAGGTGGCAGACCTCATTGCCTTAAATACTTGAAACAGCCAATCAGGGCCTGGCTCAGATAGAAACCAGCCCCCTACTTCATTAACCCGCAGGTTAGTAATTCCGTGGAGCGCATGCGCCCGGCTTCTCAATGCCGGGACGCAGCGTTGGAGCGTCTAGTCTTTGCCCCGGCAACAGCCGGGATATGAGAGGAAGTGACGTCCCGGTCGCCATAGCGACGGCCGGGACGCAGGTGAGTGAGTTGCGGCGGCTGGGCACCGCCGCGGCTCGTAACAATATCCAGATATAAAAAGGCATATAATGTTCAAAATGAAAAAAATTAACACCAGGGGGTAAATGTATCATACTCCGATTTGTACAAGTCGCCAGAAATCGGCGAGTTGACAGCTAAAAGATTATGGTACATATAGTTATGTACCAGAAGATACACAGATAAAACCTGTTGTGACCATATAAGTATACACAAATAATGCACAGGATGTAGCTGCAGATCCCCTATTATTATGCACCATTAGGTACACAGATTGTAAAGTATGAATTTCACAGTCAGATTGTACTGATGTGCCCATATGATTACTACCAGTAGGTGCCCATATGGTTCTGTTGCTAAAAGTGTCCAGCGCATACTTTCAAATATCTTTCCAGAACAATAATTAAACTCACTGTGCTGTGATACGCAGCTGTTGTCTGATTCTGAAACTCAGAGAGTGGAGGAGGCCTCGCACTTTGAATTCCTGCAGCTCAATAGTTCTCTAAATCATTTAGGAGTCTTAGTTTGTCTAGTGTCCAGGAGAATGCCCTGCTGGAGCTCATTCAGTTGTGGATAGACACCCAGCAAAAAGAACCCATTTCATAACAGGAGTAGAGCAATAAACCCTATGTATTCCCTACCTCCATAGTGCTTTCCTGGCGTGGTGCACATACCGCCAGTCGTGGGGAGCCAGGTTGGAGATGGGAAGCGAGGAGCTGGAAGGGGAGGAATGGATCATCATTAGGCTGCTCCACACAGCACATTGTACAGAAAGGCTGTAAAACAGAATTAAAAAATTCCTTAAGCATTTCCACGACGTGCCCGGATACCGGGAAAACTAACCTACTCCAAAACAGAGTTAGTGATAAATATAGAATTTTCGCAAATTGCCACTTTGAGGTAACTGTTCTAAAAATTCTGGTATTGCTACCACAATAATGTCTTTCATTAAGTAACATGACAATAGTTGTTTGTTTAGGAAAACTTTCCATTATTCTTCTTTCACTCACATGTAGTTATAGGGTGGGATTATTTATTCAGGCCCCAAAATGCTAGCAGTAGCTTAAGTTTAGCATTGCACAAACACATGGAGGATTACAGTGTTCTCATTTGCGGTGGGAAGGTATGTGAATGCAGCAATTGGTTGGATCACATACAGTCAATGTCAACTTTAAGAAGACCTAATGGAGTCTCTTGACACATATCAGGTCATTTACAAAGCACAAAAAGGCAAAAACAATATGCCCCTCCTCCCAGAGGCTACCACACTGAAACGCTCTTTTAAACCCCCTTGGGCTGTGGTGGCCAGGGTAATTAACAACATTCGAACACCAAAATGCTTACATGGGTGTGATAGGAAATCCTATATGCTCCCAGATATTTTTATTTCATGATGTACATTTATAGTGTGGAGTTGTGTCATTTTTTATGGAGATTTGATCATTTTAATGCTTTGTGTTTTTCACATTTGGAAGAAAACCCGATTAAATTAACTGATTTATTCACCTAAACTCTCTGGATGTTGAGATTGTGTATATATATTTTTTCAATCTTCTGGTATAATGGGCAGGGGTCTAAGGGACACTTGGGACCACTGTTGTGGCACATTCCAAGGTTCTCAATCTTGTTAATTGCCTGACTCCCACAGTTAAGGGGGTCTAAAAGAGCTCCATTGATATTAATCATGGGGATGTTAGTCTCTGGGATGAGACCATCAAAGCAGCTTTCCTACACTGTCCTGACTAAGGATGGTTTTCGTTTTTGGTTGGGTCCATATGTTTTAGTGGAAACAAACTCAGGTTATTTAGAACTGGGGCTGGTTGAGGATGACTACTCATGGTGCCTGCTTTGATATATTTGTTTAATTTTAAGCCATGTGTTGCACATGCAAACGCACTTTAATTCACAGTCCCACTAAAGTATAGGTCTGTACAAAGAAGGGAATTTCTAGAAGCATTGCAGGTAATTCACACGCAAACAATAGTCCAGTTGTTCTTAATTATTCTGTTTAACCCTGTTTTCAGGGTTGACTCTTGTTATGACCTTTAGTAATTCATGTACTGTATGTCTATATCTATGTGTAGGTCTTTGTTCGGTTAGAAGAATAACCTATTTTGTGCTGTCTCTGTATGTCACTAAAAATCTGTTAAAGCTGTACTTACTGTTATTAGCAATTCTTCTTTGTACATCTTTACTAACGTCAACCTGAACAACTAAAAATTTACTAGAACGCTCCACAAGTATGTAAGTGTAATTTTTGTTGATGTTGTACTGAGAATTATTGCAAAATAATACTAATTTATTAGCCCTTAATGACAACCTGAAAATTAGCTTGAGCTGCAATGTATAGGTAGTAGATTAAAAAATGGAAAGATATGGATAAATGAGGAACCCTTGGTGACTTTGAAAGAGGGGTGTTTGTTGGGGCATGTCTGGTAGTTGCTTCAGTTCAAGACAACTAAATTTGTTAATGTTTCAAAAGTAACAGTGTCCAAAGTGAGCATGAAAACATTACCAGCAAAAGGCAACAGTGGATGAAAGTGTATAACTTCAGGGGGTAAATGTATCAAGCTGCAATTTTTATCAGCAATTTAAAATCGCCATAAATCACGAGAGATAACCAGTGATTTTAAGTAAAAAATCGACGTATGTATTTACCAGCAATTTTGATTTTCCAAACTAAAATCTCTGGCAATTTGTGTCAATTTTATAACACCTATCTCTTCCGTGTTGTAGTCAAACTCGCCGGAGATTAAACACAAACTCGCCCAAGTGTCAATTGAAACTGAAACTCGTCCGAGATTGAACAGAAATAAAGGCATATAGTTTAAGCTATCTGGTCTATGTTAATATAACAGGAAACACAATGGAAATTTAAATAAAGCATGTTTTTTGTTGTACAGGCGCAAAAATTTATTATTAATTTTCTTACAGGGGACAAAATATTTTATGAATAATTTAGTTGGCCAAATTCATCATCATTGTCATCATCAACATTTATTTATATAGCGCCAGCAAATTCCGTAGCGTTTTACAATTGGGAACAAACATTACTAAAACAATACTCGGTACTACACACAGACAGAGAGGTAAGAGAACCCTGCTCGCAAGCTTACAATCTATGGGACAATGGGAGTTTGAAACACAAGGGCATGTGCTACATCATATTGCACACTGGACCAGCTAGAATGTGTCGAATCTAAATCAGATTGTTCACCTGTAAGTGTCAGTTTATCAGTTAAGAGCTCATCAGCTGGAGAGAATTAAATACACTGCATGGTTTGAGTGTACAATAAACTCTGCTTTATTAGTAACAAGTCCCTATCTATATAGCAAAAATCACGCATTACAGAAAACTACGCCCCAAAAGGTTTTAACCACTCATGTTCCCTTCACACAGATGTTAGTACAGTCTCTCATTATCAACAGGAGAACTCCACAGGGGACTACTGGCTTATCTCCTGTCTGGTATGTCCAAGGTTATAAGCATAGCCTTGCAAATAATGAATTACTCCTACAAAACAGGTGCATCTAATTGTATTTAAGCTATAACAGAACAAAATGGCTATAAGGCAACAAGATGGCGTCAGCTTAGCAAAATCACATTTCTCAAATGCAAAGATAAAAGTATTGAGTGGGCTGTGTGATCAATCACACAGCAATGTTGTTCAGAGGGTTGTTGTCTTATGTTAGCTGTGTAGAGGGTTGTCACTCACCGGACCGTGAGTGCCTCTTCCCGGACATTTAGGAACCGTGGCCGTCCACCATCCTGAGGGTCTGCGCATGCGCAGCCCTTTTCTATACTTCAGTGTATACCCCTTTAACTTAATTGGCAGATCAGGCAACCTCCCTATATTAAGCACCTGTGGTCACCACCACGTTGCCTGATCTTGGAGTCTCATTCCTCATGAGTCTCTGAAGGTGTTCCTGTATTACTCGTGTATTCAGCGCTGCTGATTCCTGTGGTTTCCAAACCACTTCTACTACTGTGGTTCCATACCACTTCTACCATCAACTGTATCATCATGACTGTTTGCTGATTCCTATCCGCTGCCTCCGTGCACTACAGTCTTCTATACCACTTCATCGCTATTGTATATCTTTGGGACTGTTGCTGATTCCTATCCGCTGCCTCCGTGCACTACAGTCTTCTAAACCACTTCAACGTTATTTTATATCAATGTGACTGTTTGCTCATTGCTATCCGCTGCCTCCGTGCACTCCAGCTTTTACCTCACTCACCTGCTTCTCATCAAGTCTGTTTGCTGATTCCCATCCGCTGCCCGTGCACTACAGTCTCCTGCTTGCAACTCGCCTGTGTTCAACATCGTGACTGCCAGCTGACTACTATCCGCTGCCTCTGTGCACTACAGTCTCCTGCTTGCAACTCGCCTGTGTTCAACATCGTGACTGCCAGCTGACTACTATCCGCTGCCTCTGTGCACTACAGTCTCCTGCTTGCAACTCGCCTGTGTTCAACATCGTGACTGCCAGCTGATTACTATCCGCTGCCTCCGTGCACTATAGTCTCATCTCATCTTTGCTGTGACTTCCTCGAGACTGCCGCTTTCATTACCATCTGCTACACTTCGTGATCAACAGCTCCTGCCCTGCGCTGCACTCCTGTTTCCCATCGCTGTTGGTTCCTGTGGTTGCTACTGGTTACCTCCGTGTGCCGCTGAGTCCTGCTGCGGTGGTCAACGCTATCGTCCATCTCCTGCTGATCCACTCTCCACGCCTTCACGTGTTCCACTGGTCTCTACCCTCCTGTCAGCATTGGATTTGTATCTCATCTACTACCCTCTGCTGGATCATCTCCATTCTCCTGGGTCCCCTATGAGTCCAGTTCCACGTGTTGCTGACTCCTGTGGATTCGTGTCCCTGTTGGTCTACTCACCGGTGCGCTGCACCTGCTAGACCGCTGCTTCACCTATCCAGGGACTTCCTATCCAGCCGCTCAGGTACCGCTGCAATCCCATCTGACTGCTACTGCTGAACCACGGTATGCATACTTCTCATTGACTGTGCTGTGTATTGCATATCTTGCTGGACTGTGTTTGGTTCTCTCTGGAGTCTGCTATCCGCTGAGTCTATTGCCATCATTGACTGTGTTATCATTGTGCTGGACTACTTCAAGAGACTTTCTAGATTGCAGACCTGATCAGTCATTTATATATATATATCTATATTGTGCATATTACTGTGGATCGTGTATAAGGTGCCTGTGTATATCCTGTGTTGCAGTCTTCCCCCGTGCACCTCCTCACATATATATTCAGTGGTACAGCTTGCTGATGTCAGACCACTGATCCCTGTTTCCGGTATCACCTGTTCCATTATCCTCTCACATAGCAGTGGTACAACTTGCTACCGCAGACCACTGACTACCTGGATACCTCCACTTGGATTCCATTCCTTCACTCAGACAGCGGTACAACTTGCTACCCGCAGACCGCTGACTCTCATCACCTCCTTGTTTCTGTTGGACATTCCTCCTCACTATAGCAGTGGTACAACTTGCTATCGCAGACCACTGACTACCTTCACGTGTCCTTGTCCATACAGTTCCTTGTGTATCATTACCTCATTATTACCAGTGTTGCTAGTCATAGACTTTCCTGAGCATCTCATCGGCCATCATTTCATGTTCCGTGATCACCCAGCTACCAGAGTACCCTATTATCATCTACATTGCTCTGGTAAGCCTACCATCTGGTGATCCCTGGGTAAAGACTCCTAGTGCCCGTGACAGTAAGATCAGGCCATGACAGACCCAGATGTGGAACCTACCGCCAAAGAGATGCTGCAACATCTGGTTAGCCGTGTGGAGCAACAGGATGCCCGCCAACAGCTGTTACTTCAGTGTTATCAGTCATTAACCTCCCAAGGTTTAAATTGAATAAATAACAGGTTCTGGGCGCTGATCAGTGTGAGATATATGGCAGGATGGATAAGTGAATTAGGATATAATAGATGTTTATTGTAACATGGTTTACATGAAACACATTCCGGCCGGAAAAAATATTGTGCATGCAATGCACTACATAGTGTAATAAAGGCACATGGTAACACAAATGTATCACAAAAATTATATAAATTGAATAAAATATTGATATATATCACAAAAAAGGAGGTCACAAAAATTGTTGTATATTTGTGTGTATACAGGAGCTCAAAAGTAACGGATAACAGTGGAAAAACAAATGAAGGTAAAATCACGGAAAAAAGACAGTCCTGGCTTAACATAAAGCCCGCTATGTAGGCAATGAGCCCTTGTGGATATAGCGTTAATGATTGAGAATGTTGTCCAAAGAACCAATGTGTATCCAAAGGGTTAAACAAAAAGTCCAGGGTGACTTACATATTTTCGTTCGACAGAGAAGGTTTGTTCGCGGGGCGAGGATTCCTCCTAGGATGCGGCAGCGTCTCTTGTCCCTCGGTTGTGGATTTGAGAGAATCGCAGGCACGCAGCCTGTGTATACAACGGAGGTGGCGTGTGTAACGTATGCACGCTCTCTTTGATTCGCGCCCAACAAAAACCTGATAAGATGATTCAGATGAATGAATGAAAATCTAGCATGCTAGATGATCCTTAGCTGGAAGAGTTATGTCGCTATGTATCCAACGCGTTTCGCTCGTGGCTAGAATGCCGGTGAGCTTCCTCAGGGATGGTGTGTCAGTGCTGGTCTTCCTCCCAGTATGTTTATATATAGTCCGGATGTTTGCAATTAGGCATCAGTAGTTTCACATGATTGCCAGGGGCTCAGCTGGAGACAATGAAGCGAGTATGTCAAAGGGATGCTTCTATATACAGATGAATACTCGCAGTTCATGAGTGACATTATAGTATAGATCTGTGTCCGTGGTGGGTATTCCAACAAACAGACAGAACAATCTCACAAATAAATAAATTGAAACAATCAATTGAGTAAATTGAATAAATTGAATCTCTGGATAGTTGTAAAGTACCAGTAATAAAACATGGTTAGGTCTGTTCATGAGCACAATTCCGTATATCCCAATATGAACAGTTGATTCATGAGTCTCTTTAGTCGGTAGGATCAGTGAGTAAGTCTCTGAGTAAATATAATGTATGCCAGTAATGAGGCCTTGTTATAGGTATACCAGTATGGTAAACCTTATGGTAAACCTTATTGGATGGTAAGTGTGGTCTTACACTAACCATCCAATAAGGTTTACCATAAGGTTTACCATACTGGTATACCTATAACAAGGCCTCATTACTGGCATACATTATATTTACTCAGAGACTTACTCACTGATCCTACCGACTAAAGAGACTCATGAATCAACTGTTCATATTGGGATATACGGAATTGTGCTCATGAACAGACCTAACCATGTTTTATTACTGGTACTTTACAACTATCCAGAGATTCAATTTATTCAATTTACTCAATTGATTGTTTCAATTTATTTATTTGTGAGATTGTTCTGTCTGTTTGTTGGAATACCCACCACGGACACAGATCTATACTATAATGTCACTCATGAACTGCGAGTATTCATCTGTATATAGAAGCATCCCTTTGACATACTCGCTTCATTGTCTCCAGCTGAGCCCCTGGCAATCATGTGAAACTACTGATGCCTAATTGCAAACATCCGGACTATATATAAACATACTGGGAGGAAGACCAGCACTGACACACCATCCCTGAGGAAGCTCACCGGCATTCTAGCCACGAGCGAAACGCGTTGGATACATAGCGACATAACTCTTCCAGCTAAGGATCATCTAGCATGCTAGATTTTCATTCATTCATCTGAATCATCTTATCAGGTTTTTGTTGGGCGCGAATCAAAGAGAGCGTGCATACGTTACACACGCCACCTCCGTTGTATACACAGGCTGCGTGCCTGCGATTCTCTCAAATCCACAACCGAGGGACAAGAGACGCTGCCGCATCCTAGGAGGAATCCTCGCCCCGCGAACAAACCTTCTCTGTCGAACGAAAATATGTAAGTCACCCTGGACTTTTTGTTTAACCCTTTGGATACACATTGGTTCTTTGGACAACATTCTCAATCATTAACGCTATATCCACAAGGGCTCATTGCCTACATAGCGGGCTTTATGTTAAGCCAGGACTGTCTTTTTTCCGTGATTTTACCTTCATTTGTTTTTCCACTGTTATCCGTTACTTTTGAGCTCCTGTATACACACAAATATACAACAATTTTTGTGACCTCCTTTTTTGTGATATATATCAATATTTTATTCAATTTATATAATTTTTGTGATACATTTGTGTTACCATGTGCCTTTATTACACTATGTAGTGCATTGCATGCACAATATTTTTTCCGGCCGGAATGTGTTTCATGTAAACCATGTTACAATAAACATCTATTATATCCTAATTCACTTATCCATCCTGCCATATATCTCACACTGATCAGCGCCCAGAACCTGTTATTTATTCAATTTAAACCCTGTTTCCCCTTGGGAGGGTAGGGATTCCCTCCTACACATTTTCAGGTTCGTCTATTGGCTGCTTCACATATCTAGAGCTAGCGCAACCCACCCTATCTGTCTATATCCATTAACCTCCCAAGGAACATCTGGACAGACTGTGACAGCTACTACTGAAGCTCCTGTGCTTTCCTCCGTTTCCCCATTGCCATCCCAGGTGTCTATAGCTTCCACGCTTCACCTGCCTACTCCGTCAAAGTACGATGGAGACCCCAAAACTTGTAGGGGTTTCCTTAACCAATGTTCAGTCCATTTTGAGCTCCAACCTCAAAATTTTTCTACCCATCGTTCCAGAGTGGCCTATCTTATCTCTTTGTTTTCAGGACAAGCCCTGGCTTGGGCCTCCCCTCTGTGGGAGAGGAACGATCCAATATTACAAGATAGTGCCAAATTCATTTCTACATTCCGAAGTGTGTTCGATGAACCAGGTCGTGTGACCTCCGCTGCTTCCAGCATCCTCCGTCTGCGACAAGGATCTCATACTGTAGGCCAGTACGTCATTCAATTTAGGATCTTAGCCTCTGAACTTCAGTGGAACACTGAAGCCCTAGTTGCCGCCTTCTGGCAGGGGCTTTCCGATAAAATTAAAGATGCACTGACTACCCAAGAGCTTCCTTCGTCACTTGAAGATTTGATCTCTCTATGCCATCGTGTTGATATGAGATTTCGTGAGAGAGGCTGAGAAAACGACTTCTGCTAAAGCACCTTTTCGCTCTGACCCTCAATTTCGTCCAGTGTCACCCGCTGTGATTCCCATGGAGATAGGACGTTCCAAGTTATCTTCTGAGGAGAGGAAACGAAGAGTCAAGAATAGACTCTGTATCTATTGTGCTGATTCCACTCATGTCCTCAGCTCCTGCCCTAAGAGATCGGGAAATGCCAGGCCCTAACTAGTTCTGGAGAGGTGAAGTTAGGGTCCCTGGAGTCCTCTCCATCGTCTATGAAATCTAAAGTCTGCGCTTTTGATGTGACTATTTCCTTTGCTACCAAAACCTTTGAGTCACAGGCATTGATTGATTCCGGAGCAGCAGGAAATTTTATTTCCAAATCGTTAGTTAATCAATGGTCTCTACCAATGATTACCTTAAAAACTCCCATTACTGTGACGGCTATCGATGGATCACGTCTCATCAACGGTCTCATCACCCAGAGTACGTCTCCAGTAACCCTTCAGATTGGTGCTCTGCATCATGAAGAGATATCGTTTTTAATTCTTCCTGTTACGACAAGTCCGATTGTCCTAGGCCTTCCATGGCTTCAGTGTCACTCTCCCCAGATTGACTGGCGCACCCCTCAAGTCACGTCTTGGGGGCCTGAATGTCACCATCATTGCCTTTCCCAAGTCATTCCTCTCAAGGTACAGCAAGCTTCCATCTCAGCTATTTCACCGGGACTCCCTCCTCAATATGCTTCATTTACCGATGTTTTTGATAAAGCTCAGTCTGAACGTCTTCCTCCTCATCGTTCTTGGGATTGTCCGATTGATCTTCTTCCTGGCAAGACTCCTCCCAGGGGCCGGGTCTATCCACTCTCGTTACCTGAAACTCAAGCTACATCTGAATATATACGGGAGAACCTCCAGCGTGGGTTCATTCGACCTTCCACCTCGCCCGCTGGAGCTGGGTTCTTCTTTGTCAAAAAGAAGGATGGATCATTACGCCCTTGTATAGATTTTCGTGGACTCAATGCCATTACTATCAAGAATCGGTATCCCATTCCGTTGATCACTGAGCTATTTGACCGCATCAAGGGAGCCCGTATTTTTACTAAGTTGGATCTTCGTGGTGCCTACAATTTAATCAGAATCCGTTCCGGTGACGAATGGAAGACAGCGTTTAACACCAGAGACGGGCATTACGAATATCTGGTAATGCCTTTCGGGCTATGTAATGCCCCCGCTGTTTTTCAGGGCTTCATCAATGAGATTTTTCGGGACTTATTATATGTATGTGTCGTCGTCTACCTGGACGACATATTGATTTTTTCACAGGACCTGCCTTCTCACCACCAACATGTGGCAGAAGTCCTCTCCAGGCTACGGAAAAATTCATTGTTCTGTAAATTAGAAAAATGTTCATTCGAATTACCCCAGATTCCATTCTTGGGGTATATTGTTTCCGGAGTTGGTCTGAAGATGGATCCTGACAAAGTAAATGCTGTACTACATTGGCCCCAGCCAACTACTCTTCGTGCCATCCAGCGTTTTTTAGGTTTTGCCAATTACTATAGACGCTTCATTCAAGACTTTTCTTCCATTGCATCCCCTATTGTGGCCCTGACTCGAAAAGGGGCTAATCCTAAGCAATGGTCTACTGAGGCTATTCAAGCCTTTCAAACATTAAAAGAGTCCTTCTCTTCGGCTCCAATCCTTCGTCAGCCTGATGTGACACTCCCCTTTTTCCTAGAAGTAGATGCCTCTAATGTGGGCTTAGGAGCTATTCTCTCCCAACGCTCGGAACAGCAAAAATTCCACCCTTGTGCCTTCTATTCTCGGGGTCTCCTACCCGCAGAGAGGAATTATACCATCGGAGACAAGGAATTACTGGCTATCAAAGCCGCATTAGAGGAATGGAGATACTTGTTGGAGGGAGCTCGCCATCCGGTGACGATCTTCACGGATCATAAGAACTTATCATATCTCCAGTCTGCCCAATGCTTGAACCCTCGTCAAGCAAGATGGTCTCTTTTCTTTTCCCGTTTTGAATTAATAATTACCTTCAAACCAGCTGCCAAGAACAAAAAAGCTGATGCCTTATCTAGAGCCTTTGTTACGTCCTCTGATATAGAAGAGGTTTCCAACCATACCATTCTAGACCCCAAATGTATCTCACTGGCTGCTTCATCCACCAAAACGCTACCATTTGGGAAGACCCTCGTGCCTCCTACTCTAAGGAGGAAAATCCTTTCGTGGTTCCATGCCTCTCGTTTTTCTGGACACGCCGGTGAACACAAGACTTTTGAGATCCTCTCTCGAAGTTACTGGTGGCCTTCAATGAGGAGAGACGTCAAAGAGTTCATTGCTTCCTGTGAATTATGTTCGCAATTCAAATCCTCCCGCAGAACCCCAGCAGGGTTGCTGCGACCACTACCCATTCCGTCCAAACCATGGACCCATATTAGTATGGATTTCGTTACTGACTTACCACCTAGTAAGAACCATAACACTATTTGGGTGGTAGTGGACAGATTTTCGAAGATGGCTCATTTCATCCCTCTGTCTGGTTTGCCTTCCTCGTCTATCCTGGCTGAACATTTCATTAAAGAGATCTTCCGTATCCATGGATGTCCATCTGAGATTGTGTCTGATAGAGGAGTACAATTCGTGTCCAGATTCTGGCGAGCCCTTTGTAAAACCTTGGGCATACGATTAGCACTCTCATCTTCTTACCATCCACAATCCAATGGACAAACCGAACGTGTCAATCAAGATCTTGAGACTTTTATAAGGATATTTTCATCAGCCAATCAAGACAACTGGGTAGAGTTACTCCCTTGGGCTGAGTTCGCCCATAACAACATGTACCATGAGTCATCATCCAAAACTCCATTCTTTGTGGTCTACGGTCACCATCCGTCTTTTCCGGAATTTCCTGCCCTCCCGCCCACCCAAGTTCCTGCGGTGGAAACTGTTTGTCAGACCTTTAAAAATATCTGGTCTCAGGTCAGAACCTGTTTAAAGAAGACATCTGTCAAATATAAATCTTTCGCTGATAAGAAGAGGCGGGCTATTCCACCACTAAAAATTGGAGATCGTGTCTGGTTATCCATAAAAAATATTCGTTTGAAGGTTCCATCCATGAAATTCGCCCCTCGTTTTATTGGTCCATATAGGATCATTCAAGTTATCAATCCAGTATGTGTGAAACTCCTTCTTCCTAAGAGTCTTCGGATTTCTAATGCCTTCCATGTATCCTTGCTCAAACCTCTTATTATCAACCGTTTCTCAACTCCTCCCTCAGCTCCGCAGCCAGTTCAAGTTCATCAGGAGGAGGATTTTGAGATTACCGAGGTACTAGATGCAAAAATTTCGCGAGGAGTCCTCCACTTCCTCGTTCATTGGAAGGGCTTTGGTCCTGAGGAGCGCTCTTGGATCAAAGCTGAAGATCTTAATGCTCCTGCCCTTTTGAAGAAGTTTTACTCCAAAAATCCGGACAAGCCCGGTTCCAGGCGTTCTGTGCCCACCTTTAAAAGGGGGGGTACTGTCACTCACCGGACCGTGAGTGCCTCTTCCCGGACATTTAGGAACCGTGGCCGTCCACCATCCTGAGGGTCTGCGCATGCGCAGCCCTTTTCTATACTTCAGTGTATACCCCTTTAACTTAATTGGCAGATCAGGCAACCTCCCTATATTAAGCACCTGTGGTCACCACCACGTTGCCTGATCTTGGAGTCTCATTCCTCATGAGTCTCTGAAGGTGTTCCTGTATTACTCGTGTATTCAGCGCTGCTGATTCCTGTGGTTTCCAAACCACTTCTACTACTGTGGTTCCATACCACTTCTACCATCAACTGTATCATCATGACTGTTTGCTGATTCCTATCCGCTGCCTCCGTGCACTACAGTCTTCTATACCACTTCATCGCTATTGTATATCTTTGGGACTGTTGCTGATTCCTATCCGCTGCCTCCGTGCACTACAGTCTTCTAAACCACTTCAACGTTATTTTATATCAATGTGACTGTTTGCTCATTGCTATCCGCTGCCTCCGTGCACTCCAGCTTTTACCTCACTCACCTGCTTCTCATCAAGTCTGTTTGCTGATTCCCATCCGCTGCCCGTGCACTACAGTCTCCTGCTTGCAACTCGCCTGTGTTCAACATCGTGACTGCCAGCTGACTACTATCCGCTGCCTCTGTGCACTACAGTCTCCTGCTTGCAACTCGCCTGTGTTCAACATCGTGACTGCCAGCTGACTACTATCCGCTGCCTCTGTGCACTACAGTCTCCTGCTTGCAACTCGCCTGTGTTCAACATCGTGACTGCCAGCTGATTACTATCCGCTGCCTCCGTGCACTATAGTCTCATCTCATCTTTGCTGTGACTTCCTCGAGACTGCCGCTTTCATTACCATCTGCTACACTTCGTGATCAACAGCTCCTGCCCTGCGCTGCACTCCTGTTTCCCATCGCTGTTGGTTCCTGTGGTTGCTACTGGTTACCTCCGTGTGCCGCTGAGTCCTGCTGCGGTGGTCAACGCTATCGTCCATCTCCTGCTGATCCACTCTCCACGCCTTCACGTGTTCCACTGGTCTCTACCCTCCTGTCAGCATTGGATTTGTATCTCATCTACTACCCTCTGCTGGATCATCTCCATTCTCCTGGGTCCCCTATGAGTCCAGTTCCACGTGTTGCTGACTCCTGTGGATTCGTGTCCCTGTTGGTCTACTCACCGGTGCGCTGCACCTGCTAGACCGCTGCTTCACCTATCCAGGGACTTCCTATCCAGCCGCTCAGGTACCGCTGCAATCCCATCTGACTGCTACTGCTGAACCACGGTATGCATACTTCTCATTGACTGTGCTGTGTATTGCATATCTTGCTGGACTGTGTTTGGTTCTCTCTGGAGTCTGCTATCCGCTGAGTCTATTGCCATCATTGACTGTGTTATCATTGTGCTGGACTACTTCAAGAGACTTTCTAGATTGCAGACCTGATCAGTCATTTATATATATATATATCTATATTGTGCATATTACTGTGGATCGTGTATAAGGTGCCTGTGTATATCCTGTGTTGCAGTCTTCCCCCGTGCACCTCCTCACATATATATTCAGTGGTACAGCTTGCTGATGTCAGACCACTGATCCCTGTTTCCGGTATCACCTGTTCCATTATCCTCTCACATAGCAGTGGTACAACTTGCTACCGCAGACCACTGACTACCTGGATACCTCCACTTGGATTCCATTCCTTCACTCAGACAGCGGTACAACTTGCTACCCGCAGACCGCTGACTCTCATCACCTCCTTGTTTCTGTTGGACATTCCTCCTCACTATAGCAGTGGTACAACTTGCTATCGCAGACCACTGACTACCTTCACGTGTCCTTGTCCATACAGTTCCTTGTGTATCATTACCTCATTATTACCAGTGTTGCTAGTCATAGACTTTCCTGAGCATCTCATCGGCCATCATTTCATGTTCCGTGATCACCCAGCTACCAGAGTACCCTATTATCATCTACATTGCTCTGGTAAGCCTACCATCTGGTGATCCCTGGGTAAAGACTCCTAGTGCCCGTGACAAGGGTGGTACAAGTGTAACCTAGGGAGATTAAGATGGTGGTTGAGAAATATCATAAGCTTGTCTGAAGAGGTGGGTTTTTTAGAGAACGCTTGAAGGTTTGAAGACTAGAGGAAAGTCTTACTGTGCAAGGGAGGGAATTCCACAAAGTGGGTACAGCCCAAAAAACATCCTGTAACCGGGAATGGGAGGATGTGATGAAAGTGGAAGAGAGACGTAGATCTTATGCAGAACGGATGTGTCGATTTGGGAGATATTTTGACACAAGTGAGGAAATGTATGTCAGTGCAATTTTGTTGACGGCCTTGTATGTTAGTAGAAGAATTTTATATTGGATTCATTGAAATACAGGCAATCAATGTAGAGACTGACAGAGTGGATCAGCAGAGGAAGAGCGGTTTGCAAGAAAAACCAATTTAGCCGCTGCATGTAAAATAGATTGTAGGGGTTCAAGTCTGACTTTGGGAAGACCAGTAAGGAGGCAATTGCAATAGTCAATGCGGGAGATGATGAGTGCATGAATTAAGGTTTTTGTAGTGTCATGTGGGAGATATATGCGTATTATGGAAATGTTCTTTAGATGTATGTAACATGATTTAGATATAGAGTCGATATGGGTAATAAATGATAGTTGTGAGTCAAGGATTACACCTAGGCAGCCAGCTTGCGGGGTGGGATTTATGGTCATGTTATCAACAGAAATATAAATGTCAGGCAGGAAGCTTCTGTTTTTGGGTGGGTATATTATTAATTCAGTTTTTGAAAGATTGAGCTTGAGTTGGCGAGAAATCATCCAAGATGAAATGGCAGAAAGACAGTCAGTAACGCGAGACAATACAGATGAAGGTGAAAGATCAGGAGAGGATAGATAGATTTGTGTATTATCCAAATAGAGATGATACTGAATTCCAAAGGAACTTATTAGTTTTCCAAGAGAAGTGGTGTAGATAGAGAATAGCGGAGGACCTAGGACTGAGCCTTGTGGTACTCCTTCTGATATAGGAAGTGAAGCAGAGGTGGATCCAGAGAAATTAACACTGAAAGAGCGATTAGATAAGTAGGATGAGAACCAGGATAGGACAGTGCCTTCAAGACCTAGGGATTGTAGTGTTTGTATGAGGAGAGAATGGTCAACAGTGTCAAATGCAGCAGAGAGATCCAGAAGAATTAGAAGAGAGTAATGTTTTTTACTTTTTGCTGTGATCAAATCATTGACAACCTTGGTCAGCGCAGTCTCTGTGAAGTGTTGAGAGCGAAAGCTTGACTGAAGAGAATCCAGTAGGTTGTTTGCTGTAAGAAAGTGTGTGAGGCGAATGTAGGCAATTCTCTTGAGAAGCTCGGAGGGGCATGAAAGCTGAGAGATGGGGCGGTAATTTGAGACAGATTTTTGGTCAGAATTATTATTTTTTAAAATGGGAGTAATCACTGCATGCTTGAATAGTGATGAAAAAATACAAGTGGAAAGACATAATTTATAGATTTTGTTAGAGGGGGAATGAGCACAGGAGACAGGGACCTACTAAATTGTGAGGGAATGGGATCAAGAGGACAAGAGGTAGAGTAGGAATATGAGAAGAGAATAGAAACTTCCTCTTCATTTGTGGGATCAAATGAAGAAATTTGTGTCAGAGGGTGATACAAATGATTGCGTTTGTCGAGGGAGATAGGTAGTCAGAGGGTTTGGGGTGGGCAGATTAAGAAGAGATTTAAATGTGTTAAAAAGGTGTTTGGGGTTAGAAGCCTGAGCATAGATGAGAGATTGGAAGTGTGTTGGTTTTGCAGTGTCCAGAGCATTTCTATAGGAGTGGTAAATACAAGTATATGTGATGAAATTGTTAGGTACAAGATTTACGTCAGTGACGTTCTGCTTTACAAGAGTTTTTGTAGAGTTCGTGTTACTTTAGTGTGCCACGGTTGGTAATGAAGTCGACGTGGAGTATGTAGTGTCGCTGGAACCACTTGATTAAGGGCAGTTGATAGGGTTTGGTGAAAATGGGATCCCGATCAGGGGAGGAGAAAGTACAAATTGGGGAGAGAAGGTGTTGGAGAGAGGTGGAAAACTGTTGAACATCAATAGAGTTGGTATTCCTGCGGTTGTGAGGAGGGTTGGAAGAGTTTGGCACTAGGGAGGGTAAAGAAATGGGGGTGAGCGAGTACCTAATAAGGTGATGATCCGAGAGGGGTAAAGGAGTGTTAAGGAAATCAGAAACTGAGCATAATCTAGAGAAAACAAGATCAAGACAGTGGCCATCCTGATGAGTAGCGGATTCAATCCACGGGGAGAAGTCAAGCGAGGATGTTAGAGAGAGTAGTTTGAAAAATATTTTTGATGTATGGATCATGTCTCATTTATGGACTTTTACTATTACAACTGCAGTATTATTATAGTGAATTGATTTTGCGAGGCATTATTTACCTTTCATTTATGTGTGGATTTTTTATTGTTAAGGAAGTTTTTTATGTTTATGTTGATTAAATTGTTTTAACAGTGCCTTGGATACTTTATCAATTAGATACTATAGTATTGTTTGATACACACTATATGAAATCTTCTTTCAGCGCTGTATATATCTTTTTGTTTAGAACTTTCTATTTGGGGATATGACACTATCCCTATACAGCTACATTTGTTGATTCCATATTACGTGTGGAAATTTTGGTTTAGCGCCAGGCAATATAGAAAATTAATTTGCACCCCTTGCATTGTAACATAATTTTGTCCAGGAGACTACTTACTCAATTTTTTTACTTAACTTTCCTTAATAAATCAGGGCCATAATTTCTCTGCAGTGGATAAATTCTTAGACTTTGTTGTGACCTGGTTTGAAACTTCACAGAGTCCCATAATCTTGACATCTTAGGGCATAATACCTTGTTTCTTCTCCCCTCTAATGTTTTCTCTGGGTTACAGCTCTTCCCCTTGTATGTTTTATCCAAATCAAACTACATGACCAGAGCCAACCTCTACTGATCGATGTTTCCCAATCATTACAATAAACCTCACTCCCACACAATTATATTGGTCAGCTTTCCATTGGCCACCTTCCCACATCTCCCATTTCTTTCACCCCCCATTTGTTCATTTTACTTGAAAAGTTAAGTTTTTTTTACTCATTTGGCTTAATACTGGATTTGAAACCTGATAGCTGTAATTTCTTATTGCTTATACCAATATTTAAATAAAGAATATATTTAAAGTTGCATACAAATATTTATACTCTTAGACAAACCATTCCACTATTCAGTCCGTTATGGCATATTGACAATAACATTATTGTTAGTGTTAATAATTATAAGATTATATGTCTGGTTGTTAGTTCAGATGCAGTGGCCAAAGACAGGTTGCAAGGACTGGGGAATAAGTCCTAAGTATAAGGGGGGTATTCAATTGTTAGCAAGACGGGTGAAAATCCCGCGCTCGAAAAAAACAAAAAAACCCCGCTCTCGTTTTTTCCTGTTCGAGCGCTCGTTTTTAAAAAAAACCCGCTCAATTTAATTGTTAACATTGCATCCACCCCCTCACGCTCTATTATTGGTCCTAACGAGTTTGAAATGAGGAGTGGTTAAAGCAGTCATTTTAGTATAAAAAAGTAAAAGAAAATTAATTCAATCAAGAAGGGCCCCAGCACTGCAAGCAACAATGCCCCCCCCCCCCCGGACAGCAGATAGATTTTACAAGCAGGTAAATTTTTTGCCATTTACAAACATTTCGTGAACACTGGCCAAGCATGGACATTTATAAGGTACAAATATTTGTTGGGACGTTGCGTAAATGAGTGTGTGTAGGTAAAGCATCAGAAAACTGAGGATTTCGTCCATGGTGAGTATTTTGGTTTTTTTGTTTTTAATAAAAATCTATGGTGTACATAAGGGTGTTTACTGCATTTCTTGGGGTTTTATTATTTTTAATTAAGATTTGTGGTTGGAATGAGGGTGTTGTGCTTTTATTTAACATTTTGCTTTGTGGAACTACAGATCACAGCCAGCCGTGGGTGTAAGAGCATGTTGGCACTTGTGGTTCTACAAGTGCAAACATGCCCTGGGTACGCTGGTGCTTGTAGTTAGACAAGTAGCAGCATGCCCACACTATTTAGGCCAACATGGCTGACTGGGACATGTAGTTCCACAAGTCAAATTTTTTTTTTTTTTTCATACAAAATCCCCATTTATTACCCTACTACCCACAGCCCAGGGGTAGTAGGAAGAGCCCAAGTGCTATCGGCACTGGGCTGGGTGTCCCTAGGGGGGTGGCCCGCTTACATTTTTCAGCGGACCACACTCCCTAGGGAATCCAGGAAAGCGCCGAACAGTCTGTGGGTGTTTAGTCATTATGGCCGTGGGACCCAAACTGCGTTCCTCCCCCCCCCTGCTATAGTGCCTATCACCCCGGCTGGTTTGCCTAGTGCTGGTTCAATGAAAATAGGGGGAACCCTACGCAAAATTTTTCAAAGATTTAAACACACACAGCAATAGCCTGCCAGCACTAGGGTTAAGACTAAAGTATAGAGTGGGGAGCAAACGCTTTTGGTTTTAAAAACTAAATAAATAACATGCTACTTTTCACAATTTTGATGAGAGTTGACTGAGGTCAGGCACAACCACCCCCCCCCCTAAAAAAAAAAAAATTGAGTTTAAATACATGCACCACTAATGGATTTTTTTAAAGGGGGAACTTTGAATTTTTTTTTAATTATTACACTGTTATGTTTTTAAATAAATAGTACTTTTCAGTTTTCAGGTTATTTTAATGAACTTTTACACCTATTTTATCAGTTTAATTTAGATTTTTCTTAAGTTTAATTTTTTTTTTTTCTTTGAGCAGACCAAGGAGGTGCGAGATGAAACAGCAGATTTGCCTGTTTCACCCATAGCGTTAAAAAACAATTGAATAGCTTTTTCCGCTGAGGGTTCTCATCCAGCCTATACTTTGACAAACGGTTGGAGCGCGATAAGACCGGTTCGGTAAAAAAAAAAAAAAAGATTAGAATTGCGGTAGAAGTTTCCACGCTCGAAAATAAGAAAAAAAGACTTAACTCGCTCGAAATTACAAACTCGCTAACAATTGAATACCCCCCTAAGAATTCAAAGCATTTTAATAAAACATAGGATAATGACAGGGTCGGTGACAAGAAAGGGGAAGGAACCGGGTGTGTGGCGTGAAGCCTGAGAATCGAGGATGGAGACAAGATTTTTTGACGAATGGTGTCAAATTTTCCTTTGAAGTAGGTGGCAAATTCATGACCTTTTATGAGTGAATAAGAAGAAAGTGGTGGGCAGAAAAACAAGTTGATTAATAGCAAAGAGGTGATGGGTGTTTATTGGCTGGGTGTATATTAGGGATATAGTAACAATACAGGATAAAAATATGTAGTGGAGATAGTCAGTGGCCACAATGATTAATTACATAGGTCTGCAAAAAAAAATTTTGGACAGCTGTTTTGGTTTAGCTGACTGATTCTTACGTTTTTTTGGTGCGCTGAATCCAAAAATGACAGCCGTTTTGTCCTGGGACATCAGGTTTTTGTCCCAGGGTGGTCATCGTTTAAAAAAATCTCATAATGCAAATATTTTATTTACATGAAAAATATTAACTCATTTGCACAGGTGACGACAAAATTAACACCACACTCAAGTAGATTGCTTGTGAAATTGTCTTTTTTTAAATTCTAAACTTATTTTTGATCTTTTCCTCTTGTAGGTGGCTTCCGGAAGATCCCTGTAAAACATCCAGCAGT
This sequence comes from Mixophyes fleayi, assembly GCF_038048845.1. NCBI lineage: Eukaryota > Metazoa > Chordata > Amphibia > Anura > Limnodynastidae > Mixophyes > Mixophyes fleayi. Next base: position 199,593,634 of record NC_134406.1, read on the forward strand.
AGTCAGCCATCATCGTAACACTCTATTTCCCTTGATACCTTCTTTCCATTTCTTTTATATCTTGATGGAAACGTTCTCCCTGCTCTTCACTCACTGCTCCCAAATTTTCAGGAAAATAGTCAAGGTGTGAATTGAGAAAATGGATTTTTAAGCTCATGGAGCAACCAAGCTTGTGGAACGCTTTGAACATTGTTTCCACCATTTCCTTGTAATTTGGGTCCTTTTGGTTTCCCAAAAAGTTTTTTATAACCCCAGTAAAGGCAACCCACGCTTCTTTTTGAGTTGGAGTCATTGAACTGATGAAGTCTTTGTCGGATATGAGTTTTCTAATATCCGGGCCAACAAAAACCCCCTCTTTCAGTTTTGCCTCCTTTAAACCTGGAAACTTGGATCCCAAGTACTTGAAGCATTTGCTATCTGTGGGAAGTGCCTTAACAATTGCTTCAATAATCCTAATTTTATATGGAGTGGTGGTAATAAAACCTTCTCAGGGGGTACCAATTTATCTCTGAGAACATTCTTTTCACCAACAACTAGACTTCTTGGTGGCCAATTTTTTTGCTTCCAGTGATTTTGTCGGTCTCTAGTGTCCCATAAACATAGAAAACAAGGGTATTTGGTATACCCAGCCTGTTGTCCCAGCAGTATACACAATACTTTTAAATCCCCACATACCAACCACTTTTGGTTTTAATAGCCCACTTTCTTGAGTACCAACTCCAAGTTCTCATAAGTCTCCTTCAAGTACACCGAATGAGCAACAGGAATGGACGCATAATGGCCACCATTGTGAAGTAAAACTGCTTTTAAGATTCTTTTGGAAGAGTCAATGAAAAGCCAAAATCCGTAATATTCAACTGCTGCTTTTTCACCATGAACTCTCCACATATGAAATAGAAACTGTCAGGCAAATTTACACACTTTCTTGCAGGCATTGCGCTAATTTTGAACCACACAGACAATAGCAGGATGACGACTGAAATGAAATTCAAGATTGTGGAGGAATCAGAGAACAAGTTAATGCATGAAAGAACATGTCCGGGCAGGCCCTAGCAAGCACACTCAACAATGCAGTGATCACCATCAGGACCAATAAACATGTATTTTCATGTTTTTGGGAGCACTGGCAGTGAAAATAATTTTGTTTTTCCATGTTCAGTTTTTTTTCCCCAAGTATGATGAATTTGAAATTTAGCGATTTCCAGCTACCTGTTTGACCAAGCCACATTTCGATTGTGAAAAAACCTGACGTCCCAGGAAAAAACGGTGGTCATTTTCTAATTCAGCGCACCAAAAAACATAAGAATCAGATAAAATTATGAAAACAGCTTTTTGGTTGCAGACCTGTGTTATAATTTCATAGGGCAAGTCTCAAAGAGATTTTCACTATCCAGCCTAAATTTGCTACCTTTAGGTAAAAACATATAGGTGAGGACACAGTATTTTAGCATTGGATTTCAGATGGGGTGCTTATTGATGTTAAATGTGAAAAGTTGCATTTTAAATAATTATTATATTTTGACTATGCTTTTAATTTGAGGAAAAAAACATGAAATAATTGGATGAAACTTTATTAATATTTAAGGTTCTGGCCAAACATAACAAACACAGAAATTTAGGTTGGGAATGGAGCACCATCTCCCAATGTTTTCTAATGATTTAATCAATACAATCACATGATAAATTACATAATTAATGATATCACATAAAACATATTGGCATCACTAATCACGGATGTGATCCCCACAGTCGCAAGGCTACAGCAAAAAGACGTAGCCTATACACTCTAACAAAATGTTGGCTCCAAGTTTAATGACTTGATTGCATCTCCCAGCAGTCTAGATGCTAGGGAAATGAAACTGAGGAAGAGGGCAGAGATAGCTCAAGGAGCCTGCCTGTGACAATGAGGGGAAATCATAAATAAGGACTCATGGTGTGCTTTATTTAAACTGTAGGTAAACTATACTTAACTAAACAGTATTTTATTAGTGTGACTTGTTTGATTAAACTGTTTTCTGATACAATTATTGATGCCGTAAGAGGGGCTGTGTAATGTCATTGACATAATAATATTTGGAATGTAATTTGGAATATGTGATTTCCCGTTTCTCACCAGTGTCTCCTTGTTGTCTAATACCACACAAAAAGAGTTACCCTCAGACCTGTATCTGAAGGAATTAGATGCTAGATCAATAAAGTGAACTCATTCCTTATTCCTTAATATAATATATAAACGGAGAAACCCAACACATTTATAATTATAACATATCTTATCTAAGAAGTAAGATAAAACAGCTGCCCTCATACGGAATAGTATGCACTATTCTTAAACCAGGACAAAAAAAGCTAAAAAAGATGAAGATAGGTGCTGTTTACTGAATTAAACATATTTTAATAACAGTAATCCTGATAATTCTTTAAATACGCGCACTCCAAGGATCTGGGAGGAATAACAAGAATTTCTCTTAATAGTTCCAAACAGTAAGATTATATTGATACTATCGCTTAAGATCTTGGATGCCAACAAATTTAAAAACCTACTATCAGACCCCTGCACTGTAATGCACTACAAGTGGAAGCACCTTGCTTTGTGCTGGAGAGGAGAGCTGGCGGAAGGGTGACAGCTGATATAACATGTATGTTTATGTAAACAGGAATCGGAAGGCTGAGTATGAGAGATTCTTTCTTGTCAACATTGACCTTTTTTTTTTAATCTCTTTATTTTCAACAACATGTACAACAGTTTGGATACAGACAATAAAAGTAAAATAAAGGAACTCAATAAGCAATAGAAATGTGTTGTGGTTCTCCGAAAGATGGGATAAAAAACCTTAGGTCTAAACAAAGGTGGGGTAATCCAGGTCTTCCAAAAAATGTCAAAATACAAGCATTTTTAACCTCCTGATTTTCCCGTTCTGTGGCTAATGGTGCTTTTTAATGGAAAAGGATCCATCTAACCATGCCCTTGACGTGAAGTTTATCAGTAAACAGAACGGCTGCTAAAAGCCCCAGACTGACTTATTTCCAGTGGCTAAGGCCTTTGAGTTATACGTCAACCTGATTCTGTATTAATTCAACTTGTATTATAATATTTGGGCTGGATTTAAGACACTTCTTCATTGGATAGTGTTTGAAATTATCTTCTGGGGAGTGCACCCCCATTATTTATTACATTATTAATGATGTACAGGTCTAATTCATATGCTGATTGAGAAGGTGGATCTTTTTTATCTATATTTTGTTTATATTTTTTGTTGTCTAATAACTTTATGGGACTCAGCCTTCCCAAGTGAAAATAACTATTTTCCCCTTTGTGTGCTTACTAGAAATCTGTTTTAGTTGTCTAAAACTGAAAGCTAAAGAACATGTAGTTCTTTTTTACTCTGTGACAAAACTTTTAACATAACAACCAGTATTGTTTGGAGAAAAAATGTTATGCTCACCACTATAATCATATCAGCTCTGCGCTTCTCTTTTAAACATATCTTACTAGAAAATAGGTTAGCATTGCAATCCATGATAAAATGAGTATGTGGTCACACTAACTTGCAAATGAATTTAAATACCTACTTTTGAAAGCAAAAAAGAATTGATGATCAATTTTTCCATAACTTTCTTATTGTAAATGAAAATGCATTCATTACTAATTATATATTTCTAGTATGTGGCATCATTAAAAGGCTTTTAAGCATGAATGATTGTTTCAAATATGAGTTAATGCAGAAATAGATTTCCTATTTATAACATCAATCTATGATTGCACATAGAACCATATATTCTGGAAAAAATACATATATAAGTTTTGTATTTTTAATACAACATTAAGCAGATAAGTAGATAATATATCTAATATTCATTTAATTTGGCTAGTGACATCAATCATTCAACCGTATTTTTTATTAATAAAATGCAATTATTTACAACTTGGCCGCTTTCTATATTTTCATTCACAAATGCTGCTGTATTGCTTACACAGCAAATACAGTATGCATATCGGGGCCTGGACTAATATTACTTACAGTAAAAGTGGGATGCAGATGATGAGAGCATCCCAGGTTTCTTTCCCCATAGAATGATTCAGGATGAATGAACATTTGAGAGACTATAAGCGCCTTTATACGGCTAAGCTGTTGAAGCTTTCTGATTAACTGTTTACATTCCATATATTTGAATTCACTTGATTCTCCAGTGGCTGTTGATTATTCAGCAAATTTTCACAAAAGTGAGACCAATTTGTAAATTATTCACCAATGGCAATACTCTGAAATTCTGTTGAAATTCAGATTCGGCTGAACTGGCAAAAACAGCATGTCTCTATAGGGGACACACAAAAATAGCACGTCCCACACTGAAAATCCCTCAAATCTTCCTGTGTGCTGTGAAATACAGGGTCATGGAAAAGATTATCAATTATCCCATCACAGTGGTCATGTGGCTCAAATTCTTCTAGGGAGGGAGAAATACTGTGTAGACAAGAAACTTTTCCCTCATCTCCAAAATAAAAATAAGTTTGTCATATAAAGTTGGTAGAGAAGGTACATATTGAAGATTCAAAGTTTCTTCTAGCTACTTGAAAGTTGTGCTCTTTTTACACCTGCACTATCTATCGTAGTCAGTATGTCACTTGATAAAATGAACACATTGAAGAAAGAGTTTACAGAAGACTCATTGAAGGTCAACATGTATTGCTAGGAGCAGAACGCGAACAAAGATTTTCAATAATCTATTATGATTTGATTATGTGCTTTATCTCTGCAGCTAAAAAAGCTTGTTAATGGTTTATGTTTAGCCTTAAGCACTAGTTACAGCTATATACTAGCATAATAATTGCCTCTAAACATGTACATCTTTTCCCTTCTAAAATCTTAGTTAATACACAAACTTATCATAGAATGCAACAGACCAGTTTAATGGACAGTTGTTCCTAAGACGTCTGTCCTTTATGACAAAAAAAATATATATACAATTTTTAAACACAAGCACAAAATGTTCTTACAGGTTGGACATAATTGTTTATTTGTTGATAGTCACAACTGAAGCATTGGATCATGATATTAATGTAATTGCTTACTCAGATAACTGTTGTGAGGAAATAGGATTGTTAGATCACTCAAGTCATTGACAAATAAAGATGCAATAGTACTTTATTAAGTAACACTGTATGGAAAATGAACGGTAACAGTCTCTAACAGGCATTGTCCGCTTTGTCCAGCAAGTGACAAATCAAAATCCCAAGATGGTAACACAATGGCAAAGTCCCAATATAGTAACAAGATTTCCAAATCCCAGAAAACGTTAGTTCACTTTGGTTCCCAGATGATGAGATTACTCGGACCAGTAATTTCAAGGACTGTGAAATGGTAAACTTATGATAAAACCAGCTGAGAGGATTATGGACAGTTACCACCGAGAATGCCTGGCCATACAAGTATGGCTGTCATTTCTTTAGTGCCCAGACAATGACTATACCATCTTTATTGTGGCATATGCCTTCTTCTGAGCTAACAGCTTCCAAGAGAGATAGGCTATGGTGTGTTCATAACCATCTTCTCCAACCTGGCTCAGCACAGCTCTGAGTCCACAACATGATACATGAGTTTGCACCATGAACTGTTTCTGTCTGACTGCAAATTCTCTTTAAGCCATATTACATTCTTTTGTCCACTTAAGCTTCTTAATGTATTTCTTGATGGTCAGGTCAGTTAAGGGTTTGGCAATTGTACTGTAACTGGACATGAATTTATGGTGGTACTAAGCAGTCTCCTGGAAAGCCCATACTTGCTTTTGATTGGTGGGTTGAGGCCACTTGGTAATGGATTTCATTTCAGCCAGCTTGTGAAGTATGCTACCCCCACCAACTTGATGTACCAGGCACAGGACCTCTGCCATTACCATCCAGCATATGTTGGGTCTGATTGTCAGTCCTGTCTTACTGATTCTCTCAAGAATCTCTGCTACATGCACAAGATTTTCCTCCCATGTCTCATTAAGGTATGTCATTTAGATATTACTGAGCACTGATACTCTGTCAGCAGGTGATCCAAAATATGCTGAAAGTTGCTGGGGCATTCTTCAGTTCAAACATCCCAAACTGAGATGTGAATGCTGAACGCTCTTGGGCTAGCTTGTAAAGGTTATCTATCAATATCCCTTACTAAGGTCCAAGGTGGACACAAAGCAAGCTGCTCCAAATATATAACAGTGGCATGGGGTATGCATTGGTGACCATCACCTCATTCAATTTTCTATAGTCCACTCAGAATTGGGTACTCCTGTCTAACTTGGGAACTAACATGCCGCTAGCTGCCCACAGACTATTGGATGGTACAATAAATCCTAGTTCCAGCATTTTGTAAATTTGCTTGTTGATCACGCTCATCACCTCGGGACCCACCCTGTATGATGATTGCTTAATAGGCCAAGTGTCACTGTTATTGATATGATGGGCTATCACATTGATGCACCCAATTTTGCTGGTGATGTAGGCACTCTTTACTTTCAATATTCCCTTCACCTCTGCCTGTCTGTTACCTGTGTGCCATGGGCACTGATTCTACTCCTAAATTCTCTTTGGATACAGCCAATATTTCTGGTATGGGTTGTTCAGACAGCATATAGCTACTGCCCCACCTCTCTGTTCACATAGGCCTTGAGCAGATTGATATGATAGGTGTGCAACCTTCTATCAGAACTGTCCAATGATACCACATAGTATCCACTCAGCATTCCCCGTAGGAATTGCATGCCCCTAAACAGTGAGTCCATGTGACTAAAAATAATTGTGAGGGCTTGGGCAACATGTTCAAAATCTATGCAAGTGCCATTGCCTCCAGATACCTAGCAACATAGTCTAACAAGTATGAAAGTATCACTTTCCTGTCCTGCTAGGTTTACTAAAAGGACCTATAAGGTCTGTTGCCACTCTCTGAAAGGTTTCCCCAATTATGAACATGTGTTGTAATGGGACACAGTGTGGTGGTCATCCAAGCTGTTGTCACACTCCACATGGGGTGTGGTAGTGTTCAATATCTTTGTCATGGAGCCTGAGTTTGGAGTAGCCTTTGAAGCCCCGCTCTAGATAGACATACCCCAGAGAGGTTCAGAGTCTAACAGTAGAAAGGTATTCACCGGGGATCCTTGAAAGGGAGTATGGACTTAGCTGCCTTTAAAACGGCGCTGCCTTGTAAAGGGAAACTTCCCTTTACAAGGCAGCACCGCTTTAAATTTAATCGCCGAAGACGCTGAACACGCCGGAGTTGAAGAATCCGGACATTAATACATTTAGCCCCAGGTGTGCACATGCTCAGTTGAGACTAGCAAGTGAATGCAAGAAGTGAGAATCAAGGGAATGAGGTAAGAACATGACCAGAATGAAAAGTAGCTGGTGCAATGTGTAACAGTCAGTGTGGATCTCAGGCCAAAATAAATTATGCAGGGGCATAAGGTTTTGTGAACCCCTAAATATCCTGCTAATGGAAGGTCATGAGCCAGTGCTAGAAGCTGTCAGTGATAGCTCTGTGGAATAATTATCTGCTTTTGGTTTAGACCTGGGTTGGCAAGGACCCTGCAAGGATCCTCCTACTAAAACCGGTCCACAATGGAAAGATCTTCCATCATCTCTACTGCATTACGCATCCCTGCTATTGATGGGTCAGTCTGTTTAAATTCCCTAAACTCTGCCCTACCTGTCTCACCCCAGTAAAGGTCAGCATCATTCAAATTAGGTACATTTTCAGTATGACTATCTGGTGGTGGGGGTTTTTAGATATTGAGTCCTGAGGAACTGCAGTTCAGATAAAGAAAATGGTTCTTTTGGTTCAACTCCACCTGGGACTTTGGCCAGAACTCCTTAGTCAACTGCGCCACTTGCTCTAGGATTCTCAGTTTATGGTCCGAGACACATTCCTTAATTTTATTCAACAATTGTTCCAAGATGAAATTGTCTTTTATTTGCACTGTCAAGGAGGCTTGCTTTTCTTACCTTACCGGCAATTCTAAATTTCCACTTTGACCACTGGTTCCACTTGTTAACAGCATGTAGCAATGCAAAAAGTTAGAGATTACTACTGCACAGAAAGTTCTTGCTTAATAATAATTGGCTAGAGTCTTGGAACCTGGAAAAGTGATCCCAAGTCTGGAAACAGAGGAACTGAAGACCAAACTGTAATGGAATACAGCACTGGCACTGCAGTGACATATGCAGCAAACAACCGGATAATAACAGCAGGTTAGGCACTTGCACCTCATAAAAGATAGTCAGCAACAAGTTCTGTGAGTATCAGTAAGAGCTAAGCCACATTGGTAATGGAGTACAGCTCTGCATTAGCATTGTTCGGTGACAGGAGCCTAATTGATGAATATGGGTTCAGTGTTCACTCATCTAAAATATGATCAGTAACTTCCTTTAGCCAATAATTAGACATTAATAGACAAATTCAGAATACAATATCATACATCATCATCAACAACATTTATTTATATAGCGCCAGCAAATTCCGCAGCGCTTTACAATTGCCAACATGGTGTCTAGCAACAACAAGTGTCTGAATTATAGAAACAGCTTGAATCACTATTCTGCACAAAAATGAAGAGCAATGTCAATAATTGTCCATGTAAACAGCTCAATGTGCAAGAGGTAAATGGTGGGCAATACAAATCACAGAGACAGGATGGCAGGCAGCTGGAAGCGGTGGTCAGTACAGAGCCAGGTCACTTTACAAAGATACAGATTTAATAATTGGGCAAGGCTTCCTTGTACTGACCGTATCTTATAAACACAAGCATACACCCCAGCAAACTATATAATGTTCAGTTTTTTCCTATATTATAGAAGTTTATTAAAAAAAAAGTTTCTACTCCAAACAGGTAGCTTTATTACATTTGTTTATCTTTTCAAGGATTAACAAGATAAATCAAAATAAGTACTGCAACAAAGTATATTTTTTCTCTCTCTGTACTAGATATGGTGCCAGTCACCCACCACAAAGGAACAATCTGAACCATGTGAGGATGAGCCATCGGGGATGCCAACCTCCTCTCTTCCTGCTGGATCTTCACAATCCACATCTGTGCATCTCCTGGAGGTAATGAAAAAATAATAAAAAACCTCTTGTCAGCAATGCACCAATACCTACTCTGCTGCAGCAGCCCCCCCCCCCCCTGCTGCTTGGGCCACATGGACCCAGGTGTGAAAGGTTACAGCCAACATTGGTCCTTGTGCAAAATAAAATAAAAAAAACAACAATGCATACTTCCAGCTATAATTTTGATTTTAAAATGCAAACATTCAAATAGTCTGTTGGTATTTTTCAATGAAACCTGCATATCTAATAGATTAAAGCAAAGTACATGTTGTTCTCAGTAAAGATGAGCAATATATTTGTTAGACTATAAAATTATATGCAGCATGGTGAAACCTATTTTGAGTCCATCAACAATTCAGAATATATTTCTGGGGAATTGACATGTGTCAAAATGTTTTACATACACTTCTCTGCAGAATTTTCATGCATCCTATATTCTATGTCCATGTATACATTATTGAGCCAAAAACAAATTAGCATGGTTTAAGCAATCAATTATTAGATTTTTTAGTTAGAGATAGAAAATAGGGAAATATGCAGTATTTGTTCTTCACAATATGTATTTTTAGTTTGCACTTACAACTGAAGTATTGATGGATAACATAATCTTGAAACAGCTGAATTTCTTCTTTAGGATAAGTTCCAGATCACAAAAATTTCCAGCTCCTCCTCAAAAGGCAGACCATTCTTAATGGCGATTTATGAAAAATGGGACACAGACCAATAATGTCGGTCAAGTTAATTAAAATTAGCTTTGAGAAGTCACGGGGGAGAGATATACTAACCTGTAATGTTTTTAGCGCTGCTGCCACTTTTGACAAGGAATAAACTGGATCCTTTTGGTATGCTGGGATTAGGGATGCTATTCCTAGAAGCACAGAGTCTAACAATGCAGATGGGGCCAAGGATCCGCGCAAGGAGATTTGGACTTCGCAGTATCTGCACTGAAAGAGTGCCCAACGAGACCTGGGAGAATGGAAAAGCTGAAAAGGTATCTAGAAGTGTTACCCCTAAGTAGTGGAAATGAGACGCAGAGTGCAATGGTCTGAGAAGCAATACACTTAAGATAATGGATACAGGATGCGATAGTCCCCACTATTAAATTGCCTCACCATCACCCTACAAACAAAATAACACCAATTAATTAGCCACTACCTACCTCACACACACTACATTGCAACAAGCCCCCTGTGCCATCACACACACATTACTGTGCACCTTCATCACTACACTGTGCCCCCTTATGCTCACACTGCACCCTCCATGTTGCCTTCCCCCTTTTTTTCTTTAATCAGTGCTTCTCTCACCTTTTTTTTTTAATCAGTGCTTCTCTCTCCCTTTTTTTTTAATCAGTGCTTCTCTCCCCCCTTTTTTTTTTTATCTCAGCCTCTCTCCCCCTTTTTTTTTAAATCTCAGCCCCTCTCCCCCTTTTTTTTAATCTCAGACTCTCTCCCACTTTTTTAAAAAAATCTCAGCCCCTCTCCCCCTTTTTTTTTTAATCTCATACTCAGACCGTTTTTTTACTCCCTCTTCTTTATAGTACTGTCCCCTTCTGTTTTCCTCCCCTTGCCTCTCCGTTTCTTTCCTTACCTTTTGTCAGCTTCTTTCTTTTCTTCTCTTCTGTCTTCTCTTCTTTCTTCTGCCTTTCCTCTTGTAAAATGTAGTGAGCCTTGATAAAGCTGTTCAGCGAAACGCGCGTTGGCGTTTCTTAGCTCAGTGTTCCTAACATGTTTAATTATTAAACCACGCTCTCACTACTCTCCCTTACCTTGATTTACCAAATAGCTGCTCCAGATAATATAGGGCATTTAGGGAGAAATAGTGTAGGTTATTCAGCGTTAATAAAATCATCAGGATTCCCACGCTGCTCCGTGAGTCTGTCTATACAGACACACTTTATTCTCACATCAGACCTCTATCAGACCTTACATCTGAGTCAGCACGATATGACACAGGATAGACCTGAGATTTATCATTCTAGCTATCACTAGGGGGACTGCTTTTACAGGCTTATAGGCATCTCTCTCCAAGACACTCCTTATCTGTGGAAATCAGATATACAATCAGGGGCTCACTCTGATAGGTCACTTATTATCTTAATATCGTTACTATGATATATTAGCAAGTTACTATTATAACCTCCACCAAGGGGTTTTCTCTGAATTAGATCCTATAATTTGTTTAAGCCTAGGAGTCATTATTGTCAATAGGGAATCCTTTGCTAATAGTGGAATTTTCTATTTCTATATTAACCTATAAATATTAATAGCGATATTTTCCACCTTGAGTTTATTATCTATTATAGGACCACTGAGCTAAGTTTGCAGTGGATCTGCAATTTTAACAATTATTGTTTTTGTTTTTTGGTTTTTAATACTTCGCTAGCTTTTGGGTTTAGGATGAAATGCTTATTTACAATTTTAAGGTATATCAATAAAAATTTATTTTATTCCACATACACACTCATCCACTATCTCTGAGTGCCCCTCAGTCACCTACTTTTCTTTTCTCTGATACTCCACTATATTTTTGGTGTATAGGGTGCACCGCTCAGGATGTTTTGTACTACAATTCAATCATCCTGATTGATAGGCCATAATATTTAGAGCCTATTATTAGACATTGGTATGAAACTTACCTAGTGCGGATATTTTTTCCTTTTTAATAAAAAAAATTTAGACTGCCCCACCATAAACAGGAGTGGCAGCAAAAATTCCTCATTTCCATCTATATTTGAACCATAGACCTAGAGCAGAATTTTCCTTACACGATAGATTTTAGTTTTCACTATCCTGTGTTGCTGTCTTGCTGATAAACAGAATTGTGACTTATTTTTTTATTGACAGTCATTTTAATGGCAGCTGGCAAATATGTGACATATAGCAAATGTAATATGCAATTCCCAACTGTTGTCTGTTTTTTAATTTCTTTGCCCATTGTCTGAAAAAAAAAATTAAGACATATAGAGATATTTTTGATAAAAAGCAACAGGCTGCAATTCTGTTGCTGAATTGAAGAGTATTAAAATTTGATTTTGAATACAATTTGTTCTGTCAGCATCCATCTTGTTTTGGTATTCACCTTGGCATATTTAGAGATTCTCATGCAATACTTTGTGTTACTGTGTTCTTCAGTGATTGAGTGTGACATGCAACCCAAGCTAAATGCATTAACCTCGGTTTGCCTGCCTAGTTCCTGTCCACTTAGAACAAAAGTTTTATGGACATATAACATGTTTAATTTAAAATCTGTTCAAAGAAACTAAACTGTCATATATAATTAACTCTCAAAAATTAAACTTAACAAACATTTGAAGAATGTGTTTAGTTGTTTGCAATTCATAATGAACTTTGGATGACAAAAAAAATATTGGATTATGGCAACAACAATCACATATTTATTCATGACCTTGGTGATGGTTTAGAGAGCAAAGTTTACATTTTTGCAGATGACACCAAAGTTTGCAAAATAATAAAATCAGAGCAAGTTGTAGTTTCTCTGCAGAGGGATTTGAATAAACTGGAGGAATGGGCAGCCAACTGGAAGATGAATTTTAACATAGATAAAGGTAAGGTTATGCAGTTAGGGATCAAAAACAAGCACATAATCTATAAATTAAATTAGATAAATTTAGGAGAATCTATAATGGAAAAGGAGTTGGGAAACTATATAAATCATTGATAAGCCCTCATCTAAAATACAGATTACAGTTCTGGGCACCAATCTATAAAAATACATTTTGGAACTAGAAAGGGGTCAGAGAAGGGTGACTAAATTGATAATGGGTTTGGAGTCATTCATTTATTAGAAAAAGTTAGCTAGTTTAGGCATGTTTACTTTAGAAAGGTTTAGTCTGAGCAGGGATATGATTATTATGTACACATACATTAAGGATCAATTCAGAGAATTTTCAAGGGAAATTTTTAACCCAATGACTGTACACAGGACACGCGGTCTCCCCTTAAGGTTAGAGTAGAGGATGTTTCACAACCAGCAAAGGAAGAGGTTCTACAGTAAGGACAGTCAAGATATGGAATTCACTGCCAAGGAAGGTAGTGATGGCAGATTCAATTGATATGTTTAAGAAAGGGTTAGACAATTTTTTGTTAGCAGAAAAGGGTATCCAGGTTTAAGACCGTTGATGAAAATGAGAGATAGTAGTGGATTCAGGGAGAAATAGGACTGTAATATTAGTTCAGCTGCGATTTTACCTGATTGAAACAGATTAACAGTTGTTTCATCTGGATCAATTTCAAGTATAAGAGAGGGATGCAGGAGGGATGCAGGAGACCCCAAATAAGTTGAACTTGATGAACTGGTGTGTTTTTTTTTATCCTCATCAACTATGTTAATATGCTACTATGATACAAGCATTTTTACTTTTTTAATGAAGACATTATATACACACTAGCTTATACTTCTATGAAAACAAGTATGCAATAAATAAATGATGGTACTTAATTACTTCAATTCATAAAACAGATATGTCAATTTCAATTTCCCCAGAGCCAAATGATGAAAAACACTTGCTTTTTAATCTAATTACTATTCTTATTTATTACTATAAATATTTTCAACCTTTAAAAATATGCCACCATTATTAATTAAATTTGTTTTGCTTTTATTTGCTAGTATATATTTAATAAACAATTTAACATGTACTGTGTTGTGCCTTTCATTGTAAATTAATGAATTAAAAATGTATTTACTGATATGATGTATAATATAAATATTTATTGCACAAAATGTACACATTGTATTTCTATAAGGGTCACTTCTGAATCTCCATTTAAGTTGATCTACTTTGCCAATTTCATTGCGTATTTAGAAATATGATTTTGTGGAAAGCATTACTCGGTAAGGTGATGCAGAATGACTTGTCAATTGCTTTATTTATAGATTAATGCTTTATATATCTTAAACTGAGAGGTCTTGATCCAACTTTTACATTTTAAACGATAGCCATGCCATGCCATTTGACTGGAGCGTATCTCCTCCTAGTAAATGCTACAATAGTTTGTTGGAATTTGTGTCTGCAATTTCTGTAGATAAGAACTACCAATTTTCAAAACACAAATCCACTGATGTCTATAGTGCTTTTAGCCACCTGGGAGAATATTTACTAAATTGCGGGTTTGAAAAAGAGTAGATGTTGCCTACAGCAACCAATCAGATTCTAGCTGTCATTTTCTAGAATGTGCTAAATAAATGATAACTAAAATCTGATTGATTGCTATAGGCAACATCTCTATGTCTTCAAACCAGCAGTTTAGTAAATATACCCCTTGGTGTTTACAGTGTATTACAAAAATGTTATCAGTGAGTGTACCTCTGCTCATATACATTTTAAAATACATATTTGTATCTTGAAATATGAACTTTATTACCAACTGCTAACCATGGAGCAATCTTCATAGCTGAAAAAAAAATTGCTGTACATTATGTTGAAAATCCACAAAGTGTTGGAGGGGGCCAGTTCTGCAGGAGGACATTTTATAAATATTTGGTATGTGCTATTGTAACTGTGTATGAATTCTTCTAATACATGAAAATACCTGATGGTGTTATGAGCCTTGAAACATTTGTGTTTTTAACGCACTGTTGAAGGACTCTATAACTCTCACATTATTATTGGTTGTGAAATGTTGTATTCTAAAGGATTCTAACAGCAACATTAATGTCTTGACTGAATACTTCATTTTATTATCAGTTCAAAGTTTCTCAGGCAAATGACCTTGATAAATAAAATAGCATAAAATAATACCTGTATCTGTAGTAATGACCTGTATTCTTCTAGTGGGAGTGGGACACTTTTTGCTACTTATATACTATTATCAGGAATTTATACATATATTATTATAACTGAGGGTTTAATCAAGCATCAGGGAAATTAAAAGCTGAGGTATGGGTTTGTAAATGTATTTGTCCCTTTCTAAGGGGTTAATGTGAGCAGGCAAAGTGAGCTTTGGGCACGCCCATTTCTGTGTTACTGTAGGAGATCATTTATGTCTCATTATAAATGACCCTGGAACACGGTATTTTGCCTCTTTTTTGCAAGACAGGTTACAGCCCTCTCTCCCTCCCTGTTTTTGGAGGATCTCTGCAGGTGCTTTGGGTGCCAACAACTTTTTAGGGTATGTTTTTTTGGTACCCATTGTGGGGAGGTTTTAGTTTGGGTTCCAATACCCTTCAGCTTGGTTGCTGTGCGCTATATTTACTCCTGGTGTGGGACTTTTTTGATGGTGGTTTGGGCGGCAACACCAGTTGGTTTGAGGTTTGTGTTTTGCTGGAAAACATTTAGCAGTCAGTGGCCTATGCTTGATGGGTGCATATTAGCTTTATTTATGTAATGGCTGAACCCGCCTCCTTTCCAAGAGTCAACTTTGGTTTCTGTACAGGCACCGCCCTTGGGGGCAGCTTTGTTGGTTGCGTTCTGTCAGTCCAGAAGTGACGCAGGTTCTCGGATACTTGGGATAAGGGATACCTAACTTTAAGGATAAGGGTATGTCCGGTGGAATGTTTCCCCATGTATTAATATCAAGAGGGTAAATGACTCTCACTGTGATATTATTAGCATTGGTCCTAGCCGAACTGCTTATCGTTTCTGTCATTTACCATACAATGTTTGCATTTTAATAAACTTTATTATTTGCCAAGCTCTGATTTGTGTACTTTATGATTAGTAGATTGGTAAGAAAGGATGTAAAGATGGGGACTGACTATTATGTGAGAACATCAACTGCTAATCATTTTATTATCACTTGTGTAGTTGAAATAAATATACAAACATAAAGAAACATGTGGAAAAAGTCAAAAACAGAGAAGAATTTTATAGACAAAAAACCTTACGGTTAATATGTCCAATTAAGGCTTGTTACACTTACACACCATATAAAATTTAAGAAAACTATTGACACTTTGTGACTCAAACTCCAAAAGGCAATGAAATTTTGATGACTAAGGCAGAAGCCTTAATGGATGCGCTCCTTGTGCATCCTGTGCCCCATGTGATCTTGTGATAAGCTGCAGATTCAGCACTATGATGGAGTGATATTACTGTCACTTACAAAATGGTGTCAATTTTATTAAATTGGCCTGAAAATGAAAAAAAAATAATAAAAAAAAACGTCCTTGTTGCACTACAGGTTCCAGCATGCCCAGGTTGCCATTAAGTGTTTGAGCATGCTTGTGCTTAAAGTACTACAAGCACCAACATATCCATGGCTGCCAAAGCATGATGGCACACCTCAAAAGCACTCTATTTTCACAATAGCTTTCTAACAAATCAAACTCCTAGGGGTAAATGTACCAGGCTGCTAATTTTGAGAGATTTAAAATCACAAATCGCAAAAAAAACCCCAGTGATTTTATGTGCAAAATCGCCATATGTATTAACCTGCGATTTTTGACTCTCCGGCGATTTGTGTTCATTTTAAAACACCTATTTCTCTCATGTTGTAGTCAAACTTCCTGGTGATTAAACACAAACTCTTTCAAATTATAAAAGCATGTTGTTTGAGCTATCTGGCCAATGTTAATATAACAGGAGGCACAATGGAAGTTTACATAAAGCATGCTTTTTGTTGTAGTGGGGCAAAAGTGATTATTCATTTTCTCACATGGAAAAAAATATTTTATGAATAATATAGTGGGCCAAATTTAATTGATGATTAGATGAAAATGTTTTTTTTTAAATTGTATTACATTACAGTGGCTTATTATTTAATCACCAGTTGGACAATATATATATTTTTATGATGTGGCAACACTTAATATTTCCTGATGCGGACACCATTAAAATACAACTCAATATAATAAAATGAAAAAAAAAAACAAAAAAAAAAACCTATAGATATATTCATTACTGATATTTTCACCCATTATGTGTAGGCGTTGAATTTGTTCTTGGGACATATTTCAAAGATAAGTATATATCAAAATAAGGAGAAATCAAGGGGAAGAGTAATGCCCCTTACTATACCATAATGTATTTGCACCTGAATGCCCCTTATCTGCCTCTTTAAGTGCAAAATGTACAAAATGACAACATTCCAAAGCATTTACATCCAACTCTTAATTAACAAGTACAAATAGGTAGATGCATACAGATGTTGCAAAGAAATGCCAGTCACCAATGCCTGTTTTTGTCAGAGGATGCTAATGCAGATGGCTAAGAATAGCCACAGGCACTTTACTAACCAGCAGCTACAATAGTTATTCTGCTACCATAAGTATCAACTGCTTCCCCCCACACACCTCATTTTTATTGATAAAATGTGGTCAGGCCCATCTTTACCCTCTGTTTCATTTCATTGCAATTAATTATTTTGTGTCATGATCCACTCAATGTACATTAATATATAATAATAATAATAATAATAATAATAATAATAATAATAACAATAATTAATGTTGGTGCTTTATAACTAATAGATAATGTAGCACACACTGTAGACTGATTAAAAAACATTACAGAAATTTGCACAAGTAAATAATTTGTGAAATAATTTGTTCCCCATGTAAGCTAATTTATAAACATTTTCGCCCCTCTAAAACATATACAATGATTTACTTAAACTTGCATTCTGCCTCCTGTTATAATGACATTGACCAGCAGTCTAACAATGATGCGTTTGGTAATCTTGTCTATTGAAAGCAGCAAGTTGATTCTGGTGGTTTTCACATCGATATCGAACGAGTCTGCAAAATCGCAGTTTCATACACATGGTGACTTGTATTGGTAGAGTGGCAAATCATCGGGACTGCGATTTGTAGCGATTTTGAAAGAAACACTTTTATGGCAATTTTACATAAAATCACCATTTAATTCATCGGCGAGTTTAAACTTTCCGAGAAAATTGCTGAAAATGCAAAATATTGTGGCTGTTTGGAGGAAATAGACCTATTTATTAAATAATAATGGTATGAATTTAATGTAAAAGCTGGTGGTGGTGTGGGGTATAAGTCCTTCTATTAAACAGTACCATTAGCAATTAACTACAGCTCTATTACCCCATCCTGTGACAGGTAGGCTATTGTAAAGTGGTGGGTTTTCAGAGATCATTTAAAAATGTTCTGCGAATATTCTAGCACTGTATAAATAAATGTTGATAATAATAATTTGGGTATTGTCAATATAGAGATGGTACTAGAGGCAAAATTAGGGTATTAGTTTACCAAAGAATAGGTGTATAGTAAACAGATGGCTGATAACATTGCATTTTTGGACCCCAATAGATAATGGTAATGGAAGGGACACTGTACCAGAGGTAGAAACACTTAAGAAGCAGTTGGTACTGTATCACAAACACCAAAAGAATGGATGTTGTGTATAAGAATGTGATAAACAGTGTTGAAAGAGATAGGGAGGTCAAGGAGGATGAGTTTAGAGAAGTAACCCTTAGCCTTTGCTGTAAGTAGATCATTGATCACTGACATCCCATGTTAACACTGCAGTTTTGCATTGTTCTGTCCTCACTGAGTGACACATCAGGCAACTTTTGAACAGACTATTAATATATAGGTATTATTGAGCAATAATATTTATAATGTAATTTTGGGTGCTTGGTGCGCTACGCATAAGAAAATTGCTTTGTTTGAATTTTTAGCATATTGCATTTTGGAAAATAATATAATAGCTTTAAGTGTTGACTTGTGTATCAACTCTTTTAAGAGGTATTTCTGAGTAATAGACATCTCTACTATTAAAGGCCCTCATGTGAAAGGTTTGTACCATTGTCCTGAGTCAATACATCTCCTTCCACCCAGCAGTACTGTTACCAAGTAAGCAGTCAGGCAGATCCAGCAGAGTAACCAGGAAAATGATGCTGCAGCATCACACATACCACCCAGAAACGAGTCAATTAAAGTACTAGTTGTGACAGCTACTATTCTCTTACAGCTTGGGGTACCATGCAGGTCCACAGTTGACACAGTTGATGAAGGGCTGGCATTGACAAGCGGCATCAGCAGTGGTGGAGCCACTGCCATTTTGGAGAGTGCAGGTGTTATGGAGTCCAGAGGTGGTGGTAGTCTGGCAGTGCAAGGGCTCCCTCTCGATGACTCTCCACTATTGTCAGAAGACCAGAGCAGGGGCCTCTTCTGAGCATGCATTTGGAGATTCACTGCACATTCACCAGACCCATGCATGGTCTGATAAGACAGTGGAGAAACTTCTGAGCATGAAGCAGGGCAGTGTGTGTACCCAGGCGGATGGAGTGGCATCGCTAGCCCTCCTTCAGATTTTGCTTTGGAGCGAGGCAATGTTCCACCCTTTGGCACAGCAGTAGTGTTCGGTAGCAGCAGGTTACTGATGTGGCAAGTGAAGTAAAGAGTATACTAACCCATCCTGTAACAAAAGGGCATATGATCAGTATAATAAGTGTGTGCGCGTTTATAGATATAGATAAATATTTGAGAGAGAAACATGAATAACTCACATAGGAGGTATTAGCTCAAGCTAGCATTGTTTTTTTAAATTTACACTTTGATTCAGTAACAAATGACCTAAAAATCAGTATTCACCTTTAATTACTCATGTCCTTAAGTTAGGACAATAGTCACCTAGAGGACACTAAGATTGAATAGGTAAAATTGAAGTCGCACATTAAAAGCAAGATAATTACCTTTTGCTCTTCAAACGCCATGAGAGAATGATAGACAGTACTTGGGGGACATCACTTATATAACTTGGATGTAAGTTGGCTGGCTAAAAATACGATGGGAGACGAATAAAAATAAAGAATGCATATGCTAGCACTGTATCTCCAATAATGATTTCTCGGTGTAGAGAACATAAATCATGGTATTTTAAATCTTAATTGTTTTGAAGTATGTCATAGAGATTTAACATTTTTATTAAACCTAATCGCTATTATGCCATGCATTGAAAGGACCTTCAAGCAAAAGATATATCATAAAAGACATTCTTCCCATGACAGGTAAAAAATTACGGCAAGATATTTCACATATACAATATAAAATGATGTTACAGTCATTGAGCCAGAATAAAGCCTGAAATAGTGCAATTTTAAAAAAATATAACATGAAATAACTAATATACAGTTAGTGATTGTTTCATTGCATCCTATTTTGATCAAAGAATGCTGATATCTATTAATAGAATTTTTTTTCTTTTTACAGGTGTTTAATTTAAGAACAATTAAGCACAATATGAAAATATATTTTTCTTCAACAATTTTGGATCCTGAGTATATTTACATTTTATATCGTGATCCATGTTTGTTCCTTGTGTTTCCATATTTGTTCTAAAGTCAAAATCAACGCCATAGTATTTATGTTAAGAAACCTATTTCAGAATTATTATCCTCCAATGTTTTATAGGAGCAGGAATATTGTTAGCCGTAACATCACTATATAAGTGCTTACAAAATATTTTTCCTTGTTGCGCATGTGCAGTAAAAAAGCATATGTCTAAGTCTATATGCAGTCTTAGATAAATCTCTCCATTGAACCTCTATAAGCCTTAGAGAGATGCAATCAGAAAGGAAAGGGGCATGCTAGGGAAAGAAGCCTGAGCAGAAGAGGGAAGGGCCACTGCCATCCACAGTGGTGGAGGCCGTGGGATTCATTGCAAATGAAGTGGAGGACAGGCGCCCAGCAATGTCCCCTGCAATGGTGGCAGTGTCAGCAGCACGCATGAGGGGGGGGCAGTGAGGCTGGGAGTGCACATTGGCAGCAGTGGAAGCCGCAGGGGGTTTCATTTAGACACCTGCTGCTGTGACTCTCAGAGAGGGAGCAGACTGCTGCATCATACCAGCAAGGTGTATGGTCCTCCCTTCCCGCTTGCTGGTGGGCAGTGAGTGAGGGGGGAGATGCTGTCCCTGCTGGTGCATCCAGTGAGAGGATGCGCCTAAGACCGTTGGAGATGTGGCCCAGGGAAGCCTCGAGTGGGCAGTGAGAGGCACCCTGTGCATCTTAGGATGGAGCATAACAAAGGGGGGTGGAGGGCAGGATGTAAAATGGGGGAAATTAAAAACAAGTCCAAAATAAAAGCAACACGGGGGCGCAAATGTTGAAAGGAACAGGGGTGATAAATGCTAGAAGAGTGGGGAAGAGGGGAACAGAGAAAAATGGAAAAGTGCTAAAACATAGAAAGGAAACAGAAAAATGAATGAAAGAACCACACACTAAAGAGCTCTGTAACACTGTCCTCTCCTGGATTTTCCTCTTACCTCACCAACCGTTCCTTCTCAGTCTCTACACATGACTCCACATCCCACCCTCTTCCCTTACTGGTTGGCGTTCCTCAAGGTTCCGTTCTTGGCCCCCTGCTTTTGTCCCTCTACACCTCGTCCCTATATGTCCTCATCTGCTCCTTTGGCCTCCAGTACCACCTCTATGCTGATGATACCCAAATCTATCTTTCATCCCCTGACTTCTCCCCTTCCCTTCTGTCTCGTGTCTCCAGCTATCTCTCAGCCAACGCTTCCTTAAACTCAATATTTCCAAGACTGAACTTATCATTTTCCCCCCCTTCCAGGACTCTTCCACCTCCCCCCCTTTCTATTTCTGTTAATAACACTACACTTGTTTCTGTCCGATGCCTTGGGGTCATCCTTGATTCCTCCCTCTCCTTCAAGTCTCACATTATGTCCCTCTTAAAATCCTGCTACTTCCACCTTCAGAATATATCCAAAATTCGACCCTTTCTCAGCATGCTATGAAAACCCTAGTTCACTCGCTTGTAATCTCTCTCCTTGACTACTGTAACCTCCTACCTGATTCTCTCCTTGATCCTCTTAAGTCTATCCTCAATGCTACTGCCCGCCTCATTTTTCTCTCCCGCCGCTCTATCTCTGCTGTCTCCCTCCAACACTCACTACATTGACTCCCCGTGGCCTACAGAATTAAATTTAAACTTCTCACCCTCACCTTTAAAGCTCTTAATCAATCCTCCCATCACTACATCTCCAATCTCATCTCTACCTACACTCCTAGCCACTCCCTCCGCTCTGCCTCTGACCGCCGCCTCACTGCTTCACTGATTACCTCTTCTCACTCCCGTCTCCAGGACTTTGCCCGGGCTGCTCCCCAGCTGTGGAAGGATCTTCCATGTTCCATCAGGTTAGCATCTACTCTCAAAGGCTTCAAGCGTGCCCTTAAGACACATTTCTTTATTCAAGTCTATCAGTCCTCCTCCTGGCTCTCTCCCCCACTTAGTACCACCCTATTTGTGTCTCCCCTTTCCTTTAGGATGTAAGCTCTCAGGAGCAGGGTCCTCTTTTCTTGTGTGCTCCTTTAACTATTCCAACACCCTCTGTACCTCTTGGCCTGCTTCCCTAGCCCTATTTTCTTAAGCTTCGGCCTGCTTCTCGCTGATTTCTACCATCACTTTAACTCATTGTCCCAGTAATAATTTGATTTGCAATATAGTCACCAACAGATTACTCAGCTTATACTCACGAGGACATTCCAGAAGGCAAGAGAATGAAACTAAACACATCCTTTCCTTATAAGCCTTCCCTAGCTCAGGACATCCCTAAACCCCTTTACTAATTGGCTAGTAATTCATAAGAAAAAACCTGTAATATTAACTCTTGCAAGACTCAATTCATTTTCCTCATCTTTTACAACTTCGGCGTTTATATTCACTCGGGCCAATAACTGCACACTGTTATCCTTGCTGCTTGTAAATGGGTATATACCAATCACTCCTACTCAATCATAAGAAAGATTTATTTCATGCAAATAATCAATCCATTTTGAGGTGTAGATCAATGTTGCCAATTTCTCAGCTAACAACCATTTCACATGACAGCATGCACATTTTGTCAAGGCTTCAACAAGTTTTGGAATGGGAGAAATGTACACATACATTGCATGCAAGTGTTGCCTTTACAAGCTGTGTATATAGATACAGAGGTCTAAGTGAAAATTGGCTGGAATTTAGTAGATTAACAATGAAGGCAGTAGGAGAAGTGGCAGCATTGCATGCATCCCAACTTTGACCAGTGTTTAGATATATAAAATTAGAGATGCTCAGGCTCGGTTTTCTGAAAAAAGAGCCCAACCGAATTTAGGGGATCCCAGTAGGCTCGCGAATCGGCTCGTTACTTTTGCGTGTTCTCGGATCTGAATCGAGGCAAAATGTCACTGTTGCGTTGTCGAAACCAAAACCAAAACATGGGGTTAGTGAACATCTTTATATAGAATGGATGAGTAGTGTTTACTAAGAACACAGCAGGCATCATTCACAGTTGAATGCATTTGCACCCAAAACGTACACTGAAAATGTGAGCCGCAGAAATGGTGCATTTACGTGTATATTCGGACTCTGTAAAGTGGGTAAAAATATGTCTACATCAATGTACATCTAAAGGGCATCAAGAAACGCTTTAAACGCTTGTTAATGCAGCTGCACTGTAGAGATGCCTGTCATCATCATTCAATTTTCACCTCCTGATGAAGTCTGAACATTTAAACAGATGAAACGCGTTGAGGAGTGTCTGAGGACTTTTTTATTATAGTTTGGACATCGTGGTACTAGCGTGGCGGAAGCGCTGTGGAGATTCATCTATAAATTGATTGATATCTATCTATATATCTCTGAATGCATCCCAGATGAGTACCAAAAGATACCATTATATGCTTTTTACCTTGTGTTTTTATGTAAGTGTGATACTTACTGCTTATTAGTAAAATCTGATTTTTACAATATTATACTATATGAGTTTTTTATTGCTCCTATGATGCTGAGGTTCCAGTCCTAACGAGATTATTCATTTGGATGAGTGACGTTACTGGTAACATCTGTACAGCTTTGGAGACACCATTTCAACTAATACTTACACCTTCTAGTTCTACCATCTGGTACGCAGATATATGATTAATGGTGATTTTATTTGTGGCATTGGATATAGTGGGCTGTCACGTGTGTGTATCTCTAATCACCTTTTCGGTTCCATCCTTCATATTGGAGAGTTGTAACAAGTCTTGAGTGTGCATCTGACTTATCACACCTTATCTTCTCTCACTATATTACGTATTAATATTGTGGTAATACACTATGTGGCGCCGTGTTTCCTTTATTCCTCTAATGATTAGTGTGTATATTTAAACAAAAAAAAAAGAAAAAAGATGTGATCTAAGCACCAACCCTAATGCCGGGTTATGAACAATGAGGGATCCCCGGGCAAAAGTTGCTATCAGCACCAGATTATGACAGGCTGGGCTGGTCACACTGACATGGAAACATTATGGCATCTTTCTGTTATAGTGGGACATACCCACAACCTGTTCAGCTCAGGGGTGAATTTCCTAGTTTAAAACTAGTAGGAAATTCAGCATGGTACTACTGGTTCCAGCAAATCCTGGCAGCCATAAACTGCTTGGCTATGCTGGCACTTTTAGAAATACAAATGGCATAATGCTCATGGCTGCCAGAGCATACTGGCACCTGTAGTACTACAATTACCAGCATGACCTGGCATCCAGTACCTGCTGTGACCTGTAATGAATCAAAGAAAGTACTATAAAAACATATACACACCAATGAACATACTTTTTTTTAAAAAAAATAAAAATAAAGACTTCCCCAATTTATTTCATACTTAATTCCAACAGGATCTTCTTTTTTTTCTTCTTGCTTTTAATCCAAAGGGAGTAAAATTTAAAAACCATATGTACACATTGAACTGCCTAATATGAATAATTCATTTTATCAATGAACCTCATTGCTACAATAAAGTTTATTAAGTCTCAACGTGGGGTCTAGCCACAAATAACAAATCAAAGTGGCTTTCTGACCCTCTGACTAATTAGAGCGAAGCAATTCTGTAGTGGTTAGATACGGGCAGTCTTCCTAATCTCACTGTCCCTCTATGTAGAACATTTATTACTGTTTATGAAAATACAAAGCCATCTTTTTCCTGGGAAATCTGACTTGTATAATCTAACTCTTTGGGCTCGATTTACTAAATGGCGGCTTGATGGTTTTCAAAGCCGCCGCATTTACTAAAGGGGAAACTGCCATTGAAATGGCTAGAATGCACATTTTTTTAAAACCACAACTTTACAGATTGTCATCCTGATTTTAACAATGATGAACATACAAACAGCCAGATGTAATAAGCTGTTTTTTGCAAAACCATCGCTAAAACAAAAGTGGTGGTTTTGAGAACTGAGATTGAAAAAAATCACAATCAATAGGCCTGCAGTTAGTTATGATGCCTATAAAAAAGGCCCAACAAGTGTTTTCAAGTTTGGGGGTTTTGTAGAATGGTGTTTTATGGAAATGTATTCCATTCTTGCTACATGAAGTATGCAGGTTTTATGTGATAGAGACTCTAGATTTCTCTATGCCCCTTCAAAGGTGTCCGATATTGTAATGGTTTGCTATCTACTGTAGAATCTGGCATTACACCAATTTAGCCCACAGACTATTGCAATAGACAGTAGAGATGTGTGCTGACCCCCATGTTTTGGTATTGGATGTGGTTTTGGTTCTAAAACTCATTCGTATCTTGGTTTTGTGACAGGTTTTGTCCTGGTTTTTTATCTAGATTTAATTAAAAATTGTGAATTGTAGGTAAAATTAAGTTCTATTTCTAACATTAACATAGGTTTCCAATCATTTCCAGTCTATTTTCTAATGATCCCTTCACAAATGTCCCAATTTTCAACAATTTTGACCAAGGTCTACGGTGAGCTGTCTTAATGAAGGATTTTGTAACTTCGCCATTGTTGCATTTGCTTTCTTCCATTTAATTAAAAAATATTTAAACTGCAGAGTGTTATCTCCATTTCATTGCAACCAAATGAAATGGGTGCAATGAATGTTCAGACTTACTATTACTCTAATTGAGTAAATAATGAACCACACAGACACCAATGTATATTTGGCCTTTCTGAACTCTTTGTTTTACTTACAATTCACTAAGACAACATATAAATATTTTTTATATACATTCCATATTTATGTACATGGGTCTTGGGGACCACTTCTACTGCAAGTCTCCCCCAATGGACTGATTCTTCAGCCCTCATCCTAAATATCTACAATGATATATGGTGTGCGTAGTCTCTGAATTTTTGCAGTATGGGTGTAGGCCATCTTCGTCTATCATCATCCACATTTACTTATATAGCATCAAAGTTGTGAAAGCTCTGCTCTTGGATACTGATGAATGCTCTGCCCACTGAGGAGTGCATAGTGCTAGTCTTTGAAGTTTTGGGTTTGGGGCAGGCCACCTTTGTCTACTTACTTTTATAAATGTCTAACTCTATTTATTCATACCACTGTCAATTCAATGACCTCTGCCTGTTACTGTAGCTTCACTGTTTATTTTGGATGCCCTGTAACATTCAAAATGTATAGTGTTTGTAGTCCTTGAAGTTTTGTATTATGGGTGCATGCCACCTTCGTCTATCACATCAACAATTATTTATATAGCGGAAAGGTTTTATTTAAAGCTCTTGGATATCGATGAATACTCTGTAGGCCATTTTTGTCAAGCATCATTGTCATGTGCAAGCTAATTTCTAGGCATTTAAAATTGCAAATATGTGTTTGTGAATTAATTCCTAGTGAAAGCTTGATATGACTCAGAAGGAAATGAGTACAGCCAGGGGTTAATTCATTCAAGCTGAAGCTAAATCAATGTGTTTGATTATGTAAAAATCCCATGACCCAGACCCATGGCTTACGGATAGGCATCTTGTGTCCATTGATAGCAGGTTGGAAAAGTGAAAGCCTTGGAAATATCTCTTTTAGGACAGTGATAAGCACCAAACTCTAGACATCTCAACTACAGAGCCTTGCTATATGTTGTTACAGCTGTGTTATATGTCAATGGACACAGGAAAATATCCTATCATATTTTCTCCAATATCACACTTATAGGAGGCATGTGTGGTATGCAGCTGAAGGGGAACTTGTGACATGTTGTGTGGAGGTAAAATCATGTCTGTAAACCATACTTGTGAAAAGTTAGGACAAGGTACTGAAAACCTGACTTAGAACGTGTTTCTCCAACAGAGTCATAAAACCCTAATTTGCATTTGCACAGACATTTCAGTTCTGACAACACAGGAAGGAGAGCTGTGGGCCCTGCGGGATGGCTTAAAAAAGTAGTGTAACTGTAAGAAGGGATTCACTTTTGGGAGTCAATCTGATGTTGAAGTGTCCCATTTTTCTGCTTCTCCCAACACCAGAAACTTGATTATACGTGACTTACCAATTCTGGGTGTTAACACATTTATTTTAAAAGAAACCATTGCATTATATGTGTAAGTTATTTTATTCATTGTTTTATCTTAAGCATTGTTGATGTATTTTCCATTTTAAATTACACTTAGTAAGTTCAAGTCTCTGTGTTCTTACAAATTCACCTGACAGTTTGGTCAAAACGCTAGGTAGTTGAAACCAGGGAGAACATTGTGGTTTATGTTAACTCTGATTAAAATAAATTGTAATAGATTGGTTCTAAGGGAGAACCTAAGGCTTCCTAAATAAGAGTGTCAGCTCTTCACAAAACACCATGGTGGTGGCATAATTGGTAAGGCAAAGCTTGTGTGTGGCATAGATTGGGAAGAATTTAATAATTTTAATGTTTAAATTTAGTGTGTGGATAGCAATTCAACATTTTTATCTCTTGCGCCATACACTAATTATTTGATGTTCTTTAATTTATCCAGTGGGCTTGCTTCAGTTGGTGGCATGGTAGACAACATGAATGTCGAAAATGCCCAAAAAGCACCCTTTTTTAAATATAAATGTCACTGAATTACCCTTTCAAAATTGACAAGTATTCAAATATAGAAAAAGTTTAGAATTTATAGCTTTTTTGGGGGGTGTACATCTGCGGTGAGACTCACATGCAAACACCCAGTTTTTCTCAAAATTAATTTAGATGTCATTGCCCCCACACAAAATTATTTTCACTAGAAAATATTAAATTTTAAAATCTATTTGTTTTTTTGGATAATGCTGCTAAACGTCGTACAGCAAAATCACACTGTTTAAATCAGTCTATATACTAGTACTATTATATATGCATTAATAGCAACCAGTAACCATTAGTCGGTCTCTACTCTCTCAAAGATTGAAATTAAAACCAATTGATAAGCAAACTATTCTAGCTGACTTATCTTTACAGAACTAATTTAAAACAACCACAGGATTCTATTGCTTTCTATGTCCTCTTCCACTCTGAATGCTATTTTCAGAGCAGAGCATTGCAGCTAACCTCATCATTATGCACTGTTTGTTCTACAATGGCACTTGAGAAAAAAACGGGAGGGCTATATTATATATATATAAGCTACATAAAAGACAGTTGTCGGCGCTTATCCTTAAAACTGCATATTTGTGTTTATCTAGCAAAATGAAAACCTGAGGTATTAGTTCATATTTTAATCAAAACATTTAAGCCTGCATCCCAGCATCAAGGACACCTCATTATATGCAGGTCCTACACTGACCTATATGCTTTCAACACCATTAAAATGCAGTTAAAATCAGATGCACTCACCTCCCAGTTATAGGGGTTTACATCTAGCAAAGGCTGCCTTGTAGGATAATATGGGACTTACCGAGCGCTGGCTTGTTTTTTCTCTGGTTTTGTTTCAAAATATTACTTTATTGTCATAGCAGCTGTACGTCAAGCCTATTTAAGGCACATTTGGGTGTGGCTCACAAATCATGACTCATTTTCACTCAGACCCCCAGAACTCGGGTCTGTTGAATTTCTCTGTATCCAAACTGCTCAACTCTAGTCGACAGTGAACAAGTAG
The DNA here is from genome assembly GCF_038048845.1 of Mixophyes fleayi. Lineage (NCBI taxonomy): Eukaryota > Metazoa > Chordata > Amphibia > Anura > Limnodynastidae > Mixophyes > Mixophyes fleayi. The sequence goes on from NC_134406.1 coordinate 199,622,472, forward strand.
GTCTCCTTGTACCATCTGGTGATGTGCAGACTGTTTAATTGCCAACTACTTTTACGTATGTTGTTAATAATAATACCAACAATCATTGCTCATTTGTTTTATGTGTGAGCAAAGTAATCTAATTTGTTTTTGCTTTTTTTAGTGTAGGGATTGTTTGGGCAGAGGGTAGTATGTCCTCTGCATGGGCTCCCTTGAATATTGTTTATTAAGTGACATACGAATGTGAAAGTTTATTATAATATAAACAGTCAATTATATTTGTCTACAATACAATTAATGTTTAGATGACAGAAGCCAATTTGTGAAATTGTGAAAATGCTCTTATTTTTTGGTCTGTAAGTTGAAGTAAGACATAATATAAAATTAACCTGCACAGCAATGTGCACACTATATTGTTGACAGCATAAATGTTAGTCTACTATAAAGAAATTGCTAAAATAAGAGCATAAACGTACTAACAACCTAAGAACATTAAAACTGTGCTGTTTGGCAACTAAATATGTAATACTATATTAATGTTTATTATAATGTATGTGTTACTTTCTTCTTTTAGTAGGCACATGCTGGCTTCTTGAGGAACAATCCCCTCTTTCCTTGCCACCGCTGGTTCGAGCACCTCTCCTTAGCGGTGTACTTGGTGAGGACAGAACAGGCTTACTTGCCAGACTTGTAACTCAAGAGGAATATGGAGCAGGTCACATGGTAATTATTTCCTAATGAATGAATGAATGAATTGAATTGTGCACACATCCTTACCACATTAGCATTGACCTCCCTCACCGTAGTGTGCAATGCTTCAACTGCGTCAGTCATCTGGATAATGCTATTGCTTACATTTGTTTGTTCAATAGCTGAAGCAATTCTGTTTAAAGCAATGTTGCTTTCAGTGTTCGTGCGGTACCCACGCCTCAAATGTGCAACAATTTGTGACATGTGTCTAGTTTGTGTCTCCAGAAACTGGGATTGTTTAGCTGGAAATTAGATATGGATTGTGACATTTTTCTTCCTGTATTAACTGGGGAGGTCGTGTTGGATGCTGCTGTGACCCTATAGCTGGATCAGTGGGTTCTTTCTGGAGACTTGCAGATTGTACTTCAACTATATTTAGTGTCACTAACGTGTTGTCTTTTTGCTCTCCAGCAGGTGACATCTGTGCTGGTCCAAGCTGAACTTCTTCTTGGTGTTGTGATGTTTCTATGGAGAAATAAAAAACTTAACTCTTTGTAGAGTTACATGTTAACTGTTTTCATCTTTGACACTGCAAATACATAACTAATTTAACTATGGTCATAGAGTATTTACACATGTCTTAAATCATTACTAGCAAACATATAGTACAGTAATGTAAATCATATTGATGGCTATGCAATACACGTCTACATTTGCTTCTTAGAAGAGCAGTGAAAATGTCAACAATAACAGAGAAAGGTTGTCACACACTGCAAACAACAACAGAGATTTAATTATGGTGGGTGACAGTAACATAATTGAAAGAGGGTGGAGTGGTGTGAAACATGACAACTTCATGTGAGTTTCTGTGGAGCCATCAGCAGAACCACACACTATTAAAAAATTTGCATTTTTTGGCTATGTGCCAATGCAGATGAAAATAAAGAGGCTGACTTAAACACATCCTAACCAAATATTTTCACCAGGTTACACTCACCTACTTGCTCTTCCTGGGCAGCATGTCCCTTTGTGGTGACTCTATTAAATGAGAAATGTAAAAAAGAAAACAAGTTTGGCAACATGCAAACTCTGTAGCAATTAAAAAACTTGATTTGTGTATATAGCAGCTTTAAAGGTTGTGTAAACTCCCAAATAATGTACATTATATTTGTGTATATATATGTATATATTTATTTTTTTTAAAAAAAAACAACACTCATGAGATTGCTGTTGTACTGGACGACATCAGTGTCCTGTACATTCACTCCTTGAATTATTTCAGGAGGAAGGATTTCACGCAGCTCTTCCTCATACAAAATGAACTCCACATGAACTCCCACCACCTGTGGTTGCAGCAGACCTGCTCTCCTCTGCCATTTTTTCCTACAGTGGGGCACAGACCTCTTTAAGAGTCCCACTGTATTCACGGCATCACAGAATTGGCCCCACAATCGCTGTCTACGCATTAGTTTGGGCCACCTGACCCCCTAACATGAGCTCGTAGCAGGGTACTATATGATGTATTAACACACAATTTTCATCACGGGAGAAAATAATAGATCTCCATGCCTTGGTCTTCCTCCCCTCTCCTGCCTCCTCTAACATTTAGGAGTATATTTACTAAACTGTGGGTTTGAAAAAGTGTAAAGGTTGCCTATAGCAACCAATCAGATTCTAGCTGTCATTTTGTAGAATGTAAGAAATAAATGATAATTAGAATCTGATTGGTTGCTATAGGCCACTTTTTCAAAACCGCAGTTTAGTAAATACATCCCTTAATGTGCTTCCTCTGGCAATCCAGTTCATGTCCCTCTCCTCCTCCACAGCTTCTGCCACCCTCCTATCTCTCTCCATAGCCACAAACAATTAACAAGAAACAATTATAAAGAAAACACAGGCAAAACAAATTACTAACTAGACTAATACTCCAGCCACTCACACCACACTCACACACAATAAATACAGAAAGGATTATACAATAAAAAAAATAGAATTCAATTTACACAGACAAAAAGCCAACGGGACAGAAAAAGAGCTCTTTCATGCATACATTCTGGCAAAATGGATAAAAACAAATGAAAGCTGGCATACACCTTAGATGCATCTTAGTCATGCATTTTTAATGTTCTTTTCATAAGCATCAAACTCTATGGCGTCATTCAACCTCCTATAGTCTACACAGAACTGGGTACCCCCACATTTCTTTGGGACCAGTTTCACTGGGTCAGCCCAAGAACTGTGAGACTTCTAGCACTTCTTGGGAAGTACGATATGCTGGCTGTCTGAGGGTCTGGTTGCCTGTGTTTGCATGATGTGTGACCAAGTGTGTTTTTCCAGGTTTCCCTGTACAATGGGACTGATAGGGCCGTAGCACATCAGCTAGCTGCTCTAGCTGAGAGTCAGACAGGTCTTCACTGCAGTGGGCGTCTGCCTTTGGACCCTGCCTCTTTAGCAGCAGCTGCTAAATCTACCAAGGGGCCAGACTCCTGATTGCTTTCAGGCAAGCTACACAGAACTAATACACAAGCTTCCCTGTTATGATAAGCTTTGAGTATGTTGATGTGATATACCTTCTGACTCTTTTGGTCCTTATCTTTTAACACTACATAATTGACATTATTAATGCGCTATACTATGGTGTAGGGGCCCTCCCAGGCAGCTTGTATCTTGTTCTGCCGCATAGGAATCAGAACCAGAACCTTTTGACTCACCTCAAATATGCATTCTCTTGCATTGCAGTCATACCACAGGTTTTGTTTCACCTGCGCAGATTCAAGGTTGCTCTGTGCCATCCCCATTGAGGACTGCAATTTTTCCCTGAAGTGCACTACATAGTGTACCACTGACATTTCTGGGGTAATCAATTTCCCTTCCCACTCTTCCTTAATCAAATCTAATGGGCCGCACAGCTGGCGCCCATACAGGAATTCAAAGGGTGAGAAGACAGTGGATTACTCTGGTACCTCGCAGTATGCAAAGAGGAAGTGTGGCAGAAACCTCTCCCAGTCTCTTCCCTGCGACTCCACAAAAGTCCTAAGCATTTGTTTTAGGGTGCTAATAATGCTTTCGCACAGCTTGTTGGGCTGCGTGTGATACGAGGAAGTAATTAAATGATTCACCTGCATCTTTTTACAAAGACTCTGCATGAGGTTAGACATGAACTGGGCACCTTGATCAGTTAACATTTCTTTTGGGTACCCCACCCTGGAGAAAATAGTTATAAGGACATCTGCTACTTTGAGCGAAAGAGCTACTACTTCTGGGTACCTAGTAGCATAATCCACTACAGTCACAATGAGTTATTGGGAATGGCTAGGGGACCCACAATATCCACAGCAACCCGTTCAAAGGGTTCTGATATGATGGGCAGGGGATTGAGAGGGGCCCTCCCCACATCACCAGACTTCCCAACAACCTGACACACATTGCATGAGCGACAGTACTTGGCTATGTCAGTCAGCATGCCAGGCCAGTAAACATTATGTACCAAATGAGCTTTAGTTCTGGCAACACCCAAATGTCCTGCTAGAGGTATCTCATGGGCTACTTTCTGCAACCATTCCCTCTAGGTTTGAGGTACAACTAGTTGCCTGTCAGCAATTACATCTGGATGCATACTTGTGACACTTTTCTCTCTGTACAAAAGGCCATTTTCCCCAAAAATTATATCTTCCTTACTGTTAAGACAGGACTGATTGACCCTCCTCCTCGCTGTTGATAAACTGGAATTAGTGTTTTGTTCTGTTTTAAATGTGTCACTTCCGAGCTTGACAGTGATACACACAGCATGATGTCACTCATTCAAATCACTGCCTGAATCTGCAGCTACTACAGTGAGGGAGGGGGTGGAGGGGGATCAGTTTCTAGTGAACTTCCCTCCACACTTGCAGGGGTTAATGCACAGCTCATCTGTGCTGCTCTCCAGGTCACTACTGCTAATACATTAGATACATTTTCACACTTTGAGTCACCTTCAGAATTGGGCACATGTAAATCGATCTGACTACCTAAAACATTAGCAGACATGGTTTCACATTTAGGCACAATCTCACACATTTTGCCCTGATCAAATTCACATCCTAGGGGATTTAAAGTGTTAGTCTCTCCAACAAGAGCATTATCATCAAATACATTGCCACATAATCCCTCCCTCTGTATCACAGGTACCTACAATCTGCATGAGTATTCTCAGCAGCAGATGAAATTTCATTACATATTTTTGCACTTTTTTTATGCTGGTCAGCAGAGGTCATCTGAGGAAGAATAGGGTTAGTTTGCACAAGTTCATCAGATATTATTTAACTTTCATTTGTATAAGCAGCATGCATCCTTCCCAAATCAGTCCCCCACAGTACCGTGACAGTCAGAGTATCCTGCACACCAATGTCTTGTATTCCTCTATCAGATTCCCAATCTAGGTACACTCTGGCTAGGGGTACTGCAGAATATAGGCCCCCCCCACTTCTCGAGCAGCAATAGTCTTCATCAGAATAATGTTCTCTGTGCTCACTAGAGCTAGATGTACAAGAGTCAGTATGCGCCAGAGTCTAACAACCCAAGTGCGACTTGGTGTCCTACCTTAACCGCTTGCAAATTGTCTCTGGGGCATTCTTAGGGTCCTCCTGCACATAGGACAGCCGCCACTGGCTTTCCTGCCGGTCCCACCACAGGAGAAGGAGTTGTTTTCTTCTTTTTGGGGCAATTGACACTGATGTGCCCCACTTCATCACATGTAAAACAACTGCGGCCAGTTGCCAAAACAGGTTTCCCCCCTGCCCTTCCAAAAAGTGCAGCAACAGTTGGTTTGGTTGACGGGTAACTCAGGGGTGATCCTCTAGGTTATCTCTCTTTCCATGTAGATTGCCCTGGCGCTCCACAAACTCTCCTTTGTTACAGGAGCCCTGGTAACTGTGTATTTGTCGACACACGCTAGCAGCCGCTTGCTCTATCTTAGGGTCACGATCCACAACTCATTCCTTCACCACAGCTGGGCACAGTGAATCGCTTCTATGCAGATCATATATCACACCTGCAGATAAGATTATCTATTAGTATAAATAGCAAGGAAGAACCCACCCTCCAGAAGCCTTGAGAAAGATTCAGACTGAATCGAAACGCGTTGGATGGAGGTTCACGGTACATGTCCCTTACCTTATATAGCCGTTCTCGTGAGTTGCCGGTGATTCCGAGGACATATATATATTGCATATATACTATCTTGTGCTGGTAAGGGTACATTGGATGAGAGGAGTGTTTATTGTATTATACATTTTATGTTATGTCCATTTTTATTGAATAAACCTTTTTATGTAAGAGTTAATGCACTATCAGCATTTCCTTGTATTCCCCGTTCCACATCATATTCGGTGGATCTGCATTTCGGGGGACTCGGTATACTCGAACCGAGACAAGTGATTGCGGGAGAGATATATACATTACATCTGCTGAGGTCACTAAAAGAAAACAGCGGCTTTAAAACAGAGGATCGTGGATCGATTAAAGAACGGGAGACGTGACCACTCCCCCTACCTTCTGCCCTTGTCCGATGATTGGATTTACAACAGAGGACGTCATCCTGATCACAGTTTGTGGAGAAGTTCACGGCATAAACGGAGTGTCCGTAGGAGAGTGATATACGCTGATGTACTACCTACTTCTGGTGAGTACATCTCCCTGAGGGGAATTTTTCCCGTTTGGATCCGGATGAAATGTATTATTACAAAAGAGTCACACATTTGGGATTACACGACTTGTAGAGCTGATTTCATTTAAGACTTATGTATTAGCTGTGATTATTGTGAACAGTTTGTGTACGATATTAGGCGCCGTTAGTTGTGACACTATACTATACACATTGTATCTTTTTTTTACTCCTTTGTGGATGGGAGTAGTCACATACAGGCTGCCATATATCCTTATCAGCGCTGTGGTTTCTATCTATTTTTACATACAGTGTGAGAAACTGCTCCTGGAGAATAATATCCTTTAGCTTATCATAGTCCAGAACCAGCAATCACTCAATCCATTGATGTATCATGGATGATAATTGCGCTAACAGTCCGGCATAGGTATCAGAGGGACTACGCCTTGAGTCTCGGAACTTCTGCCTGTAAGCCTCAGGAGTTATGTTGAAATTAATTAACAAGGCTTTCTTAATTGTAACTTAATCACTTTCCAGTTCCTGGGGAAGGTCTGCAAACACTTCCAAAGATTTCCCTCTCAATCCAGGGGTTAAATAGCTGGCCCACTCAGTGGGGTCCAGTTCAAACTGACGGCAGTTCCTTTCAAATCCCCTCAGGAACGCATCAAGGTCGCCGTCCTTTTCCAGCACAGGAAATTGGTCATGCCTGGGATTTTTTCTACCCGGACCTCGGTTCCCCAATGGGCTGTTGAGCCTGGCTAGTTCCAGCTGGTGTTCGCGTTTAGCTTGACGCTCTGCAGCCTCCCTGTCGGCACGGCATTCAGCAGCCTTCCTGTCGGCACAACGATCAGCTGCCTCTTGGAGTTGCTGGATCAGCTGCATCGAGGTTGCAGGATCTGCATCCTTCGCTGTTTGAGAGCAGTATGAAGGTAACTGTCCAGGGTAGACTCCTCACTTGATTGAACAGAGGTATTTGTGGTAATGTCCAGTGCTGACTGCTCTCCTGAAGCAGAGAGGTTTTCTCCACTGTCTCCTCTGACTATTGGTTTCTGATCAGCCTCCACATGAGCTTGAATCGGTTCCTGCCAGGGACAACAACAATTCTTTTTTCGACACACAAAGCCAAAAGCTCTTCCTTTTTCATCTGCTTATAGTCAGGGGCCATCCTGGACCTCACACTTAGAAGAATAGAAAAGAAAACAAGAAAGGGGGGGCAGAAACTATATGTGCAATATGTCCTTTAAAATTTTGTAAGCCTTCAGCGTAATCTCCGGTCCATTAAGATGCTGAATCTTTCTAGAATCACACTTCACTAATTCACTTAAGTTCTTATGATAAAAAGAAAACTATTATCAATCCCACCAAGCTGCTAAACAGTTTGGCACGAACGCCCAGCCTGTCCCAGATACAGCAATCTGAACAGCTGGCCGGGACTTGTGTCACCTTAGTCACTTAGCAATGAATACACCTTTTCTGCCACCATGAAGGATTTATTATGGTGTCCTTATGTTCACCAAAACCACTTATTAATGTTTCACACTTAAATCACATACACATGTAGCATGAGTCTCCCTGGGATTCGTAAATTCACAAAGAATCACGGAGAATGCACTAGATTAAATTTATTTAATCTGAAAAATGTGTCCAAGGCTTAGTTACAAAAAATAATAACAAGACATACAATATTTTGCACAAATAAGTTTCCGAAAAAAATAGGAAATAAAAACAGAGTCACTACTTACTCAGTTAAGACTTGGTGTGTATGAGGGAACACAATTGAGAAGGATGGGACATTTCAGTCTTGATAGACCCACTCAAGAAATTGCATGCATTGTTGTCTAAGGAAGAAGATTTTAAACCTTTTTCCACATAGCTCTCACGCCCCACCTTTGGAGTTCAGCTGTCAATAAGGACAGATTGATTTCACAAATGTCACAGGGCTTTCGAAGTGAGCTAGGGATATCCTGAGATCTGGAATGTTTACAGGATCTGAATTCTCACCTTTGCTCTTTTGGCTTGGCTGGTCAGGTTCCACATCCTCTGCATACCAAAAAAAACTCCTCAGAGATGCTTATCTATCTCTGGATAATTTCAAAAGATTAATGACACTTGCATATGTTCAAACTCAAGTCATTTAGCAAAGCACACGTTGAGATTACATTAAAAGGTTACATTCAATATTCACTTTGTCATGCATGAATTCAACAGAAAATAACAAACAGTCATTAGATATACTACATAATCATTACATTGTTGATTTGGGCTCTGTGGAATCCTGTCCTCCTGAACTAGACAGACCATTAAGCACAGATTGCCTACTGTTTGATTGTATGTAATACTATCAGATGGGGCACACATCCATAAATATACACATTCACACCTCTAAATAATGATCATTCAAAGAACCTATTATAATGAGAGGCATTCCCTATCTTTGCTAAGTATTCATATATCAGTACTAGCTAGCGGCCATTCGCCGCAATCAGTTCCTGTCAATTCCGGGTCTGAACTACAGAAACCCTGCAACAGGACTATTATTGTACAATTAAATGTTAACATTTATAGTAGACAAATATAAAGGGAAAATACAAAAAAGAGAGCTGGTATGTCTTTAATAATTCCATTTACTGGATAATTGAAAATATTTTTTTATGCTGTCAGACAACACAACTTTTCCCTTACTCATAGCAGAAGCTAGAAATAAATTGAAATCAGGGACATTTTATCACACCATACAGCAATGACATGCCTGCATCTCTACAGTCGTTTTGGGTCTGGGCTTATGTATTCTTTCCAGAAATCTAGGACTGCCAAGGTAGAATACTAAGGCAATGTTAATTTCTATATTGCTTGTTTACTACTGGATTCTTCTCGCATGCTGCAAAATTACTGCAAATAATATTATGGGCCTGATTCATTAAGGCATGCAAAAGAAACGTAATGTGTGTTTTTTAAAAAATAAACGTGGAATGCGTGTATGCATGTCCGTATTTAACAAGGAGCTGATGTAAAGAAACGTGTGGTGATGAGTACGAGTGTAGGTATACTCTGCTCTACTAGACAAGACACTGCAGGATACATCCAATACATATGTGGAATATAAACTCACAAAAGAACGCACAGAAAAAATATTCAATTAATGTCACCTGTTAATAATATAGTCATTAATGACAAAATATTAAAACATACAAACAAGTTGTTTGGGTTTTTTTCCCGGAAGAAGAAAATTAAGTAGGATGTACTTGGTGTCTACTGTACCTAAAAGACAACATTTTTACAGTTGCTCCTGACTGCAAACACATGTTCTAGCATATATTCTCTACCATCATCACTAGTAATCGGCACTTAGACTAGACCTATAGCTGGAGCAAGAGATACAACTGAAAAACAAGCACCTTAGAGATGCCCAGAATGTGAATCAGACACTGCTGTGTGCACTTCAGCTTGGCACACACTTACTGTACACTGACTACAGGCATTGCATTACTTTCCCACCCCGCTCCCTCCCTGAAATTTTAAGTTGTCGCAAGTGTCCCTTGCACGCAACGATGAATTGGAAATTGCTGCGTGCTGCAGCATGTGGTCTGGCACATTATGCACATTATATCACAAGTTATGCTCCTTAATGAATCAGGCCCAGTATGTATGTATTGCTCATTGTAACATACTTAATGATTTTGGTTTAAATATTTCTTTTTTTATTCCTATGAATGTCAGAAACCTTGTGGCCTTGAGGTACTATGAATGCTGGCTGCAGGGGGCACAATTCATTAAAAAATGTGGCATTAGCAATGCCTTAGATGAAAGTGAAGACGGTATTTTAAATGAAGACAGCGAAGAAAGTGATGTCAGTGATTGTGAGCAAATGAGCTTCATAAATTCTGAGTCTAGCGATGATGAGTTCTTGGGGTTTCCAGAAAACTAGAGTACTCAAACCTTTAAGTCTCTCCATTTGTTAAGGACAGTGATAATGGTTCTTAATGCCACTGTTGACTGCTGTTCACTTTAAATTGTTCAAATGTTATTCTGTTATAGTTTATTAAATATTTTATTACACTATTTGGTTCAGAATATTTTTTTCCTGTTTTCCTCCTCTAAAAACTAGGTGCGTCTTATGGTCAGGTGCGTCTTATGGAGCGAAAAATAGGGTATATAATTTTTAACCTTTATTTATAAGGAGCCACAAGGCGTTGCACATAGTACGAATAATACACCTTACAGGGTTAACAGCACAGAATAAGCAAGTACTACTAAGACTACAAAGGCTCCAAGCAAGACCAGTATCAGTGTGGCTGGAGCAGAAGTAATAACTATTGAGACAGGAGGGAAGAGGGCCCTGCCTGTAAGAGCTTACATACTAAATGGAGGGCAAACAGACAGCAGGCACACAAGAGAGTCAATGGAGCACCCCTCAAAAATCCATATATTTATTTTTTCTAAAATCTAAAGTTTTCTGTTTTTGCTTTTGTACTCAAAGCTAATTTTCTCAGGGGCAGTCAGTGACATCTTTATTAAGCGAACAAAACACAAGGTGTTGTGCTTGAGTGTCAGCAGCATAACCCCCCCCCCAAACAACAATATAAAATGTGTTTGTAGTTCAACATCTGTTGCAATCTATGTGTCATGTATTTTTTACCTCTACTCTGCCACTAATTTTAGCCAGCCAGCTTGCTGCACAGTTTGGCCAAAATTGGTGTAAATGACTGGAAATTAATTTTAATGCTATAAATAGTAATATGGAAACAAAAACAGCTCAAATTCACTTAAATTTTACCAAATGTTCACAATTTTTAATTAAATCTAAAACCAAAACCTTTCAGTATATTTTGACAAAACCAGTAACAAAACCAAAGCATGAAGACGTTTTAGAACCAAAACCAAAACACGGGGTTCAGCGCACATCTCTAATAATAACATTAGTAGACAAGATCAGCGGACTTATTTCTTGACATACTCTGTGCTGAAAACATCCCTATGTCTTGAATACAAAATTATACTCTGAAACTCACCTTGATAAGACAAGTCTATGAATGCGAAAGATGAGAGAACTGGTGATTTGTTGTAAATAATTAATTGAATGGTGCTAGACTAAGATATCCCGGCAATGCACATGCTGAATCTACAAGCTTAGAACTTGTGGATAGTCGCTGAAAGTGATAGTGGAAAGTCACTTACATTGATGCCTTGCAAAAAGAGCAAAGATAAAAGTCAATAAATTTATGACATAAAGTCAATTAACTATTCACTCTTTAGGACAGGAACATGCAAATGCAATAATTAGGAAACTGAACAGGCTGGTTTGTCAAATTCACTGTTTTCATATTGCTTAGCTGTGGCTATCTAATAATTATACAGATAGATTGCAACAGATGTTGAAATATGGAAGTTTTGAAAACAAGTTATTCAGTGCTGAAAATGATATTGTTATGTATTGGCATAACACAATGTTCTCATTTAAGCTAATGGGCAACACAACATAAAAAAAACTATACAATAATTTGAATTCAGAGAGAACAATCTCTATTGCTTCTGCCCAACAGCATAGCACATCAATTCTTTTCTTCTTGTTATTGAATATTGATGGGAGACTTTCCTTCTGACAGGCAACAAAAATTAAGTCAGCACTTAGCTAGACAAATGTGTTGAATGAATAAGAAGGTTAATGCCTGAAACTAGGTTTAAAATGACTTCACTATCCAGTAGTAATTACATTTTTGCTTTACATTTGTAAAAAAATGAACATGTTTGATTTTCTACTTCTGAAGGCCAACAAATATAAAAACGAACATACGCCAATCGCAGAAAATCCAGATCAAATTGACTGTTAAGTTTGTAAACGTTAAGACGGTTTAAAAGTTCAAGCAGCTATTGCTAGAGGGAGCAGTGAAACAATTAATACTGGAATCAATGAAGAGTTTGTTAGTGGATTTAGCTACTGTAAGTTCAAAAGAACAATGTATGAAGGTAATCTTAAACAGAACAATACAAAAATCCCTCATTAACACATAACACTAGAGTATTTTGATTTCAGACAGTAACATTCAACATATTTACTAGAAATTATCAAGGTTTGTCACTAATGCATGGCAAAATAATTTAAGAGGGCTTTAAATAATGAAATCATTTAATGTGTATTATATTCTTATTGACTAAACAACAATGTTTTCATGTCTTAGAAAACCTTTCTTTACAAGCTAATGGTAATGACATTTGGCGGTGTAAATATTCAAACAATTTATGATACATAAGACATTTTGAAGTAAAAAAAAGCAAAACATGTTTTTGTCAATTGAATTTTCATAGATAAATTAGGATAGTCAGATAGACAACCAGACAGATAGATATGAAGCACTTCTGAGCGTCACTGGACGAATTCTTGCTCCTATTCTGATTTCCTCTTATAGTACTGTCCTTTCAATTGCTAAACAAAATACTTGAAAACTCTAATATTCAACCAGTCTTCTAACCCAGGTTGTCCTTTTGCCACCTGCAATTCGCTTCTCTGCCCACCTGCACCTGTTTCCTATTCCTCACTCACCGCCCATGATTTTTCCACCTAGTTCAAAATCAACACCATTTGATAAGATATTTCCTCATGCCAAATTACACATATTCTACTCACCCCACCCATCTTCTGCTACTCTCTCCAATATATACTCTCCAGTAACTGAAAGCTCTGCACTTATCATCTCACCCTACAATCTGTCATCTCACCCTATTCCCTCCCAACTTCTCAGCTCCCTCTCGCCCACTGCATGTCGAACTGAAGCTCACCCATTCAATATGTATCTCTCCATTGTGACATTTTCATCCTCCTTTAAACATGCGCTTATGTCACCAATTCTAAAGGAACCATCTCCCAATCCAGTCTCTCTCCAACTACTGCTCTGTTTTTCTCCTCTACTTGGACTACAAACTACTAAGCGACTTGATAGCAATCGCCTAACTTACTTTCTCTTCTCTCACTCCATTCTCATATCAGTCCCTATTCCATTGGACCTCCTCTTACAAAAGTGATCAATGATCTACTTACAGCAAAGTCTAAGCGTAATTTCTCCATATTCATCTTCTGGTACATGTCTACTGCTTTTGACACTGTTGAACACCCTCTTCTCATGCATATCATTTAAATACCACCTCCATGTGGATGACACAAATCTACATATTATGCCATGGTTTCTCCCCTTCTGTACTATCTTGTGTAACCAACTGTCTCTCTGTTATCTTGACATTGATGTCCCAACACTACTTAAAGCTCAACATGTTTCCTCATCCCAGAGTCACCACCTCCTGTCAAACCTCACTCACTGTCAATAACACCACAATTTTCTCAGCCTCCCAAGCCCAATTCCTTGATGTCACACTTGACTCTGCCCTCTGCTTCATTCCTCACATCCAGTCTCTCTCCCAGTCATGTCACCTCCACCTTAGAAATATTGCCAGAATATGCCCTTTTTCTTAACCAAAATGTTACCAAAATTCTTATCCTTTATCTCAGCATTTTCAACTTTGACTACTTAAACCTCCTGCTATCTGGTAGTGCCCTCACCCATTTATCACCACTGCAATCTATCTTAAATGCCACTGAAAGACTCTCTTCCTGCTCCACTTCTGCTACAGTACTTTGAAAATCCCTGCACAGGCTTCCAGTGTCCTCCAAAATCTCATTTAAATTACTCACTCTTACCTACAAACTCCTGAACAACACCAACCCCTCCTACATCTCAAATTTCATATAAAAATACTCTCCCTCTGACCCTCTTAGATATACATCTGTCCTGTGCCTTGCCTTATCTCAGGTAATTACCTCTGAGTCCTGCCTTCAAGACTATTTCCTTGCTACTACCCACTTATGGAATTCCCCGCCACAGTTTTCATTTTTTTATGTTCTCTGAAAACTCATTTCTTTATTAGAGTTAACCCTGCTCCCACAATTACTATCCACATTAATGCACCCTCCCAACTGTAATAATAATAATAATAATAATAATAATAATAATAATAATAATAGCAAAATCATCAGTTGTACTGGCAAACACACAGACTACAGTGTAATTTTAACATATTTAGATTATGTAACAATTGTTTGGCACTGTTTTATTGGAATGTATGGATGCTATATATTTTTTCTTTAGCCAGGCAAGCAATATGACATCTTGTATTAGTATTATAATAAAACCAAAATGAAACAATATTTTTTAAATGCTGTATGTAAAATGTAACATAACATGTGCCACTTACATTCAATGTTGCACCCACAACCAAAAATTGAATGGCCAGCAACAGTTCAGTGAAATAAAAAAAGACATGTCTCACAATCCTCACTAAGGATTGACTTTAGACCCTTACCCATTGAACTGCAGCACTGCAACAAGTGTGAATTGCGTTAGAAGAATTGTTTAGAACAAAAAAATATTTTCCTTATTACACACATTACATGTAACTAGTTCAAGCACCAGAAAGGGCAGATGCTACTTTGAGCTGACATTGACATGAAAAGGGGATATGATGATTACTTCTCCATTATAGGTGACCTTCAAAGGTAAACATAGATTTGAGTTAATTATATGTAAACATAAATTAAATGTATCAATATTAAAAATGGTGGGATAAACTTGGCCTATATCTTTTCTTCATCCAGCACAAACATATATAAAAAAAATATGGTGCAGCTTTACCCCGAAAATGGGTCCCACTGCTTTCCAAGCAAAAGCATTTCTAAAACAACAAAGAATATATATAAACATAAACATATCCACATATTCAAACATCTTTTCTTATTGATGAACTCTGACCTTTTCCTTTACTTTTTTTTTATTTTAACCAGTGATTTGTTCTTTGAATATTATGCCTAAAACTGCCCCAGTTAACTTTTGAGACGAGTCCAATAGGACTAGCTGCACAGACTAAATACAATTTTGCAAAGATGACAGAGAGATAAGTAGTAAGTGTCACGAGCCGCAGCGGTATCCCAAGCCACCTCCACTCACTGCCTCCACTTATTTGCGTCCCAGTCATCATGACAGAGGCCACACCCCCCTTCATCTCGGCCGTTACCAGGGCAGCTGTTCATAGCACTGCGTCCCATGCGTCGCATGTCTAGCATCTGGTCGTGTGCACAAAACCATTCATTTATTAAGTAGCCTCCTGGGGCTAATTACTTTGATCTGTGCCCCATTCTTTATGATTGGTCCATCAATGTTTTTAAGGCAGGGAGGGTTTACCCGGTTACAGCGTTCTGTGTGCTGCACATTTGCTGACCATCTTCCTGGCCCTATGATACTTGCTATCTGAAACTTGATTCCCTGTTGTGACCTTGGCTTGCTTTATGGATCCTGTCTGTTTGCCTGTGCCCTTTGATCTTTTGCCTGTCCTCTGGATTCTCCATGTTTGCTACCTGCCCTGATCTTTGGCTTGTATATTGACATTCCTGTTTGCTTCTTTTCCCAAGACCTAGACCTGTCTTTGGTTTCTGCCTCCAGTATTCTGGATTCTAATCTTGCGCTGCAGTTACCCTGATAAGTTTCTACTACCATAGAGTAAAGTCCTGGGGGCATCTGAGTATTACGAACACATCTTGTTCTACGGGAAAGGAGGCTGCTAAGGGTGAAGATCTCTACTAGTCTGGTTCTAAAAACTTATCAGATAGCCTCGGCCCTAACAGTAAGTTAAACAGATGGAGCAGGCTCTATCAGTCAGACCAGGTAATCAGCCATTTCTAACATGCAGCATAATAAAATATGTATTGTTATATATTATATAGCACTATACATAATCTATATAATGTATTATTATATATTATATAGCACTATACATAATCTATATACGTCATTCTGAACTAGTATTTCTTGAAGAAAACAGGGTGCTGTAGCTGCATGACTCAGCACACACCCCCAAATAATTAGATTTATTTAATTTAAAATGCAACATTTTTTTAGTGAAAGAAGCAATCATGTGAGGGTCAGATTTAGTGACATATTTATGAAGCAGGCAAAAGACAGGATTTAACTGTGAGCAGCATCACCAAAACAAATTATTTATTTTAAAATATTTTCTCTTTTCTACTCAGTAATTTTAAATTTGGTGAGAAGCAGTCTCAGTGACCTCTTTGTTAAGTGTGCAAAAAACGTGCACTGTGTTTGAGTGTGATTGGCAGTGTAGCAGGACTCCCCAAAAAAACAAATATATTTCTTTCTTGTAAACTGCACTCAAAGTAATTTTGTCAGGGGCAGACAGTGACATCTTTATTAAACGGGCAAAAATCAGGATTTTGTGCTTGAGTGTGTGCAGCAGGGTGTTCTCTTCTTTGACTCTGAGCAGCATAACCCCCCCCCCCTCCCAAAAAATATACAATTTGTTTGCTAAGGAGTAAGAAATAATTATTTAACATTAATAGCTTTTATTAAGGTTTTAAAAGTATACGGAAGCGGGGTAAAAAAAAAAAAGAGGGGGGTGCACAGTGGGGAGCAGACATAACATTGTATCTCAAACCACACAGCATATGTATATATAACCACACATATATATCAGCATTGTCACCATGAGGCGGAGAAATGGACACAATATTGAATACTCAGTTAGGAGCTTGGGGTAGATTGGCTGGATCAGGAGTTAGAGGGTTATACATTTCTAGGGGTTGGATTAATTGCCATCAGTTGTAAATTCATGCCATGACATCCACTTGACAATTGGAGAGGATGGTGATGTGGAGTATGGAATATCTAATGTTTCTATTCAAAAACTAAAATGTATCTAAGCAAAGACCTTCTGAAGGGTAAGGGGAGATGGCTGTTTCCAGAGTTGTGCAATTGCAGCCCTAGTGGCTACAATGATATGGCCGCATACATATTGGTGATGTTTTGGCAATTGTTTAGGTTAGAAATGAAGTAGGTCTACAAATGGTGATGACGTTAAGGATACAGAGGTAACACTCCTGGCAAGGTCAAAGACTTCTTGCCAAAGGGGCTGAATCATCATCATCAACATTTATTTATATAGCGCCAGCAAATTCCGTAGTGCCTTACAATTGGGAACAAACATTGATAAGACAATACTGGGTAATACATACAGACAGTGAGGTAAGAGAACCCTGCTTGCAAGCTTACAATCTATAGGACAATGGGAGTTAGAAACTCAAGGGCATGTGCTACATCATATTGCACAATGGGCCAGCTAGAACGCAAAGGTAAAAGTATTAAGTGGGCTGTGTGTGTTGCAATGTTGGTCAGAGGGTTGTTGTCTTGCCTTAGCAGTGTAGAGGATGGTAATAGGGTAATCTAGGGAAATTAAGATGGTGGTTGAGGAATATCATAACCTTGTCTGAAGAGGTGGGTTTTCAGTGAACACTTGAAGGTTTGAAGACTAGAGGAAAGTCTTATTGTGCATGGGAGGAAATTCCACAAAGTGGGTGCAGCCTGGAAAAAATCCTGTAACCAAGAATGGGAGGATGTGATGAGAGTGGAAGAGAGACGTAGATCTTGTGCAGAATGGAGGTGTCGAGTAGGGAGGTATTTCGAGGCCAGTGAGGAGATGTATGTTGGTGCAATGAATGACAGGGCACAACCAGAAAACATGATTAAGATCCCCTACAGCTCCAAAATTGCGCTAACACAGGTTTGGGTGATTAGACAAAATCCTCTGGAGACAGGCTGGAGTTAGGTAAGTACCATATAAAAATGTATATAACATCTCAATATGGTTGGTACACTTCGAAACAGTAGCCAGATTGCCATATGTGGTTTCCCACTGAGCCGAGGAGAGGTAGATGTTGAGGTCTGCTTCCCACTTAAGTTGGGAGGAGTGTTTATGGATGTTGGACATGGAAGATAGGTATTGGTCCCAGGAGGTGATTCCACCCTTGTTGTTACCCTTAGTCAGTTTAGTGTAGAAAAGGTGTGGAATGGGTGAAGTGGTCCGATTTGACAGTGAAGGTCCCCAATTCAATGTCACAGCCACAAATATTTATAAAAGTCTTTAGAATAAAGAGCATATGTATCCTGCAACTGTGCAAAAGAGCAGAGGCCCCCAGGGTCAAACAGATGGACAAGGGAGGAGAGTCCTGCGTGAACCCAACTGGAGATGTCAAAATCAAGAAGTAGCACAGACCCCATGAGGAGGGAGATATTATTAGTCGGAGGGGTAAGGTCTGTAGAAGACCCTGTGGTTCTGTCCCAAATTCACAGAGCATCCACCAAAGACATTAGGGGAGTCAGGAGATTTAGGTCTCAGGTGTTTGATGAGCCAAATCAAGTCTGAGAATGGACACCTATGGTTCTCTTTCAGCACAAATCACAGAATCCTCTGAAAAACCTAAATACATAGCAGAAATTACATTATCAAAATTTAGGCCTATGCCTTTACCATGGAGAAAAAGTAGTCCAGTATGAGTTGGCACTAAAAAAAAAATGGAAATTGCCTGTGTCTAAATGGTCCTGTTGAAAACCAATCTATACTATTGTATATAATCGGATGAACTTTTATTTTGTTAATGTATTAGCACTCCAAGATTGTTTTTCTACAGAAAAATTCCTACATCTTGAGTTTTCTAAGACTGTAGGCATTCTATTTGTGCCTATACTGCAAATCCCTTTCATGTTTTAGGCCTAGAAAATCAACATTTAGTCATAAGGATTCCTCTTTCAGGTCATAATATACCAACACAGCCATAGTGCACTCATGCTAGACATGACTGAGAGGAGGTGTGATATTATTTCACAATTATATGACACATGATGTGTTTTCGATACACTGAATATCTTTAATACTGTAGGAACACATTTACCACCTAAATATAAGAAATTAAATAACATAATACAATAAGGTGAAATAGCACAAGAAATAAAAATTATAAATATAAAGTCTTACCTAAATTATGTCTCCTTTATATTTGTGATACTACTGTTTTGGCACACATATTAGTCCAGCATTACTGAAGGGTCTGCTTAAAATTTTATTTCACTGATTTTCTTTACTTTTTTCACTTATCTGATTTTAATATTTTCGCCTTCTGAGTCCTGGTTAACAATCAATAGTTTTAATATACTATAAATAAAAAGTATTTTTATGATTATTAGTGGACAGGAGTGCTTCATTAACCAGCTGTCACCTTGTGGCTAAGATCACATAGTAAAGTAAGTATTCCTTTATGCCAGTTGCCTCCGTAATCTCATTCATTCACAATGTAGTTCTTTTTCCAAAACTGCAATTAGCAACTAATATGATCTAAAACTTTCTGAGGTAAGAAGAAAAGACAGTTATTTTTGCAAAAGAATGCTCTGAGATTGAATATCCTTTGAATCTTGATCTGTTAAATGTTATAGAACACTCACTACATAACAGCATGAACTGGCAAATATTTCCCTCTTTCGTACGTTTCACTGACATAGAATTCATGGTGCATGCATCCAATGCCAGATTAGTGGACTAGTGGGTTTGAAATTAAAAGGTACAAGGTCAGCCAGCCCTTTCTAATTAGTGTAACTCTCCAATAAAACATTTTTATTTTCTAAAATGCAGCAAATTAATTTCCCAAGTAGAGACATTACCTCCTCAATGTTTAATAAACATTTGTGCAATAACTGAATCTACCATTAAATGATTAAACCCCACTATTAAATTATTAGCCCACACTCCCCATTATATTAAGAGGCTCTACCTCCCAACACAGCACCTTTTTTTTTACTTTGGTGCTGTGCAATTTCTGAGTCAGTCTCTCTCTCTGCCTCCCTTGCTGCCTTAACATGTGGAACATTACGCATGTCAGGGGGTGTGCAGCCTGCATGACAACATATCAAAGGTAGAGAAAGTGGCACACACTCAGGGGAAAGAAGGGAGGGGCCACATACAGTAGGGTAGCTGCAGGGGGGGGGCAACTTGAACCCATCCTGACTATTGCACATTGAACACCAAAGTGATCTTTGAAGTCTTTGATTTAACAGTTCACTGTTGATGCTAATGCAAAAAGCATCCTGATCCATTCTTTCTATACATAAGCAACATCTTACTTTTTATCTAATGGTTAGGCACTATATCTAGTCTTTTAAATATTCTTAAATATAGTCTGTATGTCTGCAGAGAGGATTTTAAATTCACGGTTACTCACATAAATTAGGGATGTGCACCGGCGACTTTTGAGGTCTCGTGTTTTGTGTTTTGGATCCGGATTTTCATTATTTTTGGGGTTCGGATTTGTCTCGCAAAACACTTGACGAAAGGTCTCGGTTCGGATTTAAGGTTTTGGATTCTGATTTTTTTTGGAAAAAACATAAAAAGTTTAAAAATCAAGTTTTTGGGCTTATTTTCACTCCTATGCTATTAGTAACCTCAATAACATTCAATAACAAGCATTTCCACTAATTTACAGTGTATTCTGAACACCTCACAATATAGTTATTAGTCCAAAATGTTGCAACGAGGTATCTTTCTGGACTGCGTAGAGGAGTGGGTCACCACAATATATATAATAAGAAAACCATCAACTTGTATGATTCGCACCAATAAATGTACCTGGACTGCGTAGAGGAGTGGGTCACCACAATATATATTAAAAACCCTGAACTTGTATGATTCGCACCAATAAATGTACCTGGACTGCGTAGAGGAGTGAGTCACCACAATATATATTAAAAACCTTGAACTTGTATGATTCGCACCAATAAATGTACCTGGACTGCGTAGAGGAGTGGGTCACCACAATATATATTAAAAACCCTGAACTTTTATGATTCGCACCAATAAATGTATCTGGACTGCGTAGAGGAGTGGGTCACCACAATATATATAATAAGAAAACCATCAACTTGTATGATTCGCACCAATAAATGTACCTGGACTGCGTAGAGGAGTGGGTCACCACAATATATATTAAAAAACCTGAACTTGTATGATTCGCACCAATAAATGTACCTGGACTGCGTAGAGGAGTGGGTCACCACAATATATATTAAAAACCCTGAACTTGTATGATTCGCACCAATAAATGTATCTGGACTGCATAGAGGAGTGGGTCACCACAATATATATAATAAGAAAACCATCAACTTGTATGATTCGCACCAATAAATGTACCTGGACTGCGTAGAGGAGTGGGTCACCAAATTTGGTTATAATTATATATTTTTTTTTTAATTTTTAATTTATTTTTTTTTTTTACTTTTTTTTTATTTTTTAAAAACTTGGGAATAATGGGGAAATAACTATGCCCTTAGAAGCACAGAGCACAGGACACAGCACCACTGGACTGAACAGGACACGGCACAGGACCCAGCAGCACTACGGAACTCAGCAGGACAGAGCACAGGACACAGCACCACTGGACTGATACTGCAGAATGTGTGAACTTTGTAATATTGCAGTACCAATGGACTTATACTGCTGGATTGGTTTTGCAAATTTGGTTATAATTATATATATTTTTTTTAATTTTTAATTTTTTTTTACTTTTTTTTTATTTTTTAAAAACTTGGGAATAATGGGGAAATAACTATGCCCTTAGAAGCACAGAGCACAGGACACAGCACCACTTGACTGAACAGGACACGGCACAGGACCCAGCAGCACTACGGAACTCAGCAGGACAGAGCACAGGACACAGCACCACTGGACTGATACTGCAGAATGTGTGAACTTTGTAATATTGCAGTACCAATGGACTTATACTGCTGGATTGGTTTTGCAAATTTGGTTATAATTATATATATTTTTTTTAATTTTTAATTTTTTATTTTTTTTTACTTTTTTTTTATTTTTTAAAAACTTGGGAATAATGGGGAAATAACTATGCCCTTAGAAGCACAGAGCACAGGACACAGCACCACTGGACTGAACAGGACACGGCACAGGACCCAGCACCACTGGACTAATACTGCAGAATGTGTGAACTTGGTAATATTGCAGTACCACTGGACTTTTACTGCTGAATGTGTGAACTTGGTAATATTGCAGTACCAATGGGCTTATACTGCAGGATTGGTTGTGCAAATTTTGTGGTAATTAAAAAAAAATTAAATTAGTTTTTGGTATTTTTTTAAATAACTTTTTTTTATTTTTTTAAACACAGGGGAATATTGGGGAAATAACTATGCCCTTAGAAGCACAGAGCACAGGACACAGCACCACTGGACTGAACAGGACACAGCACAGGACCCAGCAGCACCACTGACCTCAGAAGGACAGAGCACAGCACACAGCACCACTGACCTCAGAAGGACAGAGCACAGCACACAGCACCACTGGACTGATACTGCAGAACACAGCACAGCACAGCACAGCACAGAACTAAACAGCACAGCACAGAACTAAACAGCACAGCACGAGATCTACCAGGACAGAGGACCACCTAACACACCCTCCCTCTACCCTGATCAATGCCCGAGTGAAGATGGCGGCGACTAGCGGGGAATTTATAGGATCCGAGTATCGCGAGATCTGACAACGGGATTATGAGTCAGAGCCTCAGTTTCAGATTTGAATTTGGCGCCAATACCCGGATCTGTCTCGGATCCGACTCGGATCGGCAACGTTCGGGTGGGCTCGGATTTCAGAAATCCGAGTGCGCTCATCTCTAACATAAATGTGTAAAAACTTTCCTTCTAGGTTTTTTTGGTTTAATATACTCATCTGCAATTTGATACAGTACCCTGTACAACTAATTGAACTTACATCAGATACTATCAGGAAATTGAGATAAAATTTAAGCTTATGTTAGTCCATTTACCAATCTCTACCATTCGTATACTTTATCACTCTCAGAAAGTATGACTTTACTGCAATATCATTATACCTACAGAATGTATTTGACAATTAATTACAATAGCATGAAAAGTACAGTAATCTACTGTGTGACAAGTACTGTACAAGAGCAATGCAAATCAACTACAAGTAAAATATGCAGTGCAAGGGAAGATAACTAGTACCTGGAAAAAAGCACATAAAGCATGGACGGTTGCATACCAGTATAAAAACTCATAACAAATAATGTTTTATTGCTTTAAAAAATGCAAATACAAACACCAGTGAAATTGCATACCAAATGAAAATGAGTTTGACATGCGAATGTAAATATGTCATTCTTACTTGCATTAAATAAGTTTTTAGGTCTTTTCCTAGGCTTTCCCCAATGCATTTTCTTGTGGTAGACAGAAGTGAATGGAGCAGGTAGTGTTTGAAAACACTCTTCCAAACGTGAATAACATTATGCATTGCACGCAATAACAGGGCGAAAAGTGAGAGAGGCTATATGTATTAGTGCATAGGAGTAGAGACATACGCGGGCTGAACGATTACAGCTCTTGGGGGAAAATGTAGCTGCACCTCATAAGCGTAACATAAAACACCACACATTATGAAAGTGGAGAATGAGGGAGGCTATAAGTATTAATACATATGAGTGAAGATATGCATGGTAAGGAATAGACTCATACGCAGGCTGAATGATTATAGCACTTTTGGGAGAAATATAGTGTTGCTCCCAGCATGATGAATCAAATTGTGCACATAGTTTGATGGGACCTGGAACTCTTACCCTAGATGCCCCTAGAAATGGTCTTGATCCTGGTTTCTTCTCTTCGTCGGTACTTGGCATTCACGCCAGGTAAAAATGGAGCTCTTGCCGTGTTTGGAACGTGGAAGTGACCTTTGAAACGCAAACTACGGTGGCTGGTAAGTGGAAAAGAGCATTCAACGCGTTTCATCCGATTCTTGGACTTTTTCAAGGATGCTGTTCAGTGTAAAGCAGCGGTTCTATATACGCTGCCTTCTTCATTGATTGGTTACATTATTTTATTTGTTTAAAAGGTTAAAAATGATTAAAAATGGAAATGTAACTTGCTTGGTGGATATATGAAACAGAGGTAACAATAAGTATAAGAACTGAATAATAAACATCCACTTTTAATTAAATGACCTTCATCTCTCATTCATTCTAAAATATTAAATCATATTAATAATTTATACTGTTAAGAAAGATTCAAGGTCAAAATCAATATTGAGTACATGTGATATTAAAGATTTCATCTGCCATATCCACTTTGCTTTTATTCTTCATATGCTCTCCATATAGTCCAAAATTTCTTGACCCATTGGATTCCTATAAATCTTAATCTTTTTGGGTCGCAATTATGTACATTAAGGAAATGATTCGAAACACTGTGGGTAGTTACCCCGTTCCTGATGTTATTTATATGTTCAGCAATCCTGCTCTCTAATGTGCATTTAGTCCTACCTATATGTTGCAGTCCACAATCACATTCTAACATATATACCACTCCGTCTGTATTGCTATTAATTTTCCCTTTAATCCTAAATTCCCTTCCATTAGAGTTTGACTTGAAGTGTTTAGTGGATCTAGTTGAAGACATGCCATTATTTTTGCAGGCTATACAGTTCAGGCAATAAAAGAAGCCTGATGATTTTGCTCTACTTTGATTTTCTTCGGGAATAGGTATATAACTTTTTGTCAATATATTCCGAAGGTTATTAGCCTTCTTATATATTATTCTCAGTTTTTTTAGGGAGAATGCTACTCAATTCATCATCCATATTTAAACTATGCCAGTGTCTGGTGATGATGTTTTCGAGAGCTAGAGTATTACTATTGAACTGTGTGACAAAGGCAATTTCGAGGACAGTTTGTTGGTCCTTCTTGTTATTTTGTAGGAGATCCTTCCTATTTATTATTTTATCATTCTCAAAGGCCGAACTGACCAAGCTATTCTGATAGATCAGGGGTGGGCAAACCAGTCCTCAAGGGCCATCAACAGTTCATGTTTTTAGGATTTCTTTAATCATGCACAGCTGAGTTAATCTATTTGGCTGGGTCAGTAATTATCCCAGCTGTTTCTACAGACAGAAATCCTAAAAACATGAACTGTTGTTGGCCCTTGAGGACTGGTTTGCCCACCCCTGCGATAGATTCTCTCTAGAAATTTTGCTTTCACATAAACACAGTCTGAGTAAACCCAGCATACAACTCTAACTGACATGTGCAATGTTATGAAATTCTGTGAAATCCCCTGGGGCATAATTTACTAAATTGTCAAAAAACTGTAAATTTCTCAAACGTGTGACTTCTCAAAGGCACTCCTCAGCCCTAATAGCTTTCTAACAAAACATACCCCATGTCTTAAAACACCCTGTACACTGAGTTACGCTCTCCCCCCAAAAAACACAGAAAAACAGTGACTCTGCCTTTATAATAATAATATATATATATATATATATATATATATATATATATATATATAAATAAAGCCCCGCGCTGATCCTTATGGGTGTTAAACCGACTTCGTGTTTCAGCTTTGCTGCCAGTTTTGTCGAACAAATGGAAAAGGTTTTGGCTTTGGATCTGGATTTAATTAAAAACTGTGAAAAATAGGTAGAACAATGCAATTTTGAGCTGTTTTTATTCCTATTTATAGCAATAACATTCATTTTCAGTC
The DNA here is from genome assembly GCF_038048845.1 of Mixophyes fleayi. Lineage (NCBI taxonomy): Eukaryota > Metazoa > Chordata > Amphibia > Anura > Limnodynastidae > Mixophyes > Mixophyes fleayi. The sequence continues at coordinate 199,648,218 of NC_134406.1, forward strand.
TATTTTCTAATGATCCCAACATGATGGTCCCATTTTTAACTAATGTTGGCCAAAGTGTGTAGCGTGCTGTGTAAGGATTTTGTAAAATTGCCATCATTGTGTTTGCTTTCTCTGATTCAGTTTAAAAAATATAAACTGAATAGTGCTGATATCTACCTTTCAATGCACCCAAGCCTCCTTTGAATATTCAGACTTACTATTACAGTAGTTGAATAAATACATAACCACAGAGACACCAATGTAAATTTGGCAAATGGTCCAAGGACATAACTCAAAGCAATAAAAGATTATGAGCAGGAACTGGTAGCATGGGAATAGGAGAAATAGGGCCATGATTAATTTAAAAAGCAGAGTGCCACGGCTGCCTGTTATAAGCCGAGATGCAGCACTGGCATCAGAGTGAGTACACCACTATTTGAGGACCGACTCTGCTACAAGTCTCATGTAGTCCCCATTATTCTGGGGTTGGCGAAGCTTACCATGGGGCAAAGATTTTTCCTCCCTCCCTCCCCATAAATATTTATGAGCCCCCTGGTTTGATTCAGGAGGGCTGCATTACAGCAAATAACATATAAGGAAAACAAGGTAGGAAACACTCTGCTCTTGGCAATCAATAAATGCTCTGTCAATGTAATGTGTGCCTACATTTTTGTAGTACTGATGCAGGCCACCTTCATCTCTAAGATCTTCATTTATTTATATAGCTGCAAAGTCATGAAAGTAATGCTCTTGGACCGATGAATACTCTGACAATGTTTTGTTTCCCTAATCTTTGAATTTTTGTAGTATGGGTGTAGGCCATCTTCATCTCTCAGCATCCTCATTTATTTATATAGCGACAGCAAATTAGGTAGCTCTCAGCAATTGGGTATCTACTTGTCTAAATATCTACCTCTGTCCATCTAATGACATTGGATTGTTACTGCCTCTTCACTCTCCATAATACCTACTGTATAAAGTTTCAAATTTAGTTTGTGTGTAGTGTTTCAACATTTTTATCTCTTGCACCTTACACTAAATTTTTGTTGTTGTTTACTTTATCCAGTGGGCTTGCTTCAGTTGGTGGCATATCAGATGACAGGTGAATATTAAAAATGCCCAAAAAAAACCCTCATACACAAACTCCCTTTTTTAAATATAGATTTCACTGAATGACCATTCCAAAAGACAAGTATTGAAAATTAGAAAAGATTAGAATATAATAATATATAGCCTTTTTTGGGGTGTGCCACTGTTGCTGAATCCCACAAACAAACACCTAGCTTTTTTCACTGCCCCACACAAGATTACAATCAGTAGAAAAACTTTCAAATAAAAAAAAAAACTAGTTGATTCAGAATGATATCTATCTAACTCAGTCTATATATACTGTGTAGTATTATGTACTATAACAACCAGGAGCCACTAGTCTGTGTAAAGTCTAATTAGGATTGAAATTAATATATATATATATATATATATATATATATATATATATACACACACATACACACACACACACACACACACTCACACACACATATATACATAAGAAGGCGATCCAAAACTCGCAAAGGAGTTTTGCCAAAAATAAAAAACTCATGGAGATGATGTTTCCCCTCGTTTTGAAATCCAAGTTTGGCGAGAGAAACAGAGTCATGACTTGGTTTCACTCGGATCCTCAACATCGGATTTTAGCGGATTTCACATAATCCAAACAGTTCATCTCTAATATACATACTGTACATAAAGAAATACAATTCTCTGCATGCACCAAAGATATTAGTAATGCTATTCAAGTTGTACTATGTTTTACAGCATTAATGCTATACTCTATTAAAAACAAGAAATGTTAGTTCCACATATTGAAATAAATGTAAAGTTGACCAACACATAAGACTCTTAATATCAAGCATCATTTAAATAACACAGCCTAACTGAGAATTTTTGCTAATCAAATGCATCCCTTTATGGCCACAGTCTACCCATCTTCTAAAGGCTACTTCCAGCAGGATAACACACCATGTCACAAAGCACACATCATCTCAAGCAGGTTCCACGTATATGGCAATGAGTTCAGTGTTCTCCAATGTCCCCCTCAGTCACCAGATCTCTATGAAATGTGCAGCCGACATAATTGCAGCAACTATGTGATATTTTTATGTCTACACTGATTAGACGTAGCGCGTTGCCTTGAGACCAGCATGCTTCACTTATGAGCATATTATTGAGAATAAGAACACAGCTGTTTATAGCTGATGACTGGTATAATACTTTACATAAAGCTATACGAATTAACCTTCTACTTCTGTCTTTAGTGTATTTCACCGCTAGTAATGAAAGTCATCATTGGATTAAGTTGACCGCACGGACGGAGGATCAGGGAGAGTGTCAGAGCCATAATTTGCTCACTTCTGGTTGGTTTGGCGATTTTTTGGGATTATATACTTAGGCTCACTGACTATTATTACATCTTCTATTTTCTATTAAAATTCATGTTTACCCTTTATATGGTGGAACTTCTTCATTAGATGCTAATGGAATTTTGAAGTATATTACATCATTAGAGAAGTGCTTCTCCTAATAAGGATATTTTGTGAAAACACCACAGTTTATATTGGTGTATAAGACAAATATTTTGCTTGTGGTAGAGATATCAATATGTATCTCTTATTAATTCAAGCATCCATTAGTATCTCTAGTGGTAACAGGCTATTTATTCATCTGCACATTGCTGTGTTATGAATAACTAAGTTTTAGGACTGTTTATTTTATTTATTAATGCTATACTTTGTATTAATCCTGTTTCGTTTTAGTTTTTAAATAATTGCCATTTTTTCTATTATATTACTGGGATAATGTTTAATAAATTGATTCATTTTTAACTATATTGGTTCTCTTATTTGATGTTTTTGACCCATACCAGGTACTTTACATGTATATACATACACATGTGTTTTTCCTGTGATTATGTCTACATGGACCAGAATTTTTAAGGAATGTTTCCAGCACCTTGTTGATTCCATGCCTCAAACAATTCAGATAGTTCTTAGGGCAAAGGGGGTCATACCAAGTACTAAATGTTATGAATCCCACAATCAGCAACCGATAGCCCCTATACAGAACATATGGTGCAGGATGTTTTTCACCATTAATAGCCACCTTTCCCAGAAACCACACTGTTCACTGGTACTCAGATATCCCCTGGACTTGATCCCAGTACTGTATAGTTGTTAACAGTTGTGAGTAAGGTAGAGTCAGGGAGACTTGCAGCTATGGAGCAACACACCCTCAAAATAAGACATATAAGACAAACACAATAATGGTCAATTGGCAAGCCAGGTCAGGGGACAGGAGAGGTACACAAAGTCAATAAACAGGCCAAGAGCTCAAGGGCAGGCAGAGATCAAACAGTTAACAAAGCCAAGGTCAAACACAGAAATCCATCAGTAGAAGATATAGCAATCTATACAGGCTAAAGCTACAGGAACTAATAATTTCAGTGGCTGCCATATAACCACACATGTATTCTACCACTCACATATTTCTGTTTACAGAGATCTACAACCTGCCACAGTACCCTACTGTCTAATGGAGAGCAACAAAAAAGAACTGATCATTTCCTATAGGATAAGATAAAACAGGTTAGAGGTATCCTTCTCAAACTATATACAAATTATTTACCACTCACACAATTGTTTTAATATTAAGTATCATGTTAAGCTGCTATCACACATACAACATTTTGTCAACTGCGTTGTCGTGAACATAGAGAGCTTGCAGTTATTTATAAGGGATATTTCATAACTGCAGTGTAAATAGGTGATATCAAATGAATCCAATGATAAGTTAAAGTGTAAGATTTGAAGTCAGAGAGTCTGATGTAAATTTATTGGCTGGCTTTGCACATCTCAGTGTGAGAAGTTAGAAGTACCATCTGGGGGGCAGCTTCAAAGAACTCCCGGGGTGAGATCTAGACTATTTGTGACACCTGAATAGACGTTTAGGTACCGCTCAGCATGTGGTCTGGCTCAGAGAGGCCATGTGCTGACATAGACTATACGTAATATAGACTAAAAGAATTCAGTTTTAAAATATGCCCCTTAAAATCAATAAAAGTAGTGATCAACCACATATTCCTCAATAGCATGATGAAGGGCAGCTCATATGTTGAAACAAGAATTCTGCCCCACAGAGACATGAAGGAAAGGAGTGTAAGCTCTGCGAATGCACTGTATTTAGGCGTGTTTAATATCAAAAGATGGACAAAGTCATAGGGTATTTATTAATGATAAAATTGGATCGATGTAACGCTCTACAGAAAAAATATATCACATAGCAGAATTGGTTAGTAAATCAGGCAACATGTAAATGGTGATTGAAGAAGTGTTCCAGGCCACAACCCCAGATTAGCATTAAACACTGCCCCTGTGAAGACCATCCCATTTCATGTTGCTTAAAAACCTGTGTTCTGAAGGAACAAACTGTCAGACTTTTTGGGGAAATCAAGTTATATTGATAAGCTGTCCATCTTCCTAGCCAATTCCCCATAGTACAGATTATGCAACTCACGTAAGTGCTATTCTGAATGTAACCCTTTTTATTTTAAACTGTTTTTGCTTATGTCAATCTATTAATTGTTATTCATTATTTTTTTTATCTGTATGCCCTGTATTTTTGTATATTAAATCTATAGTTTAATAAGTTGCGTCCTTGATACTCTAACGAATCCATTAGACTATTAGAAGAGAGCTTGACCAAATTAACCCTTGGATTGCCAGTGTGTGATTTGTTCATACATTTGATTAACAAGCTGTGTGTGCTTGCATGTACATTTGTGTAACAGTCTAGAGGTTTGAAGAGATAACCCTTTGTGTGCTGGTGTGGGTCTTGCTAGTCTGTGAATAGCTAGAAGCCTGTGTGGGACAGTATATTGCGGTCCTATTGCCCGTACTCAATAGATGGTGGCAAAACCCAAAGTGTCAGGGGGTGTAAGTGCGCTGAGTTTGGGGGCGATTCCGTAGGTCTATAACCTGTGTGATAGGTAGAGAGAGACTGCGGGCTGAAATCGTGTGTGACCTCATACAGCAAACACCCTAAAGTCACGGCAGCTGGGAGCGTGTCCGTGACATGCGTTAAGCTGTTTTTGGCTAATGTGGCTATACATCTTAGAGCATCTGCAAGAAGAAGAGGTTTCTTATTGGCCTGTTCTAACTTAAGGAAATATCTTTAGCACAGACAAGGCTGTCTGAATCTAATCTACATTGAACTTTGCTGGGGGTTACAAAAACCCAAACCAATGCAAAAAGTTTAATAAACTTTAAAAGGATTAACATTGAATATATAGAGGCGATCTTAAACCAAGGGCCAGTCACTGTTCATTACATAATATTCTTTAAAAATGTTTAATGTTTTTCCCACAGTGGCCACATGTCATACAAGAATTTAACCCACACCATTTTACTCAAGTTAAACAGTGGTAAAGTCCATGTTTTGGAAAGAAAAGTGAATGTTTGTTTACATGAACACAAGGTCAATAAACAGGCAAAGAGATCAAGGGCAGACAGAGATCCAACAGCAAGGTCCAGTAAACAAAGTCAAGGTCATTTATAGAAATCCAGCAGCAGAAATACCACTCTGTAAAGGCTAACACTACAGAAACTAACCTAGGTAAACCTATCACCAGCAAGACAATACTTACAATGAGTGTATTTATGTAGGTCCTGACCAATTAGCTGCTGAGTAGAAATCATGTGAACAGAGAGTGTTGACTGGTCAGTTGCTAGTTAATGAGCAGTGATTAATCTAGCAAGAGCTGGTAATCAGCTGCAATGTGGAATTCTTATTAGCAGCTCAGGAAGCAAGGTGAGTAATGTTGCTCAGCAACAGACACACAACTCTGAAATTCAGCAAAATCTGGAATGGATTTCTCAGAAACAGAGCATTGAAACAAAACACAGAGTAGCAAAAACATAACACTAGAAAGATGTTCACAATAAAGTGACCACTAAGTGTATATGTAAATATGACTATTATATCACAAAACAATGCAAATAAATAATATTAAAGCGTATATAAAAGTACCAGGTAACTGATGTCACTGTACCTAATTTTGTGCTGGAGCAGGAGAGAATATGGAAAAGGTGAAATTGGTGAATATAGCTGTACGAGTAATAGATAGTAACTATACTATACAAGTTACTGTAAGATACGTTAAAAACAAATACAGCTGCACTTAACTCCTAAGTCTAATGTCAAGATGTGTCTGGGAAAGCAAACCAAGAGTGTGCATTTTTGTTTAGTGTATAGAATGTAATGTATACATTTTTCTTTATTTCTTCCTAACACTTTGTGAGTTTGTTACAAATAGGATAACAATATTTACATTACTTTGCATAGCTCCCATTTTAACTGAGAATGTTTAAGAGACTTATAATATTTTCCTTCTTTCCATTGTTAAAATGGTATAACATTTATTTTCTCATATAAACTGCCATTTGCAGTACATTTTTCCTTTATAGGTTAGCTTAACCATGTAATACTTTCTGTCAGTGACTGCCATATAACCACACATGTATTCTACCACTCACACATTTCAGTTTACAGAGATCTACAACCTGCCACAGTACCTTACTGTCTAATGGACAGCAACAAAAAAAGAACTGATCATTTCCTGTACAACAAGATGAAACAGGTTAGAGATGTCCTTCTCAAACCAGTGGCGGATCCAGGGGGGGGGGGGGCGATCGGGGCAATTGCCCCCCCTAGCCGGCACTTGCTGCCGACAGCTGCACTCTGTGCAGGTCCGTTTGGCAGTGACAGTGTGCTGCCCGGCTCCTCTGATTGTGTTTTAAACACAATCAGAGCAGCGGGGCAGCACACTGTCCCTGCCTGTCACTGCCGAGCGGACCTGCACATACTGTGCAGCCGCCGGCAGTCTTAGAAGTCGGAAAGGGGGGCGGGGCCTAAATCTCCCCCCCCTACATCGCCCCGGGTATAGCAATTTCCTAGATCCGCCCCTGTCTCAAACTATATACAAATTATTTGGTTTAACTATGACCACATTTACCACTTTCACCCTAGGTTCCCAAAGTGTGCACCGCAACTCCCTGCGGTGCCGCGCCGCTGCCACAGGGGTTCCGCGGCCGCCCTTGCAAAAAAAGAAAAAAAAAACAACTTACCAATCCAGCGCCGGATCATCCTCCTCACTGTTCTCACTGACTGCCGGGCGTGACGTCATCATGTCCGACAGTGTCAGTGAGGAGCAGCAGCAGAGAGGACATCATGAAAAAAGACAGCAGAAAATGAGCAAAGAAGGTAGGTAAAGAAACAGAGAGTGAAGGGGGACACAGGGTGAGATGCTGCTGAAGGGGGACACAGGGTGAGATGCTGCTGAAGGGGGGGCACAGGGTGAGATGCTGCTGAAGGAGGGACACAGGGTGAGATGCTGCTGAAGGGGGGCACACACACACATATATATATGTATATATATATATATATATATATATATATATATGTGTGTGTGTGTGTATATATATATATATATATATATATATATATATATATGTGTGTGTGTATATATATATATATATATATATATATATAAAAGATTGTGAGTGTGAAATCCACTTTAAGAGATTACCAGCCCGCACCAAAAAGCACTGGGCTTCTCTCCTAGCCTAGGTGATGAGAAGTGTACACACATTTTATTTTAAACACACACACATATACTTGTTTTTATTGCATCGTGAGGACCCATGTCTGGAACATGGCGTACAGGGACACCCCTTTCCTAATGCCCTGTCGACAGAACAATCATAGGGGTATGTGTAGGAGCCGTTTGTCACCAGAGTTACCACATGAGATTTACACTTTGACTTTGTATAAAGTACTTGCACAAACTGCAAGATGGGGAAAGTGTCATGTATTTTGACTGTCTGAGGACATCCACATTCCCCCATACATAAATTAATAAATAATAACAATGGTAGGGAAAGTTTTGTGTATTCTGGCCGTCTTAGGACATCCGCATGCCCGCTTGCACCGGCACCTAGCCATGGAGGCTACAGCCCTGTTCAACCACTTTGCATCATTTCAACAAGATTGATCCCTATTTAAAGCTGGTATGCGGTTGTTTATGTAGAATTTCACCCCCAACCAGTTCCGATTTTTCAGTATAGATGGTTCAGCCATGAGGCATGCAACACTGTCTTGCTTTCCGGGCACCTGCAATGTCTGTAGAAACCTCTTCAGGTGTTTCTCCACAGCCTGGATCCCCTCTCTGTCCCAAGATTTCCTCTGCACTTCTTTGCAACCTGAAAGGAAGTAGAGTGGTACATTATGGCTCCGTAAAATACAAAGAAGGCAAAGTTTTTCTGCCTAGCAAAACTGTGTGCTACACCTACCTGTGGAAACCATGGCTGGGCACTGGTCCCGTGTTGCCAGGTACATAACCTCCTCTCTTCTAGTGTGGCAGTGTGGACTAAGCGCTTAGCCACTTGTCCCTCTGTCACAGGGGATCGCTCATCATCAGACATGTCACTCTGTAGCGGGCCCGGTTCTGAAAAGAAACAGATATATAAATAACCAAGGTCAAAGTCAAAAGCATACATCAGACACCAGAGTTTCCACTTGCCGTCCGGATCAATGTGCTTCTAGTCCAAATTCAGCAGTGCAGCCCTCCATCATGGCTCGGCACTCCAGAATGCTCGCTATTCTTTGCAGGCCGTGCCCGATCTTGAGTGCCAGCGAGGGCATCTTAAATGTACCTGTCTCCTCATCATAGCCAACTACAGCTTTCACAGCGTCTACTACGTGCAGAAAGTTTGATGGGGCGGTAAAGTTTTCAATCCTCTCCAAGGGGGTAGCTCTTCTGGCCTGTAGCAATAGCTTGCCCATTTCTCTAAGCTTCTGACCGATGTACTCGTGCCTGCCAACATCTGATCTGACCCGGTTGAACAGATCATGTCCCATCTGCATGATGCACCGATTATTTTTTAACTGCGAGTAAGACTTCATCCTGGGTCATGTCACTCAAGAGCTTCCAAAAGCCATTACTGATGTCAAGTGGAACAGGCTGAGCAAAGGCGCACAGTGACTGGACTGGTGTTTTTGCCATATGTGAGCTTGTTGTCCCTTCGGTTTAGTTTACATCTCTTCATGTATCGTCACAGGTATTTCCTTGCAAACAAGCCCTGGCAGGCTACACAGTGCATGAAGCCTTCAGCATCCATTTCTTTGTCTGGAAGATTGCACGGGACCAGAATGCCATGCCCTGCCCTCAATGCCTGAGCATTGTGTGCAAAGTTGCCCCTATTGAGAAGATGTGCCATTTGCATGCAGCTTTCTTTCTACTTCAGTCTCATGGCGGTGACCATGCTCCATGTGCGGGGCAATTTTTAAGAAGGGCTTCTCACAGTACAGGCAGTACTCCTTTTTGCTATATGCCCTGGAGCCATCACTGTTTCTGAATAGCGTATCTCTGACCCTCTGTGTTTAAAACACGGCTAGCAGAGGGTTGAGAATGGTCGTACATAGAACTCATCTCTTGGTACCTGCACTGTGCTGCGCTGTTGAGCATGGAGCATCACCGCTGGTGTCTGAACCGCTCTCCTCTGAAGTGTCAGGGGCATACTCATCTCCACTGCTCTCTGGGCTATAGTTGGAAATCCCGTTGGGCTCTGTCATGCTTCACTGTCCCCACTTTACCTTCAGCAGCAGACGGATTCGACTGTGTCTTTACCCGCTTGGTTTACAACGCCGCAGGATTCAGTCACTTCCGTTTCCTGCTCCCGCTACATTCGGACGGAAAACTAGCCTATAGCGGTGAGAAGGACACACACTTTCTCCCCTCCCCATTGGACACACGCACACTTTTTTTCTGACAAATGTAACTCATGGGGACATACCAGATTTTTATGCTAAACAAATCAGCAAGGTCCTCTGCAATGGTTAGCCATGAGAAGCTTTGTGAGGACCTCAAATTTTGTCTCCAGTACGACTCAGGTCCCTACAGTATTGTGTGTAAACATGTCAATGTCCTCACAAGCTTATGAATGCAAGTACACACACACACACACACACAGACCCATATATATGTGCACACATAGCAATATCATTTATAGCAATATTTATCAACAAGTAAACTTAATAGCAAAATACATACCACCTAAAAGATGCATTTAAAGTTACTTTTAACTCTAAATAGGACATTTCCCTAAGGGATGTGCTTAACCTTTGTGTGCACGTTACTGTGCTGTGCTTATACATGAACACCCCCAATTCACGTCTTATGTGTCATATTTGCACTGCTTCAATGCACATTTTTATGTTGGGTAAATTGACTTTCACCCAACTCTTAATGAGGTCCTTAGAGTTTCCTCTAAAATGTCTATGTTTCTTTATTTATTTATGTTACATGTATTTAAATGTTTATATCATATTTCATTTATTTACCATGCTATAAGTTAAACTGCTGCAGTTTTCTTAACATTGTAAAATATATTTATGTGTTAATCTGGAGACTTTTAAAATATCCGTTCTGGCCTTGCAACAGTCTTCTAAATGTTCCAAGCCTCATCAGATAGCAACTGTACATGCAAATACTATCCACAGAGAACAGTGTATGCCTTCAGCTATATTGAAATGCTGTACCATGGTATCATTGGCAACCAATTTATCATGCTCCAGGAAAAATCAGTAACTATAAATTAATCTTCAGTTGGTATAACATTGTGTTATCTATGTATGAAACTTTGTTTTGGAAAATTGATTGTCCTCTCAAGCCTTCTTCACCCTAATCATTTAGCCATGCAGTATCCTGGTTAATATTTATGTCCTTGCATACACTTGGCTGTGATCTGAAAACAGAATTACTAAAGATAACGATGAAAAAATACTGAAAAAAATAGTATTTTAATACAGTTATATTTTTTCTCAAAACAGAACACTAACTACTACAGATTCACACTAAATTGCACTGTATCATAACTTGCCTGTACTTTTAATAAGCAAGATGACTGCTGACAACAGGCCTGATTCATTAAGGAAAGTTAAGCAAAAGTAAGTAAGGCAAACCCATGTTGCAGTGGAGGAGGTAAAATTAAAATGTGATGGCAGATTTATATTTGGGGTAGGGCAAGTCCTAGTGTTACGAGCCACGGCGGCAGAGCTGGATTAAGGCTCTGGGGGCCCAGGGGCGCTTTAGACAGGGGGCCACTAAAGTGTACTATGACTATAATTTTAGACAAAGACACAGACAATACTGTGTGCACTACTTTTAGGTGCAGGCAGCTCCCCTTCATGAGTAGAGCAGTGAGAAGTGGGACATACCTCCAACTACCCCTATAGTCGGGACAAAGTCCTGACTGAGTGGGTCTGTCCCCAAACTCAGGACTGCCCCACCAGAATCATCATCATCATAATCATCAACATTTATTTATATAGCGCCAGCAAATTCCATAGCGCTTTACAATTGGGTACAAACATTAATAAGACAATACTGGGTAATACATACAGACAGAGAGGTAAGAGAACCCTGCTCGAAAGCTTACAATCTATAGGACAATGGGAGTTAGAAACACAAGGGCATGGGCTACATCATATTGCACAATGGACCAGCCAGACTGCAAAGGTAAAAGTACTGAGTGGGCTATGTGTGTTGCAATGTTGGTCAGAAGGTTGTTGTCTTGCGTTAGCAGTGTAGAGGATGGTAATAGGGTAATCTAGGAAAATTAAGATGATGGTTGAGGAATATCATAACTTTGTCTGAAGAGGTGGGTTTTCAGTGAACGCTTGAAGGTTTGAAGACTAGAGGAAAGTCTTACTGTGCGTGGGAGGGAATTCCACAAAGTAGGTGCAGCCCAGAAAAAATCCTGTAACCGAGAATGGGAGGATGTGATGAGAGCGAAGGAGAGACGTAGATCTTGTGCAGAACGGAGGTGTCGAGTAGGGAGATATTTCGAGACAAGTGAGGAAATGTATGTCGGTGCAATTTTGTTGATGGCCTTGTATGTTAGTAGAAGAATTTTATATTGGATTCGTTGAAATACAGGCAGCCAATGTAGAGACTGACAGAGTGGCTCAGCAGAGGAATAACGGTTTGTAAGGAAAATCAGAATCAGGACAGCTGGCAGAATATCCTGCTCTCTCCTACCTGTTCTTCCCGCTTTCAATACTTGTTGCTGTCGCTTGGGTCCTAAGCTCAGTTGTGCTTGTCTGGATCCTGGAATGTTGGTTCCCTGTTTGGAAATAGAATAGGTACATGACATATAGAAATATCAGCAATGAGTGTCTCTATGCAGTCTGACATTAAATCAAAACAATTCATGTTTTATTATTAGTGCCCCTTTCCTGTAACCAGCCCGACTGTAAAATAATTTTATTCATCTTTAATAAAAAGACCCATTGCCCCCAAACAACCCCAACATTAAATTAATAGTAATTACATTTATTAAATAAACCAATTTCCTACCATACATTAAATCACTTGCATTCACTTTTAAGAAATAGCAATCCTTTTTCCAAAACTGTGCCACACATTTAATTAATAGCGCCCAAACCACCTGTCACGGGCACTAGGAGTCTTTACCCAGGGATCACCAAGTGTTAGGCTTACCAGAGCAGTATAGGTGGTAATATGGTACTCTGGTATCAGGGTGATCACGGAACAGGAAATAGCAGATGATGAGATGCTCAGGAAAGTCTATGACTAGCAGCACTGGCAATATGGAGGTAGTAATACACGAGGAACTGTATGGACAAAGGACACGTGAAGGTAGTCAGTGGTCTGCGGTAGCAAGTTGTACCACTGCTATAGTGAGGAGGAATGTCCAACAGAAACGAGGGGGTGATGAGAGTCAGCGGTCTGCGGATAGCAAGTTGTACCGCTGTCTGAGTGAAGGAATAGAATCCAAGTGGAGGTATCCGGGGAGTCAGTGGTCTGCGTTAGCAAGTTGTACCACTGCTATGTGAGAGGATACTGGAACAGGTGAAACTGGAAACAGGGGTCAGTGGTCTGCCACCAGCAAGTTGTACCACTGAATATATATGTGAGGAGGTGCACGGGGAGAGCCTGCAACACAAGATATACACGGGCACCTTGACTTTGATCCACAGTAATATGCACAATATAAATGTATAGATGACTGAACAACACTGCCAATATAGAAAGTCTCTTGAAGTAGTCCAGCACGAGTTAACACAGTCAATGATGGCAATAGACTCAGCGGATAGCACACTCCAGAGGAGAACCAACACAGTCCAGCAAGGTATGCAATACACAGCACAGTCAATGAGAAGTATGCATACCGTGGTTCAGGAGAAGGCAGTCAGACAGGAGTGCAGAGATACCTGAACGGCAGGAGGCCGGCAGGATGCGAAGTCCCTGGATGGGTGAAGCGGTGGTCTAGTAGGTGCAGCGCACAGGTAGGTAGACCAGCAGGGAACACAGGGAAGCGTGGAGAGCGGACCAGCAGTAGATGGATGAGTAGCGCTGAGGAGTAGCAGCAGCGGGTCTCTGCGGGAACACGGAGGTAGCCAATAGCAACCAGCAGGTGCAGTAACGATGGGACACGGGAAAGCAGAGTTGAACTGGAACTGTTGATCACGGAGAATAGCGGGTAGCAATAGTAGCAGCAGACTCAAGGAAACACGGGAGAGTTGACAAGGACTGAAGACTGAAGCGCACAGAGGCAGCGGATAGGAATCAGCCAAACAGTCACGATGAAACACAGACGGGTTGCAGGTTGAAGACTGTAGTGCACGGAGGCAGCGGATAGGAATCAGCTAGCAGTCACGATGATGAAACACAGACGAGTTGCAGGTTGAAGACTGTAGTGCACGGAGGCAGCGGATAGGAATCAGCTAGCAGTCACGATGATGAAACACAGACGAGTTGCAGGTTGAAGACTGTAGTGCACGGAGGCAGCGGATAGGAATCAGCTAGCAGTCACGATGATCAAACACAGACGAGTTGCAGGTTGAAGACTGTAGTGCACGGAGGCAGCGGATAGGAATCAGCTAGCAGTCACGATGATGAAACACAGACGAGTTGCAGGTTGAAGACTGTAGTGCACGGAGGCAGCGGATAGGAATCAGCTAGCAGTCACAATCATGAACAGGTGAGTGGATGTGAATGAAAGACTGTAGTGCACGGAGGCAGCGGATAGGCATCAGCTAACAGTCCCAATAATACACGGTAGAGTTGAAGTGGTTAGAAGACTGTAGTGCACGGAGGCAGCGGATAGGAATCAGCTCACAGTCACGATGATACAGTAGATGGTAGAAGTGGTATGGGAACCACAGTAGTAGAAGTGGTTTGGAAACCACAGAGGTAGAAGTGGTTTGGAAACCACAGGAATCAGCTGGGCTGAATAAACGAGGAAACACAGGAACACCTTCAGAGACTCATGGGGAATGAGACTCCAAGATCAGGCAACGTGGTGTTGACCACAGGTGCTTAATATAGGGAGGTTGCCTGATCTGCCAATTAAGTTAAAGGAACATACACTGAAGGTTTAGAAAGGGCTGCGCATGCGCAGTCCCTCAGGATGGAGGACGGCCACGGTTCCTAAATGTCCGGGAAGAAGCACTCACAGTCCGGTGAGTGACACCACCCCAACATTAAATTCATCATCTCACCCTACATTGATAAGTCTGCACCAACCCCACTATTAAATTAAATTGCCCCACCATCACCCCACAAACAAAATAATACCTATTAATTAGCCACTACCTACCTCACACATTGCATTGCCCCAATGCCCAATCAGAAGTCAGCAATAATTTAATTTAAAAAACAAAGTGCCACGGTTGCCTGTTAACAGCCAGGAAGCAGCAATAGCATCAGAGTGAGTACAACACATTTTGGGGACCACCTATGCTTCAAGTCTCATGAAGTCCCCTCTACCCTGAGGTTGTACGAAGCTTACGCTGGGGCAAAAATTTTTCCACCCTCCCTCCCATATAAGTGTTTATGAGTCACCTAGTTTAAATTAGAAGTGCAGCATTATGGCACAGAACATATAAGGAAACCAAGGTTCTTGGCTACCGATGAATGCTCTGGCAATATATTGTGTGCCTAATCTTTTATTTTTTGTAGTATGGGTGCAGGACTCATTTGTCTATTTACTTTCCAAAATGTCTAAGTCTATTCATTCATACCAGTGTCCATCCAATGTATCCCTGTTAATTTAATAACAGCCCTGCACCACGCAGCGGCAGTATAAGGCGTCAAGGTTACCCTGGTATCAGAGTAAGTACACTCCTTGTTTGGGACTGCCTCTGCTTTAAATCTCAGGCATCCCCTTTACATTGATGATTACCCCGGGGCAATGATTTTTCTGCCCTCCCTCCCACCCACATAAATGTTTACCAGCCCCTAGTTTAATTCAGAGGTGCAGCATTATGGCACAGATGAACCTCACTCCAAGGACAATGCCATCTTTACTTTTCCCATTTAACAGTGTGCCCTCTCATCATTTTTTAAATGTCTACTAATGCCGCTGTCCATATTTGTCCACTGTTGTCTTAATGAAGAATTCTGTAAATCTGCCACCGATGCATTTGCTTTCTTCAATTCAATTAAAAATTAATTAATCATACTTTACGGTTCTCTAACTCCATCACATAGCATAAATCATCAGGCATCATATCTCCATCTGTACATGTATTCTTTCTGAGGTTCAAAATATGTCCTGTTAATTTCTCAGAATGTGGACTTTCCATTGCATTGTCAAGAAATGTTTTTAACAATCAAATCTGTAACAATGTAAGTATTATGCATACTTGCACGTGTGGGAAGGGCAAGTATTGGCCTGTCTGAACTATCTCTTTGACATATTTCTTACATGTCACTAATAGAACTTATAAATGTAAATGATATACATTGCATATTTATATAAATAGGACTTGAGAACCACCTCCGCTCAAGTCTCAGGCAGTCCCCTTTACCCCGGGGTAGGACGAAGTTTCCCCCTGGGGAATGATTTTTACTCCCAGCCTCCCCATACATATACACAAGTCCCCTGGCTTGATTCAGAAGGGCAGCAATATGGCACTGAGCATAGAAGTAAACAAGGTAATTAAAGCCATGTTCTTAGCAACTGCTGTATACTCTGGCAATTTATTGAGTGGCTAATGTTTGAATTGTTGTATTATGGGCACAACATCTTTGTCGTCCAGAACCATTATTTATTTATATAGTGGCAAGGTAATGAAAACCATGCTCTTGGTGTCACGAGCCACGGCGGCCGCGGGCACCGCCGCGACTCAGTTCCTGCTTCCTCTGACGTCCCGGCTGTCGCTATGGCAACCGGGACGTCACTTCCGGAAATCCAGCCCGACCGTTGCCAGGGCAACGGCTGGACGCCGGGAGCTTCCCCCAGGCGCTCTGGGCGCAATAAAACAGCTGGGCACATGCGCAGTCTAGCACAACCTATTGGAAATTAATCAGGCAGGGGCTGTGACTTGTTTCAGAGCTAGGCTCTGATTGGCTAGCAGGGGTATTTAGGGCAGTGAGGACTGAGCCTCACTGCCGGTTATAGCGTTCTGTTCTCACTTCTGCTACCTGCTTGTGCTCCCTGTTTGGTTACCATTACCGTTGATTGACTACCCGTTTTGACCTCTGCTTGTTCCTGGACCTTTGAACCCTCGCTTCTGACCCTGACCATTTGCCTGAACTCCGGATTTTGCTCCTTTCGCTTGTGCACCTGACCTTTCGCCTGTCCCTGGATTTCGTACCCATGCTAGTGTCCCTTTGACCTTGGATCTCTTCCTCACTTCGGCCTGCCTACCACTCACTCCTGGGTTCTCCTTTAAGTCAGTACACGTTGCTTGACCCTCGGTCGGTCCGCAGCCAAATCTGTCCCCACCACTAGAGGCTCCAGCGAATACCGGGCCTTCAGAGTAGTTCCCGAGTTTCACTGTACTGGCTTGGGAGTTCCTAACACTTGGCAACCAATGAATACTCTGGCAATGTATTGTGGAGCTAATCGTTCAATTGATGTAGTACAGGTGCAGGCCACATTTTATGTCAGCATCCTCATTTATTTATGTAGCGTAAGCAAATTAGATAGCTCTTTACTTTTGGGTATCTACTTGTGTAAATATCTACTGATGCCTCTGTCCATCTAATGACAGTTGTTATGGCCTCTTAACTCTTCATAATGCCTGTATAAAGGTTCAATCATAGTGTGTGCGCAGCATTCCACATTTTTAGCTCCTGCACCTTACACTATTTTTTTGTTATTTAATTTATCCAATGGGCTTGCTTCAGTTGGTCACAAGGCAGATGACATTTTTTTTCAGCCGCTGCAATGTTCTACATGCTGTCACTGAATGCCAAAAATGCCCAGACAAAAAACCCTCTAACAAAAATTCCCTTTTTTTAAATATAGATTTCACTGAATGACCCTTCCAAAATATAAATGTCCTATGAAGTAGAAAATATTACAATACATAGCCTTTTTTGGGGGGGTCTAGCTGCATGCTGAACCTGACTAACATCTTTCTTTACGTATAGATTTCACTGACTGACCCTTACAAAATATCAAAGTATTGAAAATAGAAAATATTTGAATATATACCCTTTTTGGGGGGGTCTAGCTGCATGCTGACCCTGACTAACAGCTTTCTTAAGTTATAAATTTCATTTACTGACTCTTCCAAAATATGAAAGTATTGAAAAATAGAAAATATAATATTTAGAGATTTTTTTGGGTGTGCAATTGCTGCTGAATCTCACACTCAAACACCCAGATATTTCTAAATTATTTCAGTTGTCACTGCTCACAGAAAATTACTTTCACTAGAAAAAATGTAAAGTTTAAATGAAAGAAATCTATTTTTGGGGGGGATTATGCTGTTAATAGTCTGACAGCAAAAGCACACTGTTTTACTCAAAGAAATAAATATATACTAGTTAGTTCAGAATGAGATCTATATAAGTCTGTATGCTATCTAGTACTATTATACATGCAATGCATTAGCAACAACCAGTAGCCACTAGTGTATGTAAAGTGTATTTAAGATAGAAATTAAAAGCAATTGATCAGCAAACTTTCTAGCTGACTATTCTCTACAGAACTGCTTTACAATATGACAGCATTCTACTGCTTTCTATGTCCCTCTATGTCATCCTGAATGCAATTTACAGAGCAAAGTACCACAGTTAGCCTCCTACCTACACACTGTCTGTTCAAAAAATGACGTTGAAGAAAAGGAGGAAGGACTTATTTATATTTCTGGGGGCGTGTATTGAAAAAAGAAATGGGCAGAAATGACGTTTCATCTCATTGTGAGATCCGGGCTTGGCAGGAAAACAGGAGTAAGCTTTCTTTTACTCAGATCCCCAATGTCGGATTTCGTCGGATTTCAGGGAATCCAAACCGCTCATCTCTAGAAATTATTAGCAAATCCAAGGAATCACTGAATAGCCTTGAGACCAGAAGGTTGAGGCCAATTGAGGACTGAAGCCACTTTCTCCGGATCCATTTGAAGACCATTGCAAGGCACAAAGTATCCAAGAAATTTTACTTTTTCTTGTTCAAACAGGCATTTTTCCAATATACAATAGAGACGATAGGACTGGAGGTGAGTGAGCTGGTTACAGTGGGAATCCAAATCTTTAGAAGAAATCAAAATGTCGTCCAAGTATACGACCAGTGAATGGTAGAAGAGGTCCAGAAAAATCTTGTTTACAAACCCCTGGATGACTGCTGGGGCACTACTATTGAAGTTCTGCTATCATTGAGGCAGAAATAAAATTACCAGCTGAAACTGAGTCTATGAAGGCAGAGAATGGGACCCCGGAATGGGAAGTCAGAACTATTTTTACATTTTCACATGCCTCCTAAGGCTGCCTCACTAATGTTGGTTATAATTTGGTGTTTTCTTTTATGGCAATTCACAAGAATGTGAACAGGCTCAGCACAGTAAAGGCATAAGTTATTCTTATGTCTCCTGTTTCATTCCTTTTGTGAAAGACGGGAACTACCCAATTGTATGGGATCTTCTGGGCTTATCAGAGGACTAAGAGACCTGGGTTCCAGATTCACTCAAGGCTGATGGGGGTATTCTTTCTTCTTGGTTCGCTCCCTGAAGCAGATGTTAAATCTGATGCATAAGGAAATTAATCCATCCAGGTCTGAAGGAAGTTCTCTTAAGGTCAATTCATCCTTCTTGTGATCAGTTAAACCTTGCAAAAAGGCAGCTACATTTCATCCAATCTCTGAAGTGAGTGTAAGGAATTGTACAGCATATTGGTACACCATCATGGAACCCTGTTAGAGCTTAAGCAATCTGGAAGCAACAGAAGAGACACTACTCGTTCATCAAAGTTTTTCCTAAAGGCATTTTTTTTGGGATCTACATCAACTTTGTTAGGAGTAGGGAGGCGCAAATTGGATGTGGTAGGAACCATCACGGCTGGTGCAGATGGAGGGGATACCTGCACTTTTGGGTTCAGTGAGGCATTAATGGTATCCAGGCGAGTAGCCAGACCTTGCAGAAGAAGAAGCTGAGTCTGGGTCAGCTCACTGATCTACCTGTATAGCCAGATTTTGAAACAAATCACGAGGTAACAGATCTCCAGCGTTGTCCATGGGTCCAGAGTATTCTGTAACAAATCATTGGGAAAGTGGACTTAAACCTGCTAGCAGATGACGCTATTGAGCAAAGAGAAGCAAAGCCTAACACTCCCAAAGTGTTCACCGAGGACCCTCCCCCCAAGGAGGTTTGGCACAATTGCATTGAAAGAAAAAATGCTCCACTTTATTTTCAATTGCTTATTGAATACCCAGAACTGCTGGCTCTACAACCTGCAACCTACCACATGGCCATTAGCCTCAACTAATCACTACTGACCAATTATTATCAGAAAGACCCAGAAGAGTGGTCTGTTGAGCCCTCTGATATGATTGAAAGAAGAATTCAGCAGTAAGTGTCTGAACAGGTGGGCAGCCGTCTTTGAGTGACTTCAGAGAAGCCACCAATACCAATTCCTCTCACACTATCCAAAATTACTCAGGATCTCTTCTCAGGGACACACCCAAGAAGTAAAAATTAAACTCCATTTGGACGCCAGCAAAATATAATATATAGTCTGCAATACGTGCAGAATTAGACTGAGACTATATTGTAACCCTCAGCCTGAAATATATGGCAACCCACCTAGGAACCAAGTTTGAAAAATTATTTCTAAATCTCTTTTAAAACTTTTCTATATACCTCAGCCACTGAAGGCCATATCATTGGCTTTTTCATTATCTCAAATAAGCCTTGAACAAAACTTATATGCAGAGCATGAAATTAACAATTAATATATGGTCCCTCTAACCTGTGGACCATACTTCCAGAATATATAACATTATTTTACCTTCAAAGAACTGTCTTTCTGGTTTTTGTATATAAACCTAGTAATATCATGTCACTAGGGGAGATCTTCTAGTTTAGAAACCACACAATTGTATTTTTCAAGCAACCACTCCGAGAATCAGACCTGACAAGCCAGAATCTGCACCAAGCCGACTCGAGTCAATGTACAATAGTGAGGACCCAACTACAATAATTCAAAAATATTTCTTGCTTTTGCTTTATAGAGGTTAAGGCAGCGGTTCCCAAAGTGTGCACCGCGGCTCCCAGGGGTGCCGCGGCACTGTCACGGGTGCCGTGGCCAGGAAGAAAAGAAAAAAAAACTTACCAATCTGGTGGCACATGGGACCCAGCATCCTTCTCCCTCCTTGCTTCTCAATGAATGTCGGGCGTGATGTCATCATGTCCTGCATATTCAGTGAGAAGCGGTGGGAGAGAGGAGGCTGCTGGGTCCCGGGTGCCGCGGATTGGTAAAAAGACAGAAGAGAAGACAGAAGAAATAAAAGAAAGAAGGCTAGGTATGGTAAGTAAAGAAAGGGGAGGGCAAATGGTGATTGGAAACAGCAGTGGAGAGGCAAAAGAATGAAGGAGGGGCAGAGTGAGGATGAAGAGGGAAAGATTGAGGATGAAGAGGGCAGAGTAAGGAGGAAGAGGGCCAGAGTGAGGAGGAAGAGGTCCAGAGTGAGGATGAAGGAGGGCCAGAGTGTGGATGAAGGAGAGCCAGAGTGTGGATGAAGGAGGGCACAGAGTGTGTGGATGAAGGAGGGTACAGAGTGTGAGGATGAAAGGGCACAGTGTGCTCGTGAAGGGGGACAGTGTGATGATTTTTGTACATGTTGTTTTATTTTGTTTGATCCTATTCCTCTTAGTATTAGCTGTAAATTATTCTTTGACAGAAATAAATTTGAAAAACAATATATAAATATATTATTTTCCCTTGGATTTATGTGTATTATTTTTGCAAACAACTTACTAAGTATTTCTGTCCTGACCTAAATGCTTATTATGTTATTTTGACCCAACTACTTATAAAACGGTACTGCTCGGTAATTATTTTGGAGGAGTGCCTTGAAAAAATTATGGAGACTCTAATGGTGTCGCGAACTGAAAGAGTTTGGGAACCACTGGGTTAAGGAGATTTAGTCCTCAGTTCATTCTAAAATAAAACAATGTTAGGATATTGGGACTGCCTCTTTATCTCTGGTGAGCATGGATCACTCACTGACTATGTATGTGTTCATTACCTGTTCAGCTGTGGTGAACATGAGTAATTGCTCACCTGTCATATTAATTTAGGGTGCGTTTCTCTCCTGACCAGATTGGACCTTTGGGGTTTAAAATTCCTTCCTGTTAATTGCATTGTCAGTTATTGAAGTTACTGTGGACTCCTGAACAGCCTGCACTCTCAGTTTCTTCAGTTACCAGTTTCTGCTTCAACTCTGGCTCTCTACCTTGGCAAAAGGCATTACTACTCCAAGCTTTTTGGCATCCAGCTTAATTTGAATTATTCTAGTATTAATTAGTACAGAACTGCTTCTATGAAACAATTATCTGCTCGCTAGAAAATAAATCTTTCTACATCACTCTGCCAGGTGATACAAGGAATACTGCAGCTTTAACATAGAACTGCTTTATATGAAACAAGTGTCCACTATTAGTGACTTTTTTCTGTACTAAGCTATATATACAAGCTATATTCCCCCTGTATCTGATCATCTGTTACTCTGGATGTTTTCTACATATTCCAAAAAATTTGTTGTTTGAACTTCTCTCTTGTCTCTATCTTGCTTGAATTACCTAACAAAATAGTTCTCAATTTCCTTAAGACCAAAATAACAGTATAGTTGTGAGAAAAAAAAAAAAGGTGCAATGTTTTCTCCAGTCAACAGTTTATAAATATAGATTTCAAACAAATGAAACAAGATGACACCCAACTGCAGGAAAGACATGAGGGACAAGACAGTAGAGTGAGAAGGAATAATGTCAGAATTAGGGACATTTCAGTGGAAAATTAATCTTCCTCCTTTGAGTCCTACTGAAAGAAGCTTTTCACATCAGAGAACAGCTACACAGAACTTCAATACCTCACTCTCAGGGCCCAAATCCCTCCAAAAAAATATTATTTTAGGGTTCAATTATTTCACTGCAAAGTAAGCAGCAACGAAAGATGCATAGGTTAAAACCAGTTACTTTTAAATGCAACAAAATCCAAATCTATCAGAACCCCCCCCCCCCCCCGCCCTTAACATTGGCATTAGGTTCTTGATACCCAGAGCAAAGGACAGGTACAGTTGAGTATTGTCTGCATAGCAGTCGTAGTTCAGGCCATGCTGTCTGATAATTTCAACCAGTTTTAGTATGTGTACTGCAAATAGCATGGGAGGTAGAATATAGCCCTGTGCCATGACAGGGGCATTGGTGCAGATCACTATATACCTGAAGACACTCTCTGTGACCTGCAAGGGATAATTATTTTTTTTACTGTACTTTACTGGTTATTTTGATAGTAATCTTTTTAACATCCATAGCCACTAATTCTAGCACAAAAAAATTAGAAAATCTTCCTTCCAAGCTTAAAAAATCCTATTTCACTATCTATGCAAATTTTGTGTAGGGGCATATTCTATTCAGTTCTCTTTAGTATACATATGAAACCCCTGCACATAATTCCTATCTATCTTCTCCTAAATTTGATGAAATTCTGTTAACAATGATATATTACATTATTTTAATAACTTACATCACTTAAATGGATATGTGAAGATGACCTGCCACTACGAGTATCTTGACTTCTGATTATAAAAGTTATTTATATTTCATTGTGTCTTACTAGTTTATGCTCAGAGTTCCACTAATTAAGCTTGGTATAGTGTTTGTACAAAGTACTTTCTCTAAAGGTAGTTAATGTTATTGTAATATTTATTGGTCTGGATTGGAGGGACAATACATTTTTTTTTTTGCACTAGTACAGCTAGGCATTGCCATGTCAAATATCCTCCTGGGCATATTGCCCCTTACTGGTATATGGATATTTGACACTAATCCTCTTTCACAATGCCCCTGAATCCTTTTTTTAAACTTTTACAGGAGAAACAAATTAGTCTTAGCTTAAATTTAGCTTTTTTTTTTAAAAAAAACAACTTTTACTTTTAAAACATTATGAGAACAGAAATCAAACAGGGGACTAAGAAAGGGAAATAAAAATGGGGGGGGGGGGGGAAGGTGGGACAATAGCAACTGTATACATATGCAAATGTGGTAAAATGACATATCCACTACAATCTTTGAACCGCAATATCAGATAACAAGAGCATAATTTTCTAAGGTTATGGTGGTTCATTCATACCAATGAGTAGGGGGTCAGAGTCACTCCCAGCTTTTATCAATGTGGAGCCCTCTGCATCCATAATAAGCTCATGCCATCTCATGCCATGCTCATGTTCCATTTGAAAGTAGAAAATGGAGCAGAGGTGGAATACGGAACTCCCATTGTTTCCATGAGTAAATTAATTTGAACTTTAGATATAATTTTAGCTGGGTCCCTCAATTTCTGAGCAATAGCTGCTCTTGTTACAACAAGAATGTGTCCTGACATATATCTGTTATGGTCAGGGATTTGGGGAGGATAAAGAGCAAAGTAACTTCTGGAGAGGGGATGAAATCAACATTGAGAACTTTAGCAACCAATTTAAAGACATATAGCCAGAATAGTCTAATAGATGAGCAGTTCCAAAAGATATGAATGAGATCTCCAACTGCACTACAGTTGTGCCAGCAAAATGTAGAATGGGTAGGCTACATTTTTGTGCAGTCTGTCAAAGGTGAGGTACAGTCTGTTTAAAAGTAGTTAATCTGCATCTCTGAGTTGTTCAAACACTTTTTACGAGAGGTGACATAAATCTGTTCCCATTGGTGTAAAAGTCCACCTCCCAATGTAGTTGCAATGTAATTGTAATGGGATCCTTAGCCCAGAGTATTTGTTGATACCAAAAGGTAATTGTACCATTACCACTACCCTTCGTGAGTCTGGAAAATGTCAGGTCTGGAGGAAGGCTAATTGTTCTCTGATTTTTTTACTCTTGGACAGTATGGAGAGGTAATAGAGAGTCTGCTGAGATAAGGTCAGTTAATTCCCTTTGAATACCATTGAGTAGTCTGGGTAGTTCCAATCAGCATGCTGATATATGCGTACACACTATACATGTTTTTTTAATTTATTGTCCGGGTTGTGAGTGGAGCAACATGAGAATATGCAACTCCAGGTACGACAGTGTCTTCAGACCCTTTCCACTTGTCTGGATAACCTTCAGGCTACACGCCCTCCAGTACCTCCTCCACCTCCAACTGAGTCAAGTGCCCAGCAGGCCTCTCCTGCGCCTCCCTCTACGCTTTGGCTTCCCACACCTTCCACGTTTGATGCGACTCTAAAACCTGTCGTGGATTCCTGAATCAAAGCCTGATACAGTTTGAACTTCAACCTCATAATTTCCCCATTGGCAGGACTAAAGTCGCTTACATCATTTCACAGTTGACGGGACAAACATTGGCCTGGGCCTCACCCTTGTGGAATAGAAACGATTTACACTTTAGTGACTGCTCTGCCTTCTTATCTACTTTTCGGAAGATTTTTGATGAGCCTGGACGTGTTGCCTCTGCGGCCACTAGTATTCTGAGACTTCGTCAAGGGACCCATTCCGTGGCTCAATATGTGATTGATTTCCAAATACTCACTCCTGAGCTCCAGTGAAACAATGAGGCTTTATTGGCTGCCTTCTGGCAGGGCCTTTCCGATCGGGCGAAAGACGTTCTGGCCCCTCAAGAGTTAACTTCCACTTTGGATGCCCTCATCTCCCTTTGCAACCTGGTAGATCTACGATTCCGGGACAGATCAGCCGAGAAAGATCATCCCCGTCGCTCTACTTTTAGGTTGGCTCCCCGTTTTCAACCTCTTACCGTACCGGATGAGCAAATGCAACTAGGGAGAACTCGTTTGGCTCCTGAGGAGCAAGAGAAAAGAAGAAGGAACAATCTTTGCATCTATTGCGCAGAATCCTTCTTTGGACTCGTATCCAAAGAAGTCTGGAAACGCCAAACCCTAATCTGCTCTCGGGAGGTCAGGTTGGGGACATCCAAACCCTCCTAGTTCTGGTATCTGCTCAATTCCTGTTTCCGTACAGTCTGCCTGTACCAAGCTCAACTCCTCAACCTTACTAGACTCCGTTGCAGCTGGAAACTTCATTTTCTATTCCTTGGTCTCCCGTTGGTCTTTGCCTATGGTATCTTTGGATTGAAACTCTTCTCAAATTCTGGCTTTGGGTCCCTCCTTACACTCACATTGTCTGTCTCTGGTCAAACCGCTCCACGTGTCTACGGTGTCAACACACTCTCTTTCCCCAGCGTTACCGCCTCAATACTCCTTGTTTTTTGATGTCTTTGACAAAGGACACTGAGCTTCTTCCGCCTCATAGTTTCTGGGATTGTCCAAATGATCTGCTTCCGGACAAGATTCCCCCCAAGTGACGTGTTTACCCTCTGTCCTTGCCAGAGACACAAGCTATGTCGACCTACATTCGGGAGAATCTTCAACGTGGCTTTATTCATCCTTAAACCTCCCCTGCTGGGGCAGGTTTCTTTTTTGTAAAAAAAAAAAAGACGGTACCCTAAGACCTTGTATTGACTACTGCGGTTTGAATTCCATCACTGCGAAGAATCGCTATCCTTTCCCGCTGATCACAGAGCTGCTTGATAGGTTTAAAGGTGCCAAGATTTTCACTAAATTGGACTTGCGAGGGGCTTACTATCTCATCAAGATTAGAGCAGGCAATGAGTGGAAGACCGCCTTTAACACCCGGGACGGTCATTATGATACCTCGTCATGCCTTTCAGACTATGTAATGCCCCCCCCTGTTTTTCAAAGTCATGTCAATGAAATCTTCAGAGATCTGCTCTACTTCTGCATAGTAGTAAATCTCTATGACATTTTGATTTTTTATAAAGATCTCGACTCCCACCGTCTACATGTCTCCAAAATTCTATCCAGAATCACCTCTTTTGTAAGTTGGAGAAATGCTCTTTTGAAGCTCTATCTATGCCATTCCTGGGTTACTGTCACAGCTAAGGACATTATTGGATCCCCAACCTCTACATAGGTGGTAAAGCAGAGGGTGGTGGAGACAGAACACGCTGGGATAAGTTCAGATGAGAGTCACAATGAAGAAATACACAGACGATGGAGTAGTGTTGTAACATTAGTATATTGTTCAATGGTGCAACAGCAGTAATAAGTATTGTACAACTCAGCTATGCTGAGTACACAGAAACTCATAAATAAAATAATCACAGCAGTACTTCAGGTGGTAACCATAGGCAACAGCATGCAAACAAATAATACTGTTTAACGCTGAGATGATGATGATCCAGAACACTTGACACCTTGTAACACCAATTCCAACAGAGAAGAATCACTGACACAGCTTGAAAGTCTGATGAAGATAGTATAGAGACTTGGCTGATCCAGATAGAATGTGATTCACTTAAGCAGGTAGTTGCAGGTAATATAATGGTTCTTTATCAGCGGAACAACAGATGTATATAGTCCAAGTACTAGAGACATGCAAGGAATGTTGCTAGAAGTACAGCGTGACAATAGGAATCCAATACACGAAGAAACATAGGTTCATCACTTGATAGAATAGCAGCTGATATCGCACAGAACTTGATGAACAGAGCGGCTCCTAGCTCTGCAATAATACTTGATAATAGTCCAGCAATACTAACAGCAGAATGACAATAATAGCCCTGCCGAACCAGAACCACAGATGACCAGAACTTGATTGTAGTTCAATAAGAATTATAGACTGCCGAGCAGAGAGGTAATAGAGCCAATCAGTATGCACAGATAGTAATAGGCAACTCACGGGACAGTTCAATGTGCAGATAAAGTTCAAGTAATTATTGCAGCTAGCGATGAACCATGAACTGGTATTCAGCGGAGCCAGATAGAGGTCAGTGATGACAGGCGATCTTGGCAACCGATAACATCCAGAAGACACTCAGAGGATAAGGTATACAGCCAGAACCCACGGCAGGGTAAGTAACATGAAGATCAGGCAATGAGTCCCTGATCACAAGAGGTTGAAATAGTCTTCAGTAACCAATAAGCTTCAGAAGGAGGTTCCAATTAGGAAAATAGAAAACAGCCATGAACAGGTAGAGACTCTGAAATGGGAGAAAAGCACCAGCATAGTTCCTTAAAGGGCAAGTCACACAGCAGCACCTAGTTATGGGAGCGGTGTGTGACAGTTACATTGTTTCTGGTACCGGGCTACAAATGGACCCCGAGAAAATTTGTGCCATCCTAGAGTGGCCACTACCATCTGACCTCAAGTCTCAAGTCTATCCAGTGTTTTAGGTTTTGCCCATTATTATAGACAAATTATCCAAGTATATTCTACCATTAGCACTTCAATTACAGCTCTCACTCGCAAGAGAGCCAATACCAAGGTTTGGTCCTCGCAGGCTCTAGAAGCCTTTACCTTTCTCAAAGGAGCTTTCTCCTCAGCTCACATCCTTAGACAACCAGATGACTCTCTACCTTTTTTTTTTTAAGTTGATGCCTCTGCAGTCGGTATCGGAGCTGTACTCTCCCAAAGACCCAACTCCAATAAACTCCTGCCTTCCTCTTTCTATTCTCGCAAATTCCTTCCTGCAGTATGCAGCTAGACCATTGGGAACAAAGAGTTACTAGCCATGAAAATGGCATCCTCGGAGTGGCGCTACCTCCTGGAAGGAGCTCGGTTTCCTGTCACTATCTTCACGGACCACAAGAATCTCTTATACTTGCAAATGGCTCAGTGTCTTAACCCTCGCCAAACTCGCTGGTCATTATTCTTTTCTTGTTTCGATCTCTGTGTGACTTACAAATCTGGCTGTATGAATAAGAGGGCAGATGCTCTTTCCAGAATCCACTCAGGACTCAGACCAAGTTCCTGAAAATCCCATCTTGGATCCCAGGTCTCTGCTGTCTTCAACTTTATCCTCTAGTCCTGTTCCACCTCCAGGCAAGACTTTTGTTCCTCTCCATCTCTGGAAAACCTCCTGCACTGGTTCCATGCGTCTCGTTTCTCTGACCACACGGGCTTTCTCAAATCACTGGAGATTGTCTCAAGAGACTACTGGTGGCCTACTCTTCGCACCGATGTAAAAGAATTTGTGGCTGCCTGTACTACCTGCCCCCAACATAAATCCTCCTATCAACTTCCAATTGGTCCTCTATTGCCTCTGCCCGTACCAACTAGACCTTGGACACACATCAGCATGGATTTCGTAACAGACCCTGCACCCAGTCAAGGCTTCAATACTATCTGGGTTATTGTAAACCACCTATCTAAGATGGTACACTTTGTTCCCTTGGTTGGTTTGCCTTCTTCTCCAATTTTGGCACGGCATTTTATAAAAGAGATTTTCCGGCTCCATGGCTGCCCCCTGGAAATTGTATCGGACCGCGGAGTCATATTTGTCTCCAAGTTCTGGCGACCATTATGCAAGGCTGCCAAGATTCAATTAAGTCTCTGCTCAGCATATCAACCGCAATCTAATGGTCAGGCAGAGAGGGTGAACCAAGACCTTGAGACATTTCTCAAAATGTTTTCCTCTGCTAATCAAGACAACTGGTCTGAACTATTACGCTGGGCAGAATTTGCCTACAACAATCTGTTTAACGAGTCGACATCTGCAACTCTGTTCTTCATTGTTTATGGGTTACACTCTACACAAATTCTCAGAAGGTTCCTGCTGTGGATTCTCTCCAGCGTGACTTCTCTTCCATATGGTCCCGAGTTTTCAACCCACTCAGGAAAACCTCTGATCATTACAAACGCTTTGCTGACAGAAGACGCTGGGCGGTTCCTGTTCTCAAAGTGGGAGACAGGGTATGGCTCTTTACACAGAACATTTGCCTAAAAGATCCATCAATGAAATTTGCTCCACGTTTCATCGGTCCTTACAAAATCCTGTGGGTCATTAACCCCGTTTGTTTCAAACTTCAACTTTCTCCTTCTCTCCGTATCACCAATACATTTCATGTCTCGCTTCTGAAACCACTAATCATAAACAGATTCTCATCCGCTTCACCATCTTCTTCTCCACCGAAATTTCTACAAGAAGAGGAATTCTAGATTCTTGATGCTAAAAAATCTCGGAACAAGATCAAATACCTGATGGAATGGAAAGGCTTTGACCCCGAGGAACATTCTTGGGTCAATGTTTCGGATATCCACGCCTCAGCTCTTCTGAGGAAATTCCATTAAAAAATTATGCGGAGGTACTCTCCTAGGTGTCCAGTGGCCACCTTTAAAAGGGGGGTACTATCACATCTCGGTGCCAAGCGCCGCATCTCTCTGGTTACAATGGCTATCTTGGTCTCAGCTCTGCACATGCGCAGACTCATCCTGCCATTTGACATCTCTTCTCTACGTTCATTTGCCAATCATTCAATCTGCTCACTATTTAAGCCACCTGTGCTGACACTCAAGTTGCCTGTTCTTTGTTTGTCAAACCCTGACTGTATGAAGACTTGGCTCCCTAGCTCCAGCCTATTTATTCCTGTATTTCTGCATGACTGACTCAGCTCTGCTCATTCCTGAATATCAGCTCACAGAGTTTTACCATCATCTCCAGCTTCTCTGCTCAGCTGTTCAGTGTGTTTCTTCTATGGATATTTGAGGGAACATACATTTTGTTCATTAATGTAATTCAAGCATGGCATAATCTGAATATATTATCTTAGAAAATGGAATATAAAATAGATTATATATACTCTTCTTCACCATCTAATGACCTCAGCCTGTTAATTTATTTACAGCTGTGCGACATGGTTGCCTGTTACTAGCTGGTATACAGCGGCAGTGTGAGGCATTCTGGTTGCTCTGGCATCAGAGTGAGTACACCCCTTCTTAAGAACTCTCTGTTGCAAGTCTCAGGCAGCCCTCTTTACCCCTGGGTTGGACAAAACATCCCTAGGAGGAAGGATTTTTCAGCCCTCCCTCCCGATAAATATATATGAGTCCCTTGGTTTGATTTAGAAGAGCTGCATTATGGCACAGAGCATAAAAGTAAAACAAGGTAAGGAAAGCCCTGCTCTTGGCTACCAATGAATACTCTGTCCATCAAAAAATGTATTGTGTGCGTAGTCTTTGCTGGCTTTTAATATGGCTGCAGGCCACCTTTGTCTCTCAGCATCCTCATTTATTTATATAGTGACAGAAAATTAGGTAGCTCTTTTCAATAAGGTATCTACTTGTCTACTTGTAAATATCTACTGATGCCTCTGTCTATCTAATGACCTGATTGTAACTGCCTCTTCACTTTCCATAATGCATGCTGTCTAGTGTTTTAAATTTAATGTGTGTGTTTTAACATTTTTATCTCTTGC
Organism: Mixophyes fleayi; assembly: GCF_038048845.1. Taxonomy (NCBI): domain Eukaryota; kingdom Metazoa; phylum Chordata; class Amphibia; order Anura; family Limnodynastidae; genus Mixophyes; species Mixophyes fleayi. The sequence goes on from NC_134406.1 coordinate 199,678,999, forward strand.
ACCTTACACTAATTTTTTGTTGTTGTTTATTTTATCCAATGGTCTTGCTTCAGTTGGTGGCATGGCAGATGAAATTTTTGAAAGCAGTTCAGTTAACCGAGGACTGGTACATTGGCGGTAGCGAGGAATAAAATCAGTATGCAAAAGGGAAGACCAATAACAAGCAATGATCTGGTACACAAGTAGTAATGCAGTACAAAATCAGGATATGAGAGAGAGTGGTCAAAACAAGCAATGACTGGTACATGACGAGTTAACAGACAGAGAGACAAGCTAAGGAAGAAGCACAGGTAAACTCAGCTTCTGCAGCAAACAGGAAGTCAGACCAGCAGGAAAACCTGTCAAAGTGAGCTTTATATACTCTGAACATTTGAATATGCCGTGATCATGTGACCACCCAAACCAGAAAGTGCTGAACTCTGCACAGAGACAGAGGAAATCGACAGCACAGCAGTGTGAAGCAGGTAAGTTTTGTGACATGACCATAGTGAATGACAAATACGAATTTCTATTTGTGGATGTTAGTAAAAATGGTAAAGTTTCAGATGGTGGAGCATTAGAACAGACTCCCTTCCATGACAAACTAACAACAATTTGCCACCATGCACCAAAACACAATTTGAACTTTTTCATTTTTGCTGCAAATGAAGACTTTGCTCTACACAACAATATATTTAAACGTTATCCCCAAAAAAGTCTAACACTAGAAAGGAGGATCTTTAATTATCAACTGTCAAGAGCAAGGCGAGTTATGGAAAATAGTTTTGGTATATTGAGTAACAGATTTAGGATTTTCCATCCCGCTATAAATATGCGCCTAGACAAATTAAATAAGGGAGTGATGGCTTGTTGTGTCCTACACAACTTTCTTAGGCATAAAAGTCTCAGTGTGTGCAGTGTACCTAGTGTTATTGAAACTAAAATAGAAGGAGAGGAAGTTATAACAGCTGCAGTAATAACATCTGATTGGCAAAGTTAAATAGGGAGGCTTATTTATAATATTTTAATGGTAAGGGTGCTGTGTCCTGACAGACTGACATTTTGTAATGTATGTACTTTAGTGTTGAATGTTATATTGAATATCTTTCATTGTCTGTGAAATGGAAAATAAATATTTTACGCATTAACAATGTGTGTTTACTTACTATGCCATTCCATCTTCACATTGCTGGCAGACTGTCTTGCAATTTCTTCATTGCAAGTGAAATGCCACAACTTTCAGGGATGGGACCTGAAGGCCTTAATGTAGTCCTTCATGAGCTCTATAGTTTTGTCAGATGCCATCTTTAATTTTTTCCTACAAAAAAATAACACATGTCTCGTCAAATTGTCAGATGTCATCTTTAATGTTTTCCTACAAACAAAATAACATGTCTTGTCATATTTACATTCACACCCAAACATAATATACATAAACTCTCATGCTATAAAGAACTTACCATGCTAAAATGGCGATTAAATTAGGTAAATAAATTGTTGTGTACGTTCGTATGCTACGAAAACTTCAGTCAAAATAATTCAAACACAACTGCAAACACAAGAGTTATTGACGAATTACCGTTCACCCACAATACTCCATTCTGCAGCTGCAGTTGCCGTGATTGGTCCATCCCAGCTGTGAACACCCATGTCCGCATCTATAACATTATAGAACAGCCAGTCTGTTGCCAGCGGTACGTGATATGATGGCAGATGAACAAGTGAAAGAAAGGGGGGACAGAGAAGAAGAAGTGATGCAATTGGAGGAGGTTAAAATATCCAAGTCAATTAGTCCAAGGGAGATGGATATTATGGTGAGAGTGCTGGACCAGCATGACTGTGACTGTCAAAAGAAGAAATACCAAAAAAAGATAATCACTTAAAGGAACTAATTATGCAGAAACTCCTAAATCTGCTACAAGAAAAACTGTGTAAAAAAATAAAGAACAAATTCAGAAAAGATGGTCTGACCTAAAGAACAAGGAAGGAAAGGAAGCAAAGAAAGCTGAAGAGAATGTGAGCGATCATTAAAAAAGTCAGTTATTAAAGCTAATTTTGTAAAGCTATTTAGTAAACAGTGTTAGTAATTAACGGTTACAATATTGATTAGGGGCATATTCAATTGACGGCAGGATCGCCGAAAATCCTGCGCTCCAAAAATATTACCGTTAATTCGGTAATCCTGTGCGTAAAAACCGTAAATACGCTAATTTACTGGCTGGATTTCAGCTCGCAGCTCAGGGAGCAGCGAGCTGAAATAAAGCGAGATATTACCGTATTAACGGTAATATTTTTGGAGCGCGGGATTTTTCCCGTCGTCAATTGAATATGCCCCTTAGTATGATTAGTATAACTTTGACATCTATTTACAGAAAGAAAAATTTGCAATGAAATGTGCAGCATAGCTACACAGAAAATAAAATGGGAACAAGATACTGGAGCGACTATAAAAAAGAAATCAGTGACATAGAAATATCAGAAGTAAAAGAGAAACCAAAATAAGGTAATTTAACATTGTGAAACAGGTTAAAAAATATAAGGTATACACTTTATATTAAAAATGGCTTCTATATTTCAGTTGGTATGGACTAGTATGACAGCATGCCTGGCCAGACCCAGGAGGGACATCAGCATAGAGTGATTTCAAGCAGTGTCTAAGGTGAGTAGATGGTAGTAGTCCCATTGTAATAAAAGGATGTTTTGTCCCATTGTTTTCATTAAACATAATTAAAATAATTTTCCTTCCTTATTGAGATACCATTGTCATTTCTGACAAAAGTTCAGAAGGAGCGAAGGCGGGCACAAGCACAAATATTCTATATGCTATACCTTCCCGTGATGAAATAGGTGTGACCGAGAAGATGGAAAACTGAATTAATATTTTAAAGAATTGAGGAATTACATAAATGAAATGAAGTAAAAGTCACCTAGACTTGTTTCATATGTATGGGAAAGTGATGTTTGAACCCTGTAGCCAGATAAATTGCTAAAATTAGAACTACTAAAGAAGATTAAAATAATTTTTTAGTAAGTTAAGATTAAGATGTTCTACATTGCTTGCTATTTTATTTTTTATTTTTTTCTCCAAATATACCCAAGAATGGTGAAACTTTGGGAAGGCCCAGTCTCTCAATTGCATTAAAGTGTAAGCTTTTTGGTATTTGGTCAAGTTTGGAAGGGCTATACCTCTTTGCTTTTTTCTTAAAGTCATCCTACTGCTTGCTATTTTCAGAGGTTTAATTTTCCAAAAACAAGTGGACATTATTTTGTGCAGTTTGACCATATAATTTTTAGGGGTTTGGTACTATATATAAAATACATGAGTTTTGTCAATAACATCATTTTATATACTGCAAGGTGGCCCAACCAGGAAATCTCATAGTTCAACCACGCTTTCATTAGGGCAGTCAATTGGATCAACAATGGAGAGATATTAACTATCTACTATACTTGGCGGAATTTGGATGCCAAGATAATATATATTAGGCATTATTTTTTCAAAATATATTTAAATTTATTTTGTAGTAAAATTAGGGAGGCTTCAGGAATATTAATCGGAAGGTCTTCAAATTTGGTAACATTAAGTTTATATAAAGAAGCCTTGCTATATTGGTTCAACAGAGAATGTAACGCAAACAACGATACTTCTGGATCAGTAACAAATAACTGGACATTGTCTGCAAACAGACATAATTTATAAGATATACTGTTAATATTAACATTGATGACGTTGGGGAAAGAGGGCATTTTGTTAGTCAGAGGTTTAAATTCTTGAATGAAAGTTAACATGGAAAGTGGACACTATTGCATAGTTCCATTCATTATTTTGAAAGCATCTAATAGAAAGCCATTGCTGAAGACTTTCACAGATGGATCTCTACATAAGGCTAGAATTGAGTTTAGAATTTGGTCTGTGAATCCATATCTTGATGGATTACTTACAGATATTGTCAATGCAGACTATGAAAGGCTTTTTCTGCTCCCAGCGAGAGCAAAACAAACTCTGTTCATCTTCTTGAGAGCAGTTCTACTTTGTTAGAATCCTACGGGTATTATCTACAGGTATTATTTGATGTCTGTCTATTCATTATAAATCCTACCTTATCCGAATGCACCAGTTGTGGAATGGGGGAGCTAATGTGGTTGCCTTTCAACTTGGCATAGATCTTAATGTCTAAGTTTAACAAAGCAATGGGCCTGTAATATTTGTAGTACATTGGATCTTTCCCAGGTTTCGGAATGGTCACAATTTGGGCCTCTAGCATTTCTGCTAGGAAGGAAACATTATCTGTAACTGCATTGAAAAGTCTTGTAAGAGTCGAGGTATGTTCCTCACAGAATGTAAAATAGAATTTATTAATAAGTCCATCTGTGCCTTCGATTTTATCCTTATGGAGGGATTTAATGACATATTCTATCTCCTGTGGGTATTATGGTGCATTAAGGGTGTCTAGATCCTTTTTATTTAACTTAGGAAGTTTTAAATCCTGAAGAAAATGTTCAACGGACTCCTCTGAAGGTTGGGAAATTTGATTCTAATCTTTCAGGTTATACAACTGAGAATAGTAGTCTGCAAACTGATTAGTTATTTCAGCTGGAATGTTAATGTTGACACCCCTTATTTATAATGATATGTTTAATTCTATTTAGTGCCTGCTTTGCTCTAAGTTTGTGTGCTAACAATTTATCTACTGTATTGCCTGCAGTGTAACATTTTTGCCATAACCTAGCAAAGGCCACCTGTTTACGAGACATTAAGGGCTAGATTTACTAAGCTGCAGGTTTGAAAAAGTGGGAATGTTGCCTATAGCAACCAATCAGATTCTAGCTTTCATTTTGTAGACGGTACTAAATAAATGAAAGCTAGAATCTGATTGGTTGCTATAGGCAACATCCCCACTTTTTCAAACCCGCAGCTTAGTAAATCCAGCCCTAAATGTTTTTGTAGTTGACTTCTAATCTAATTAAGTTCCTTTTCGAGAGTTTTTCAAGGACATTGTTTGTTTTGCTTTTCAAGTTGGGAAAGCTTTGCTTTTAGATCAATTTCGTGTTCATTTGTTGTTTTTTGAGCCTAGAGACTAGTGCACCAGAATTGGTTTGCAGAAATAATGTCAGACCATCTTCTAGTGTTCTATTAGTCCTCAAAGAGTTCAGTAGGTAATCAGGGACTCTCCACTGTCTGGGAGGTATACTAGCTTGTTAGTGATCCCAAATTCAAAGCAGAGGAACATGACCTGACCATGTAATTTGAAGAATTTTGATATGTTTAGATTGTCGGAATATCCATTTGTCTGTAAGAATGAGATCTATATGCCAATAAGAGTAGTGAACATTGGGGAAAAAATATAGTCTTTAAAGCATAGTCTCCCATGATGATTAAGTTGCCTTTCTTATACTTTTGAATTTCACCACAGATGTCCCTGATGAAGGGAACTTGTCTACAATTAGAGGCATAAAAAGAAACAACCATTACCCACCTGTCCTCAAGCAAACCTGATATTATTAAGTAATGACCATTTCTATCTTCCAATTTAGATTTAAGCACAAAAGACAAGTTTGCATTGTTCAGGATAGCCACGCCATACCATTTGAATGGACCATTTGATGTGAAACAAATAGGGTATCAGGTGTCTTTAAAGAGGGGGGGGGGGTTTCAGATGAAAAATATTTTTTTGGACTGTTGCTAAAGCAGCTCTATGTTTATATAAGGTAGAAAGGGCAAGCTGAAGCTTATTAGGGGAGTTAAGTCCCTTAACAATTAACAAAAAAAATGTAACCTTATTTACAACATTAGGCTATACTATAACTGTACTGCTTAAAATAAAGTGATAAAGATAAATAGTTGATTGAAGAAAACATAAGAAAGGAAGGTGAATATTTTAACAGCTAGCCTTTAATAGTAAATAATAAAAGTCCATAAGGACAAGGAAGGCATATAGTTCTGCAAATAACTTTCAAACAAAGGGAATAATCCCTGGTGCTAGTTTTAAAAATAGAAATAAATGCTATATAAGAATATGTGCTCCAAATAGTGAATTCCCACTGCAGCTGTACAAGAGACTATTGTTCCCCCTCTAGATAAAACCAATATATACAACAAAAACAGCACTGTGTAAAAACAATAAGAGAACAATAGCATAAAAAGTAGATTCAAGCCATCAACTAAAAAACTCATAGTATCTATAAAGATAAAAATATTAATGTTAATATATTCAGGCTGAAGAGGAATTGGTCACTTTTTAAATTTCTACTCCTACCAATTTACTGAATCAAAAGTCAAAAAATAAGAACATATAATTAAAATATAACAATAAAATACAATATATAAAATTAAAAACAATGATAACACCACTGAGCTCAATGTTAGAGACCACAAAGTATCCATCAAAATGTAAATATAAAAAAATATAAATATATAAAAAGAGTTTAATTGCATGACCCCTCTAAAATAAAAAAAAAAACCAATACACTACAATTTACATTTAAATATAAATCTAGGAGAACCTAATTCATGACATTTAAAGATGAGAGAGACAATAACACACCTAATGCTAAAAGGGTACAATTGCATATTCCTTTGTTGAATAGTTCACTAGTCAGAAACTAAACAGTTATAATCTAAAGCTTCGATTAACCCTGGTGGTTATATTGTACCTAATTTTATAATCCAAGCAGATTCACTAAAACAAAGTTTTGTGAACCTATAATCCCATCCTCAGGGTGGTGCCCGCATGTTCTACCCCTAGTAATTTTAAATTTGAGGGATTCCCCTCATGTTGGCTAGAAATATGTCTGGAAACACTCTGAGTCTACAATTTATTTAAAATATTTCTCCTATGTTCATCAACCCAGGATTTTAAAGATCTAGTGGTTCTTAATAATAATTTCATTTACAACTTCATTAAGGACGTATACTACATATTCTTTATCGCAGTTGATAAAACCCTTTATGGGTTACCTTACCCCAGGCATATTAGAAATTATCTCAGTAGTCTTTAAGAAGATTATTACAAATGAGACAGACAGTTTTGTTACACTGAAAACAACCCTCAGGTTTTTTCAGGATCCAAGCAATTTTGTTGGATTTTAGTGTACTAGAAGCCAAGATTCTTCTTAAATCTAGGTTTTCTTAAATAAAATTGTTGTTTTTTCCTCCAGAAGGCCACCCAAAATACTGTCCTGTTTAAGAATATTAAAATATTTCTAATCTAACAGGACTTAGTATTATAAGTAGACACAAAGGATACCATATTACCTTTATTATATTTAACATTGTTATAATATAACCCTCTATCTGGGTGCAAAAGGTCATTTCTACCTAAAGAACAGGCATAGGTCCCTGTCTCCTTCAAACGTGGCTCTCAATAACCTTTTCTCTTTATATTTTTTAAAATGGCACTTATCTGTTTCCTAAAATCAGCATCATTTGAACAGTTACGCCTTAGTCTTCCTATCTGACTTTTAGGGATATTCCTAATACAAGGATTGTAGAGGCCACTAATATAAATAATCAAATACATCAACCAGTTTATTGAAGGTGGAAGTTATAATTGTATTCCCACTGACAAAGTGGGTGATATCCAGGAAATGTACTGTGTTGTAATCAAGAGTGTGAGTAAACTTAAGATTGTAAGTATTTAAATTCAAAATGGAAACAAATTCTTGTGCTAGGTCAACCCCCTTCTAATAAATAAGTTTTCTATGAAATGGCCATATAGAACCGGGGTGGCACCATAGGGTCCATTCCAGATATATTTCGTTCTAATAGACAAGTTTAGCAATCTTCTTTGTACTTCGCTAAATATTTATGGCCCCAATCAGAACCAGCATAGATTTTTTTTCTCTAAACTACCGTATTTCCCCATGTATAAGACGCATCCATGTATAAGACGCACCTTAATTTTGGGGCCCAAAATGAAAAAAAAAGATGTATTACATAAAGTGGATGGAGTGATGGTTATGTTAAGGATGTTTAACTACTAATCAGCCCAACTATGGTAACATGCCTAATACTAATAGCCCATCTTGCATAGTGACATATATACGGTACATACCATACTACAAACGTGACTGACAGCTCCGAGACATCAGAGACTGTGGGAGGCACCTGAAGGTCCTTTTTCCTGAAACTAGGAAGTGCAGATCGGTTCAGCGGGGACTCCTCTCTCTTATCCTCACAACAGGGATCATCTTCTTCATTCTTCTTTTTCATTCGGTAAATAGCGCTGGCAGTGTATAAGACGCACCCTTTTTTTAAACCCAAAATTTGGAGGAAAAAGGTGCGTCTTATACATGGGGAAATACGGTATATCTCTAGCTCTCCACGAGTGCAGACGTGTGGTTGTGCTCTCCAGCCCCCTGCTGAAGCCCAGCTTACATAGCCTTGGGTCCCGAATTCCTCATCGGGTGATGCTGCCTTCCACTGACCTTGTCTGCCCCATCGTCTACCCCATCCATCCATCCACATGCCCACCTCTGACCGCCGCCGCTTCCACTTCTACAGGCCGCGGCTTGGGCCTACTTTCCCCCCTGGCTTCTTACCTCTGGTCCTCTGGCCTCCAGTCTATTGTCTTTGGTCTCCAGTCTGATGCCTCCAACCGTCCCTGTCTCCAGATGTGTCCCGCTTGAGTCCGTTCCTGTTCTGGCTCCCCTCCTCTGTCCCTCCGGCTCCGACCAAACTGCCATCTCTTTACTGCGGGCCCCGCTCCGCTTTCTTCTATGAGCCCGCCTGCCATCTGCTGACTCGGATCCGCCTTGGTCGCCTCGTGTCTCCCACTGCCTGGACCCGCCTGCTGTCTCCTGCCGTCTTCCCCATCCATCCTCTACACGTGGCTCCTCTCTGACCGCTGCCGCCATCTCTGGTACCGCTTCCTGCTCACCCGGATCCGTCCACTGTCTCCTGCCGCCTAAGCTGCCTGTGTATCCTGGCCAGTTCCCCTGGTCACCGCCTGGTCACCGCCGCCTGGTCTTCCTGACAAGTTCCCCTGGACACCCGCAGCCTGGTCTTCCCATCCCTGCTGGCCTGCCTGCCACACTGCCTGCTGCACGCTGCCGTTCCTGATCTCTGGCCCTCCTGAGGACTACAGCGACCTGTGGTAATCGGCCCTGCACTCCTCTGGACACCCGCTGCCTGAAGCTCCTGCTTCTAAGTCTCCTGGCAACCACAGACGTCGCAGACTTTCTTCCAGCGACTTTGTCTCACCTCAGCCTTCACAGACTTTCTCCCAGTGACTTTGTCTCATCTCCCGGGTTTGTTCTCATTCTCATTCTCCTGTTTTTACCCTAGTCCATATTGTACTGTATTTATTGTTCTCGGCTTCCTTTGTAGGCCTTATTTTTATTCTACTTGTATTTCTTTATTTATTTCTTTATTTATTATATTTTTATATTTATTTTCTCCATTCTTTATTTTTATTTTTCTCTCTCTATTTTTATTGCATTTACTGTATTTATTTTTATCTTTCGCTCTCTATTTTTATTGCATTTACTGAATTTATTTATCTCTATTTGCATTTCTTATTTACTTATTTACTGTATTTAATTATTTCTATTTGCTTCTCTTATTTACTGTATTTAATTAATTATTTAATTATTTTTCTTTGCATTTCTTAATCTATTCCAACCGCATTTTATTTCTCCTTTTGTATTCCTCTGCTCTCCGTCTATTGGCCTTTCTTGTCTCTTTGTTCCCTGTTCACGCCTCTCTGTCTCATTTAACACGGCTTGCCTTGCCTTGCCTCTTTGCCACACCTCTCCCCACCGTCATTGTCATTGTTGGCTATTACTTTATTTAACTCACTTATCTCATTTCCTCTTGTCTACCTTCTGACTCCCCCTGTCCCTCTGACTCCCCCTGTCCATTGTCATTGTTGGCTATTACTTTATTTAACTCACTTATCTAAATACCTCTTGTCTACCTTCTGACTCCCCCTGTCCTCCTCTCCCGCCCCTCTGCTTCAGACGATTCTTCTGTACCCTCTACTTCTTCCATTCCTCCCACGCCCCTCCCTCATCTCACTATGCCTCCCTGTTCACTTGCCATACCCATACTCTCACCTCGCCCAACTTCACGCTCCTGTCCCCGCACCCCCCCGCGCACCGCTAACCTTGCCAACCTTATCCCTATCTTCCCTCTCCCCTCCCTCCCTTTCTCCTGTGCCCTTTGGAATGCTAGATCAGTCCGCAACAAACTCCCCTCAATCCATGACCTCTTCTTATCTAACTCTCTTAACCTTCTTGCCATTAACGAAACCTGGCTCACTGATTCCGACACTACCTCCCCTGCCGCTCTCTCCTATGGCGGCCTCTCCTTCACCCACTCCGCCAGACCTGGAGACCGCCCAGGCGGTGGAGTGGGCATTCTCCTATCCTCCACCTGTACTTTCAGACTCATTCCTCCTGAACCCTGAACCCTTCCTCTCCTTCTCCTCTTTTGAAGTCCACTCTATCCGTCTCTTCTACCCCATCCATCTCCACGTCTCTGTCATATACCGTCCCCCTGGGCCCTCCTCCCTTTTCCTTGACAACTTTGCTGCCTGGCTCCCACACCATCTCTCCTCTGACATCCCCTCCATTATCCTCGGCGACTTCAATATCCCTATTGACAACCCCACCGACCCTGCTTCCGTCAAACTCCTCGCCCTTTCTTCCTCCCTTGGCCTCTCCCAATGGACCTCCTCTTCTACCCACTGCCTTGGTCACACCCTTGACCTTGTCTTCTCCCACCGTTGCAGTCTGTCCGACTTCTCTATTTCCCCCTTTCCACTCTTGGACCACCATCTCCTCTCATTCTCTCTCTCCTCTACTCCTGAACCCCTCCCCCCACCCAAATCTACCCGGTCCAGGCGCGATCTCGACACCCTTGATCCTGCTATTCTATCCTCTTCTCTCAAAACTCTCCTCTCTCCCCTTTCCACCCTGTCCTGCCCTAATCAGGCGGCCTCCCTCTATAACCAAACCCTCTCCTCCGCCCTTGATGCGGTCGCCCCTGCCCAGACCATCCGCCTTCGCTGCTCCAATCCCCAACCCTGGCACTCCAAACTTACCCGCTTCCTCCAAAAATGCTCTCGTACTGCCGAACGCCACTGGAGAAAATCTCGCTCCCTGGCTGATTTCCTCCACTTCAAGTTTATTCTCTCCTCCTACAGCTCTGCCCTCTCGCTCGCTAAGCAATCCTTCTTTAAATCCCTCATCTCCTCCCAGTCCTCCAACCCCCGCCGCCTCTTCGCTACCTTTAACACTCTCCTGTCTCCCCCCCCTCCCTTCCTCCTTATCTGCCACTGACTTCACCACCTTTTTCTCCTCTAAAATCGCGGCCATCAGACTTGAAATCTCCTCCTCCACCCACTCTTCCGCCACCCCCCCTCTCGCCCTTCCTCCCCCCTCCACTCTCCCCCCCTCTCCCCCCAGCCACCAACTCCTTCTCTCCTTCCGCCCCACCTCGGGTGAGGAAGTCCACTTTCTCATTTCTTCTTCCCCCCTTCTACCTGCCCCCAGGACCCCATCCCTTCTCACCTTCTTTGCTCCCTTTCCGCCTCCACCTGCTCCCACCTCGCTCACCTCTTTAATCTGTCCTTCTCCACCGGCATCTTCCCCTCCGCCTTTAAACATGCTCTCGTCTCACCCATTCTCAAGAAACCCAACCTTGACCCCACCTCACTCTCTATTACCGCCCCATTTCCCTTCTCCCATTTGCCTCAAAAATACTTGAGAGACTTGTCTGCAACCGTCTCTCCACCTACCTCTCTGAACACTCCCTCCTTGACCCTCTCCAATCAGGCTTCCACCCCCTCCATTCCACTGAAACTGCCCTGGCTCAAGTTACGAACGATCTCCTCTCGGCTAAAGCCTTGGGCCACTACTCCCTCCTGATTCTCCTCGACCTCTCAGCGGCTTTTGACACCGTTGACCACCCCCTCCTGCTTCACACCCTTCAGTCCATTGGCCTCTTCGGTACCGTCCTCTCCTGGTTCACCTCTTACCTTGCCGACCGTTCCTTCTCTAATTCCACCTTTGATTCTCTCTCCCCATCTTCCTCCCTTCCAGTCGGGGTCCCTCAGGGCTCTGTCCTTGGACCCTTACTATTCTCACTATACACCTCTTATCTGGGTGCACTCATCAGCTCCTTCGGTCTCAAGTACCACCTTTATGCTGATGACACCCAACTCTACCTTTCCTCTCCTGATCTCTCTCCCTCCCTTCTCTCCAGGGTATCCGCATGCCTCTCTGTCATCTCCTCCTGGATGTCCTCTAGATTTCTTAAACTCAATCTTGCTAAAACTGAACTCATTGTCTTTCCTCCCTCTCGTACCTCCTTCCCCTCTGACCTATCTATCAATGTTGACAACTCATCTATCTCCCCTGTTCCCCAACTCCGCTGCCTAGGTGTCATCCTCGACTCCTCTCTCTCCTTTGCCCCTCACATTCACTCTCTCGCCAAATCCTGCCGTTTCCAGCTTCGCACCATTGCCCGCATTTGGCCCTTCCTCTCCCAGGATGCCACCAAATCTCTCGTCCACTCTCTGATCATCTCCCGCTTGGACTACTGCAACCTTTTCCTTATCGGCCCCCCCTCTCTAATCTCGCTCCCCTTAGATCTGTACTTAACGCCGCTGCTAGGCTTATTTTCCTCTCTCGCCGTTCCACCTCTGTCTCCCCACTCTACCAAGCCCTTCACTGGCTCCCCTTCCCCTACAGAATCCTTTTTAAGCTCCTCACTCTGATTTACAAGGCCCTCGCCAACTCCACTGCTCCATACATCTCTAACCTTATCTCTATTCACACTCTCTCCTGCCCACTGCGATCGTCCAATGATCGTCACCTCTCTTCCCCTCTGATTACCTCCTCTCATGCACGTATCCAAGACTTCTCCCGCGCCGCTCCCCTCCATTGGAACAAGCTCCCCCGCTTCATCAGAACTTCCCCTAATCTGTCCTCTTTCAAACGAACATTAAAAACCCACCTTTTCCTTAAAGCCTTCCAGTCTCATGCCTAAACTCCCACCGGTCGGCTACCTCTCTTTCTCATCTCTTCTTCCCTTCTCCCCCTTCCTTGACTCCGTCTCCGTTTCTCCCGTCTCTCTGTCTCATCCATGTGTCTGTCTGTCTTCCCCTCCCTTAAGATTGTTCGCTCCTTTGAGCAGGGCTCTCCTACCTCCTGTTTCCATCACTTTTAACTGCGCTCTCCAGCTACTCTGCTCACCTCCTCTCTGTCCCTCTGCCCTCTGTCTCCTCTCGCTTCTCTCCGCTCCCCTCAGTGACTCTCAACCTGTCATCTGTGCCCACCCTCTTGGGCCATAGTTACCTGCCTATGCTCACTTTTCCTCTCCCTCCCTCTCTTTCATGCTGTGCCTGAGCCCCCAGAGTTATAGTGCTTACTGTTACTTGTACTGTGCTGTTTCACCTTGTACTGTGCCATTGTTTGTCCCTGTACGGCGCTACGGATACTTTGTGGCGCCCTATAAATAAAAATTTATAATAAAATTAAGAATAATAATCTCAAACTTTCATTTATTTGAAAAGAGATTAACAACGATTTAGATAGATCTTGCATTGTGGCCTGCGCCCCAAATAAATCTGACATCTAATAAACGGGGGCCCTACTAGATTTTTTTAAATTATACCACTAAGTAGGTAATATATGCTTTACTCTTCAGTCCACTTTTCCTACTTAGACTTGATTGACCTTAATATTACTTGCTTAAGTTCACCCAATCATTGGGCCTATTACAGCTGACCTCTAATCTAGACTCATGGCCCCTACCTCCATAAGGAGAATTACTGAAGCTCTGCTTCATTACCCTGACTTACAACAAGGCTCAATGAATTCCTATCAGAGTACTTTGTTCTGAACAACACCAGGGACTCTGTTGGAAGCCCATAAGGAGGTAAGTGGTCACTTAATAAGCTTAGCTTTCAAAGCTAAAACAAATTATTGAAAACAGTAGAGCTGACAAATAAACTTCAGGATCTTGAAAATCAGCATAAATTGATCCTTAAACTAACAGTCTTCCAGACGCTATAGTGAATAAAGGGAAAACTGAATCTGGTTGTATCCAACAAAACAGTCCATAAATTTAATGTTTGAAACAAAAGTTTTGCAAAAATGAGACAAGGCCGATTAAATTTCAGCTGCAAGGCTTAGATCTAAAATCTCCTGTGATATCGTCCATCGTTTTGGCTGATAAAACCTCTAAAGGATTCATCACATATGACCCTAACTCTATATAGAATTAATATCATATCTATTACACTAACCTATATGACTTGCCTCAACATTCAGATATACTTTCCTCTCCAATAGAACAACATATCAAGGAATTCCTAGCAAACAAAATTATTGTATTATTATCTTTTATTTATAAGGTGCCACAAAGGGACTGCAGCGCTGTAGATAGAGCATGGGAGAAAACAGAACACCACATACAGGGCAGTGCAAAAGCAGAAATAAAGTGCAATTTAAAACCTACTCAGGTAAGAACAGGTGCACAGGGCAGGGAGGCATATGGGAATTCCAGAACAAAGAGATAATAGGAAAGGGGTGAAGGAGAGGTGGAAAGTGAACTAAAGCAGGCTGAACCTGTGCCCATCAATGTGAGTGCAACTAACAGGATCTGGGCAGTGTTGGAGATGCAAAGGCTAGGCAAGGGAGAAGAGGAGAACCAATGGCAGGGGTCAAGTGTCAAGGTGTAAAATTGTGGCTGGGGAGCCAATGGCAAAGGTAAACAGGAGGAGAAGGACATGAGGATTACAGGATTCTGCTCAAGTGAGTGGGAGACTGAGAGGAAACATAGAGTAGGGTCAGGGGACTAGAACTCTGAGGGAAGAGATGAAAAAAAAGTGGTTAGTGAGAGAAACAGAGGAAGAATAATGGTGAGGTATAGTATAGTTAGTGAAGATCTTTCCTGTCAACTTAGTGTAGAATTTACTGTAGAACAAATTGCCAAGCCATTAAGGATCAAAAAGTTTGTTTACCCTGATGACATTTTGGCTACATACTATAAAAAATCTCTGCTGTATTGATCACACACCTCAACTTCACAATTAATGAAGGACCCCAAGATGAACCATTCGCAAACATTATGTTTAAGCTTGGATTGTCATTATTCAAAATGAAGACATATATGTACATAATTGCAAGAGCTGGAGACCAAACTCTGTCCTGAACAATCCCATTAAATTATATGCACTAATTCTCTCAAACTAATGAAATCAAATCTCCCAATTTTAATTTCATAATGATTACTTTGGCTTTATCCCGACATGAATTATACCAGAACAACAATAAGTTTGCTTCAAATTATCACCAATTGAAAAAAAACAGTGGTTGATCTCTTACTGCACACAGGGAAGGCATTTGATAGAATCTCTTCGACATTTATGCTCCAAACAATTTGGCCTCTCTGGAGTTTTCGTAAATGGATAAAGGCATTATAATGGTATAATACCAAAATCCTGTTTAGTGGCTTGCGTCAAATTTGGCTTATATTTGTAACAGTATCTGTCAAGGAGGCTCATTGTTCCCCTTTGTCTTCGTCTTTGTGATTGAACCCTTAACTCCTCTGGTAAGGGCATCAGAAGATAGTCACGTAGTGTAAGTTGGAGGCACTGAATATAAAAATTATTGTTTGTGGATAGAATTCTCCTTACCATCACACTATCCTACATTATTCCCCATACTCTTTATAATCTGATTGATGATTATGGGAAAATTGATAGTTGTGGCTAGGTAGAACCCCAGTCATCAATATAAAATTACTCCCAAAATAATGATACTACTTTCAAACAGCTGCCCCACTTTCAGTTTTTGCTGATATACAAAAACATTCTCTAAATTTGTCTGGAAATGGCAAACAACCAAGAATTAAGCAGGGGCTCTTAAAAAGAACAGCAAATTAAGGACAGGACATCCCTAATGCCGTATTTTATTATTTTGCCATGCAGATAGCTGCAACTTTTGCTCGATCCACTATAATCTCAAGGTTAGATATAGAATTGAAATATATAGCTTTCACTTCAGTATCATCTCTCTGGGGTCTTACCAAACCTCTTTAAACCTACTCCCAACAATCAAAATCACAATGAAAATATGGAACTCCTGTTTACTTAAATGAAACTTTGCATCCCTATGTCACCTTTTTTTTACTCCCATATGAGAGAATTTGGGCTCCCCCTGGCATATCTCATATGTAGAGGCATAATCTCTATGATTTACAACACATTAGAAAAAAAACAGATCTTGCATTTGCATGCATGGATATAATCAAATACTACCTCCGTAACAGCCAAATCTTTGCTCAAATACAGTATGGGCACCATGGATAAGAAAGAAACAGAAGACATTAATTAAATCCTGCACCCAATATTAAATATTAAATACTTAGACCTCCAGCTCCTTATACATTTAGACATATTATTCTTTTTGAAATGTTTCCAAATTTGTTTCCTATGGATTTACCCTTCTCATCCTTCCTTTATCCTCATTTCCTTTAAATAAACATTGTTAGCATTAGTTTTTCAATATTATTCCATTATCAAAGTTAAATATTTATTGTTTTTTATGCTATAATATTATTGTTTTTAAAAGGGGTATATAAAATATTATTATCCTATTTGGCATTAACATTTTGAGTCCATTGAAAATACATTTGAAAAAATGCTATCAAAGTTCTGCTAATAGAAATAGAACATTATCACTAAGGTATCTTATAAGTAACATTGGTGAGCTACAACATTCTTATAAATGTCATTTTGAAATAATATTGTTATCACCGCCCTGACTAATAACAGATACAATGGATCTAGGGCCATATTTTACCTGGAACAAATGTTGGTCACTTATCTTTTGGACAGCTGGATCTAGTATCTAACTTTAGTGTGCACCACCCTATTTTACAACTAAAGAATATCCTCAGGAAAAATCATGCAACTGAATAACCACAGATATGCCAAATAAATAGGCAAATTTGTGAATGTATTAAATTGAGAAAAGCACAGCTGTAATAGCAGAAACCACACTGCATAGTACTTAACAAATCACACAAATACAAATGTCCAACGTATAGGGACACCTACAAAGGGCAACACACAGGTTATCACTATCTGTGGCATGTCCAAAATGACTCCTGATAGAGATGTGCTGTAGATAGCATATTGTGAAAGAAAATATAATAAATTAGTGGTTTAAAACTGTTACATGGATAAAAGTCTAAAACTATAGAAGGGACTGTCCCTACTTATGGGACCATTCCTTAGCAGAGTGAATTCTGCTTGATTTAGCTATTGCTAATTAACTCTGTTTTCAGTTCGGGGTTAGTTCTCTTCAACATGTTTTGCATTATATGAAATACATATAGTGGTATCTTTGCCTCCTGCAAAATCTTAAGATATATTTGCCCAAAAATCATTGTCTTATGAACTGAGCTCACTCAATATTCTATCCATCATACTCACCCTGGTGTCCCAAAAAGTAATGTGTCAGAGAAGGGAGGAAGGGGTTTAAAGAACCTGGTTATACCAGCATTGCATTAAAAAGTAAAGTTTATTTCTAATATAGTAATACAAATGTTTCTTGATTTTGTATATCACTAATATACTATTTAGTGCTGCTGCCACATGCTGCAAACCTTAAAATATTATCAGTACAGATGGCACTTAAAAATTCTCTTGGGAGTTTTGGAGCAGATTGCAGTAGAAACCTTGACGTTAACCCATTCAGCAATAAAACCATGTAGTGTAACTGCAATATTTACTTAATTTCATAGTCTCATTTAGACAAGCATTAAAACAGATTTTTTTTATTTTTTTACATGGCATTAAGAATGTCTGAGTAATAAGAAAGCTGGCAGAAATCCCAATTTATCAAAATGCGAGAATAAAAACACAAAACTACTATCCTAAATGTCAGCAATTAAAATTAATTAAAAGTCATTAACTAACACCCTGTTCATTTCTCCCTATTGATGTTTTTTAATTTTCACAGCACAGATTTAATCATGACTTCAGATCTGTTATTCTGCTCTAGCAGTACATTTATCTAAACGAAATGTACTTGCTTTAAAGTTTAAAAAATAAAAAGTATGGTTTTATTTATGTAAAATACAGCACATTTCAAAACCTTATAATATATATATATATATATATATATATATATATATATATATATATATATATATATATATGTATATATATATATTGTAATCATCAACATTTATTTATATAGTGCCAGCAAATTTTACAACTGTGGACAAACACAGTACTAAACAATACTAGGTAATGCAGACAAAGAGGTACAAAGGCACTGCTCACAAGCTTATCAATCTATGGGACAATGGGAGAATGGGTGTTGGATACATGAGATTAAGTCGACATATAGCAAAGGTAAAAACTGATTTGTATGCTATATGATCCAGTCACACAGCAATGTTGGTCATGGGGGAAAAGGCTTGGCCTTTTGTGTGAATTGTGTAAAGGGTGGCAATAGTGTAACCTTATGAGGTAAAGAGGGTTGTTGAGGAACATAATAAGCTTCCCTGTAAAGGTGGGTTTTCAGGGAACACTTGAAGGTTTGTAGACCAGAGAAAAGTCTCATTGTGCGTGAGACAGAATTCCATAAAGTGGGTGCAGGTTGAAAAAGTCCAGTCAACGGGAATGGGAGGATGTAATGAGAATGGATGAGAGACGCTGATCTTGTGCAAAACTGAGTTGTCCAGATGGAAGATATTTTGAGATAAGTGAGGAGATGTATGTTGATGCAATTTTGTTGATGGCCTTGTAGGTTAGTAGAAGTATTCTATATTGGATTTGGTAAAAACCAATGTAGAGACTGACAGAGTGGTTCAGCAAAGGAAGAATGATTTGCAAGGAAAATCAATCTAGCTTCTGCATGCAAAATAGATTGTAGGGGTGAGAGTCTGTTTTGGGGTGGACCAGTGTGGAGGGAATTGCAACAAATGCGGGATATGATAAGTGCATGAATTAGAGTTTTTGCAGTGTAAGATATGTGCACATTCTGGAAATATTTTTACATGCATGCAACATGATTTAGGTATAGAGTTTTTGAGGGGAACTAAGGATAGTTGTGAATCAAGAATTACACCTAGGCAACGAGCTTGCGGTGTGGGATTTATGGTCATGTTGTCAACAAAAATAGAAATATCAGGTAGGTAACTTCTGTTGGTTGGTGGGAACATTATTAACTCTTTTTTGAAGATGATATAATTTCTAATCTGATCTTATCAATCTTGTCCTTGAAGTAGAAAGCAAGATCCTAGGCACTTATAGTAGTTGGAAGGTTTGGGGTGGGAGGGTTGGGAAGAAATTTAAATGTGTTGAAAAGGCATTTGGGTTAGATGTCTGTGGAGAGATGAGCGATAGGAAGTATGTTTGCTTTGCACTGTCCAGAGATTTTTGATAGGAGTGGTAAATAGAAGTATATCATTAGAGGTATGAGATTTATGCCAGTGGTCTTCTGCTTTACAGGAAAGTTTTGAAGATTTTCTGTTATTTTAGTGTGCCATGGCTGACATCGAATTCGACATATAGCATAAACATTCTCTGAAGCCACTTGACAAAGGGCTGTTGGTAGGGTTTGGTGAAATTGAGGTACTGCCATATCAAGGGAGGAGAATGTAGAGATTGGAGAGAAAAGGTGTTGGAGAGAGGTGGAATAAATAATAGAGTTAAGATTTATGTGGGAATGAGAATGCTTGTTAGAGTTTGACAGCATAGTGTTTAAAGTAGTGGGGGTGAGCATGTTACTGATAAGGTGATCATCCAAGAAGGGTAAAGGAGTGTTAAGAAAATCAGAAACTGAGCATAGTCTAGAGAAAACTAAATCAAGGCAATGGCCATCCTGATGAGTAGAGGATTCAACACAGTAGGAGAGGCCAATTGAAATGGTTAGAGAGAGTAGTTTGAATACATAACACTCATCACAAGAAAGGCACTCACAGTAGTAGTGCTATCTGCATGGGGATGGGTAAACCTAGTGGGGAGGTTTGCTTATTTTTCAACACACAATCTCCCTGTGGAAACCAGCCCCACACTGACCGCCTGGGGCTGGAGTGGCATTATTACAGTGGACCCCACACTGCAGGTTTCCCTGCTATAGTGCCACCAGCACCAGGCTGGCAAAACCTAAGTTGGTAATAGTAAAATCACACACTTTTTGTCCCCCCAGTTTTGCTAGTCTAGTACCTGCCTAGGCCAGCAGCACTAGGTTTGGTTAAGCTGCGTTTCGGGCATCACAAGATTTTTTTTAAACATGTCTCTGGTGTTTTAAAATACAGATGACTAGAATCTAGGACTTATATACCTGCCATTCATATATATATATATATATAAAAGAGAACTTTAAAAATCAGAATTGTGTAACATATATGTAACGTAAGAAGAGGGTTAAAAACCCACAGCTTGTCAAATGACTTTGCCCTCCATCATAATTGCAAGCTGAAAGGGTTAAAATTTATAAGAATACAACATGCTAAACCCTTTTGAAGAGGTGGGAACTTCATAGCGAATATATCACACATGGAAGCAAAATGGATATATGAGCTTAAAACTCTAACACCACATGAACTAAATATTTACTTTGATTTGGGCTAATTCTTTTCAGTTTAAATACTTTGCACTATTTTTATTTTCTTATTTTCTTCCTTATTATTAATGTTATTGATTTTTCATTTTCAATTTTTATTATTTTTCTTTTTATCTATCTTATTGTATTTTTATTTTTTAATTTGTATTGGTGCATTTTCAGTATAACATTGCATTATCTTTCTTTTATCCTCCCTGTGATATTGATAATTTATAAGGAGCTTCATGTTTTAGCCAACTGAGAGCACTCTTCCCCTATGTTTTTATCAGACTACAGGACATGATCTATGGGGATTAGCCATCCAGATAATGTCTCTTCTGCTAAGTCCAAGTGCTCCTATTCTTCACTAAACTATCATGTATAATTACATATGTCCCATATGGTTATCATTTATTTAATTATTCAAACGATCCAAATATATGTATGAAAGACACATATACCAGAAATAACTGCTAATATAAATACAATAAGATTCTCTGCAATGATTTTTATCCATTCAGCATTGCTTACTTCACAACTAGCGACGATTCTAAGGAAGTCGGAGATGTGAAGTTACACAGATCTAGTGTAATTAAAGCTATCGCTGTGTCCCCTGAGTTAGCAGATACCTAGTTTGTATATCCCAATCACAATTTCATTGCGTCAATAGTTTTACTTTATTTCAATTCCTGCTCAGAAAAGGATGTTGAACAAGAATTTTGTATCACGTTTGTGACAAAGAGTCATTCTGTTTTATTAAGTGTCTTGCAACTTGTTTATAAATTTTGCCTTTTACTATCATTAAAGATAGGTCCAGTCTGCGAGTAGCCATTTCTCTAATTTTTTTAAATTTAAAATAGCCTCAAAGAATATTTTTTTAAATAAATAAAGTGTACTTGTGCAAGTCAATCTGGTTCTGCTTAGAATTTGTGTCCCGAAATGATTATGAATATACACTGAGGTCTGATTCATTTAGCAGTACACATACTAATTTTGGTTCTGATTAACAGATACATTTATTAGCAGGTATAGCTAAGGATAGCAGGGTGGGTATTTTTTTAGAGCACATTAATAGTTTCTAGCTGACTGTTCGGTAGTAAAGAAGCATCACTCACAACTACATTCTAGTATTTATTGATTGTGTCCGCTATGATCTTGTACCAGTTTAATATGTATTTATGGATGGCAGTCTAACCTTCTGGTCTGGTTTAGTTTCAAAAGGCACAAGATGAATTGTTTTTGATGAAATAAAAAGTACACTTCACAATTTTTTATGTAACTCGCTTTCATGATAACCTCTATTTTTGAACTGGAAAATCAAAGCCTCTAACTGAATCATAGCCAGGTCATGGTCAGAATTATGTCTCAGAATTTGTAAATAAGGGACCCTTTTGAAAACATGTTTATGATGAAATGGTTGCCTGTACAGTTAGGTCTATTTGTAGAAATATTTTCTTATTCAAAAAAAGATTTGCTGTCTTAAATACCTTAATGCTCGCTACAATATGTAAGAATGGGGCATCTGACCTGTAAGCTTTGTCTCAGCTATTAAGCTGAGACAAAATTAGAAAGTGTTGAACATTTTTCACCAATATCTGACTACTTGAAGCTTTCAACTCATCAGAGCGTAGAGTAATTTAAGAGACTCTCCTCTGAAAATCTCTTAGTATACTTTGGATTGGCTTCCTCCTGCAGAGTTGAGCCCTTAATAGACTAAATCAGATTAAACCTGGGTCAAGAGCTTTATTTAAGATTCATATAGATAACATATTTACCAGATGAAGAATGATGGTATTAATGTACTATGCATGTAATGGGTAAATCTAAAGCTGGGTACACACTATTGTAAATTACTTCAGATGAATTTATGGAAAGATTTTGCCAATGACTGAAAATCCCTATCAGCATGCCGATTCATGCATGTACACCTACACAATTTACCTTTAGATCTGTGCTCTTCATCTCTCATAACCATCTGTTGAAAATATTGTGACTCTGTACACTGTACAGATATCTGCCTACACCGCTGGTTGTGAGTGCATACACATTTCCACATTTGCCTAAAATCGTTCCGTCAATGATCATGCTTTGGTATGATAGAACATGATTGTGGGAGCATACACACTTTTGCAGTATATCACCAAATGGTTGTTTGTCACGTGATTTAGTATGATAAATGTATTTTTCTCTATGTTACCAAGACAAATTACTGTGTGCCCTGCCCTCTTGAAAATTATATTTGTTGGGGTAGATTAAGAAATTAAACAATAATTCATGGCAAAACCAATACAGATACAAATGTGGAAATGAGTCTGGTCATGGAAATGTAAACCACCACCTGTCTTAAAGGGAAAATGCTTACATAAAACTTATCTACAACTTTTACTCCTTAATTTGCTTTTATTTACTTTGGTATTTTAAAAAAGATAGACTTTGCCTTGCTATATTGCTTAATCTGTTTACAAACAGAAATACCCATTTGAAGTGTAAATGTATTATAGTTCCAAAAGTTTTCTTTATATGATTATTTGTTTCAGTTTGGTAATTTTTTTGCCAGTATATGCAATTAAAGCACTTATGTTATAGTTGTCAGCTCTTCATAATTTCTAGGGACATTCCCAGGTTTTAAAAATTCATCCCTGGAAGTTATTGACAATTGAAATATTCTTATTTTTTAATACTAGCAAATTACACTATATAATTTTCAATTTTCTGCATGTTAGATGCCATTCCTATCATCTACTTATTTTTTTTTCTCTTTATAAATTTATATGTATTGAAAAGGAATAATTGAAATGCTCAAAATTCTGATATAATAACATTCATAAACCTGAGATGATGGAGTTCACAGCGCTCCAAGGTCCAATATAGCAGGTTAAATGCTTAGATGCATAGGTTTTAATGGAAAAGTGTCTCTCTAAACTATATTGCTATGTTGGCAACTAAGATATACAGATCTGTGATAAACAAATTATGTTTCTTCAATGTAATTAGCACAGAAAAGAATAAGTGACAGCTTATTAGTTCACCTAATAATGCACATAACAAAAGGCTACATATCTTATTGGGAGAAGCCTGAATGTTAGGACCTACTGAGAATCTAAGCATTTGCAGAGTTATAACAGCAGGTACAGTAATTGAGATCTAAATGGATACACTCTTTTATTCCCTGGTCAGTAAATGAGCTACAGCGTTAGTTGTTATAATTTTCCCCGAGAAACAATGCCTGTAAATAGAATATTTCTGTTTTTATGGAATCACTGTGACCTTAACCTATATATAACCTTTACCTTTTTCATGGGCGTTAACCTTAATTTGTCTTAAGAATTCCTGTTCCCAGTTCAGACACATAATTTGAGCATTCCTGGTATTTTGCATCCTGTCTCATATTATACAACAAAAATCCTCCTTCCATGTTCCATGTTATGCTGTCCTAACAACTCACTCAGACTTCTGTCTTATGTTGCATAAGGGAAAAATGTATTTACTTACTTATTGGTTGAGGAGTGTTATATATTTTCGTGAATTGAAGGCATAGAGGGGTAGAAAACCATCAGTGCAAGTGTACTTTGTGATGCAATTTAGCTACTTTGTGTAATATTACAACATTTTATGAGAAAGCACATGAATTTGCAGAGTTGCACAAAATTTCTGAATAAATCTGAAAAGAGAAGTTGGGTGGATTTGAGGACATAGCACCTCTACAGAGGCGAATGCAGGATTTAGAAGGGGGGGTTTCCGCCCCCCCCGGGAAAAAAAAATAGAGTGAGAGAGAGAGCTCCATTTCAGCGAGCCTGAATTCTACAGCAGCCGCGGCGCTGTCAAGAAGCATCCGCGGCAGTGCTGTATTATACTACAATACAGCACTGCCACGGATGCTTCTTTGACAGCGCCGCGGCTGCTGTGGAGTACCGTTGGTTCCCGGAGGGGAGGGGTTTCTGGGGAACCAGAAACCCCCCCTGCGTGCGCCACTGCGCTAAAGATCATGTAATAGTCACAGTTCAGGCATTGTCCTGTGAAAGTGAAGTCACATGTATTTGAAATGATATACACTAGATGCCCCTTATGTTTTATATGCACTCACAACACCACACTTCTAATATTTCAGTTTTTATTTTTCATGTTTTTATGTTTTAATGAATATTAATAAGGATTTGTAGATTTAACATGTCCAATTATTTGGGTCAAAATTCTATGTTGCTTCTTCATGCAATAAGTGAGAAGTAACTTACCTGGGAGTTGGGTCTCCAAAGACAGGAGTGTCCCATAGAGCAGTGTTTCTTAAACCTGGGGGTAAATGTATGAAAGTCTGTTTTTTCAACTCGCCGGAAATCGGCGACTTTGCAGCTATAATTTAAAACGGTTATAGCTTGTAAAGGCAAACTTGCCTTTACAAGCCATCGCCGCTTTAAATTTTAGCTGCAAAGTCGCCGATTTCCGGCTAGCTGAAAAAAACGGACTTTTATACATTTACCCCCTGGTCTTCATGACCCCTAACACTGCATGTTTTCCATATCTCCTTGCTTTAGCACAGGTGTATTCATTACTGACTGACACATTGCAACAGATCCACAGGTAGTGTAATTTTTTTCCTTGTCATCTGGAAAATATGCATTTTTAGGGGTCCTGAGGACTGAGTTTGAGAAACTCTGCTGTAAAGGATACCCTATTTCTTTTCTGTTGTGCATTGTACTTTCTGTTATTCTAGGAAAGTAGTTGAGTCATTCTATTATATTAATACACATCAATACATTTTGTTCCAGTAATTTCATAAATATTTACTTTTTTTTCTTGTGGAGTGATAAATCTAAAGGTCAACTTGAAAAGGGTTGTCAGTCAGGGTTTAATCCAGTAAGTGGGAAGATTATTCCAGCGCATATAGAGCACTGACTCTGAAACCGAAATCAATAGAATAAAATTATATGCACTGTGTGCTTCATGAATTCCTTCAAATATGGAAACAACACTCACCTATTGTTGATGGTATATGCACTTATCAAGGAACACTTTGTCCTTTGATTTGCAAACTTTACAGAAACTATATCCCAAAAAAGAGAAAGGGGACAAGCCAATAGTGTACACTGTTGAATATGGAGTGCAGTTCAAGTTACAATGCCGGTACACTCACGTGTGTCCTCTTTGCACTTTAGACATTCATTTTACTGATGTCCATGAGTAGCTTTAAAATTCTTTCATCACAGGAAATCTCTCAAAAAAACTGCTGCAGCTATACAAGTGAATGAATATTTCCTTACCAATAAAATTTACTTAATTTAAACATTATTTAATACACAATTTAGATTTATTTTATTTATTTATTTATTATTTCCTACTTTCTGGACCCTATGTATTAGAAAATTGACACAGATAATTTGCCCAGCATAAGAAGCAGGGGTTATTTTCCATGCAAAACTGTTCAGAGGAAAGGTGAAGGGAAATAGGAACCATGGTGGCTTGGACTACAGAAAGTGGACTCACAGCTTTTAATCAACATCACACCCATTCACTGTCATGTTGCAGTTGGTAGTTCTTCACACAATCTTCTGCCACCATCTTGCAGATGTCAAGTTGTTGTAAGTTCACTCACTGCCTGTCATCTTGCAGCTGGCATTTAACTTAAAGTTAATAATGAACCTAATCAACCTAACATGAGATGGATTTCTGTTTGTTAAGAACCATTTTTATGTAGGGAGTTGGTATCTCAGGCAGTGGGGTCTACTAGGGAATTCCCAGATAATCCCCTGATGGCATGACAGGGTTACATTGCTGTTATTGTCTTAATCCAAAGATCCACTTTAAACAAAGTCATTATAAAGATAATTTTAAAGATGTGACCGTCTTTGTCCATATTTTGAATGAGGCCTGCAGTACCTCTTGGCTACCAGAGGTGTTGTTGTCATACTCTGACATTTTCTCCTCATCTGCATGGGTTAATCTCACTCGCCTGTTTAATCACCTGCACCTGCCTCACTGGCTATGTATTCCTGCCCCTCATCCTGCACCTTGCTGGTCATTGATTGCTTTCCTTGAAATATATTCTGCTATGTTCCATCCATTCTGATCTTATGTTCCTGTGGCTTGGAAATTCTGTTAACTAGTCTTCTGTTTTCATGTGAAAAAATTAAATTAACTAAAATGAATCTTTGGAAAAACAGTGATTTAGATATAGAATAAACCCTAGGAATACATCTAATCTATAGTAGTACTATTTTGTTTTAGTCCATTATCTGACGTTGCTTTTAATATAATAAAAAAATATATATTTCACCAAACTACTGATTGCATAGCTATCTTTACAAGTATCCTGTTTTCTTAACAGTCTCCTGTGTCAATTGTTGTCTGAATACAATCAATTGAGTTAAATTGCCCATACACGGACAGATCAAGTACCAGGTGACTGGATCTCGTCAAATTGAACAGATCCAGCCATTTAGGTCTTGGATTGAAGTGAAAAGGCCTGTGGAACCAAAGTAATGCTTGCAACTAATAATGTTGATTAGGATTACTGATAAATTTGAGCCCATAGTGATTAGTGATTACTTTGGTTTAACTTTACCAAATTGGATGAGCAAATCAATGAATGAGTTTTTTGTATTTCTTAGACTGAACAGAGCAGCCGTATGACACAAAGGACTAGATTTACTAAGAATGGAGTATGACACATCGCCGGCAGTTTAGTGGTCCCACTGCCGCATTTACTATATGGCGGTATGAGGCTACAATGTGAAATGGCTGGTCCTGTGGGGCGGATTGAAAACAGTTAAACTGCCAGCAGTTTTGTCCAAGCCACCAGCGGTTTGGTTAAAACCGCCATCAAACCTGCCATCCAAAAGTTTTGTTAATACCTGCTTCTGAATGGCTTGATAGCTCAAACATGCTGTTTGAGCTATTTTGCCATTCAGAACATAAGAGGAAGCACCATTCACATTTAATGTGCAATCATTATTTATTGATTAAGAGGCAAAAATAATTTATAATTAACATATGGAGGCAAATTTTATTTTTCATTATATTAAGGGTTCAAAAATAATTAATTATTATATTAGTCAGGCACTATGTAATACCAAATTGTGCAACATAAATAATTATATACACCATTAATAATCAGCTAATATTATTATATATTCACATTTCCCTATAATATAATGAAACCTCCTCTCTTATTTTGGCCATTTGGATGGCGGTTTGGCAAACCTCAGCTTAGTAAATCCTGGAGTTTGCATGTTCATCATTGGTAAAATCGGGATAACGATTTGTAAAGTGGTGGTTTTGAAAAATATCAATTCTGGCCGTTTAATGGCTGTTTAGGCTTTAGTAAATCCGATGGTTTTAAAACCACAGAAAAATCGCCTACAACTAACGGTTTCACCGAACTGCCCTTTAATAAATCCAGCCCAAAGTCTTACAAGACACATGTTTCATATTACAAACAATATGTTATCTTGTATGTACAGAGTTTATTCTATTAATATCTATATTTTAATTGTATATAGTAAAACTCTAGACACATCAAAAAACTCATTATCCATAATTTTACTTTTATTTTTTATTTATCCATGTTCATAATTACATTTGCTAGGTTTTTAAATGACCACATCAAAAGACCGTCAGCTGTGGACATGCCTGAAACAGGTCCAATAATTTTCAATAAGATCATTTATGCTTATAAAAATTTGCCAAACTTGGAATTGACAGTAACAGTCGGAAAGAAGCTTTAGGATTTTGCATTACATTTATATTTGAATTAAAATTTCACAGAAACGTAATATTGCTAGAACTGCTGTTTTTTTTAATGTAACAAAGACATTATATATTACATACAGTATTAATTTCATAATGACCCTTTCTTTTGTATAAGAAAATAAACTAGCAAGTGAGCCATATTAAGGATGGATTAATTACTAGTGTTTTGTATGCCATCCACAAAGGCGCAGAATCAACAGATCAATTTCTGTTTTGCAGTCAGGATAGATTGGATTAGCATAATTACAGCACTAAACAAAGCATTATTTAGCAACTATTCACATTGGAATATACAGAAGTTTGAATTGCAGTCAAACTACAAGTTTATCTGGATAACAATGAATTATTGCAGTATCTACAAAACAATTAAATTGCTTATTGAAATATAAATATGGTATTATCCTTCAAAGTGATCAAAATATTGCGAGTAGCAATTAGTCAAACATAATGCTGTTGAATTGTCCTGTAACTAGAAAACTTAAGCAACCATTGTGCATTGCGAAACTGCTAGAATATAATTTTTCTGTGCACTACTATTCTCATTACATCTGTTTGTTTTGCTTTTAGAGTAAATTCTTTACTAATAAACACGGTCATATTTACATCACCGTTTTCTTTAGAAACATAACATTTGGCACCTTAGGCAGCTCCACAATAAGTAGCCACATGCTATAGACCAGTGATAGAGAACTTGACACACTTCAGGGGACGTATTACGCAGCATTCTAACCTTCAAAATGGCTGCACATCATCCTTATAGAGTAGATCACAGAAACATGATATTAATAAGTAGGAATTGTGCAGTTTTGCACTTTGTAAATTAAATTATATATGTATATATATATATATATATATATATATATATGTATATATATATATATATATATATATATATATATATATATATTACAGTCTAAGGTAGCAGCATTTATTTAATTTGTTTTTAGCACTTTGCCAATTTTAAATATTGCTGCACCATAATTTTTAGACTATTGCTTTGATTTATTGCACTATTTTGATTTCTTAGAAGTGCGATTTTCAGGTGTCCGACCTGGAGGGGAGAACGGCTGCTTGAATTGACTCTTACAAACAATTCCGTAGAATGAACATCTCGGCGCCTGCAAATCACGTCAGGTTAAAGTACGACCTAGACATTCTCGCTATTATGGTGGTTAGTTAAGGAAGCGCCGCCTCTACAATGTTTTCTCTACATAGCTTTATGTTAGATTGAAATTTTGCATGATTTTATTTATGTCTACATATGTCATCATCATCTATTTATATAGCGCCACTAATTCTGCAGCGATGTACAGAGAACTCATCCACATCAGTCCCTGCCCTATTGAAGCTTACAATCTAAGTTCCTTAGCATACACACACACATACACACAGACAGATATACTAGGGGCAATTTAATAGCAGCCAATTAACCTACTAGTATGTTTTTGAAGTGTGGGAGGAAACCGAAGCACCTGGAGGAAACCCACACAAACACAGGGAGAACATACAAACTCCACACAGATAAGGCCATGATCGGGAATTGAATTCAGGAGCCCAGTGCTGTGAGGCAGAAGTACTAACCACTAAGCCACCATGCTGCATATAAAACAATTTCAGTGGAATATCCTAGAGCTGGCTGTTATTTGGCAATTATAATGATAATAATAACAAAACATGTCCATTCCTCTGTGTTACACAAAGTCTATGTTGCATAATGTACAGGACTTTGGTTGACATTTCCGTGTTACAGTGCTGAGTGGTGAATGCTCATCTTACTTACTTCTGCTAGTGTCGATCTGAAAGGCAATCCGATGAATGGCTTTAATTAGTCTAAATTGTTGGAAGCCTCAGTTGAGCACTGTCTTTTCATATATAAATATTATTTCATGCAGTCTGCTTATCTCCCTCATTTATTTTTCTACTTGCCCCTACCATACCTGGTAACATACATCTAACAATACATAAAAACAATGTCACAAGCTATGGTAGCAGTGACTTTCGTTAGAGTCCTGTTGCCTAGAGCTTTTTACATAGTATTCTATGAGAAACTGGCAAAATGTTACATCTCACATGCAATCTCTGTACTGGTATCTGGACTGGGGCAGGAAACAAGAGGAGAGATAGAAGATAATGATTCATAGCTGATTCAAATACCAGAAAGCAGAGGTGGTTCCTGATGGTCGATTATATCGTTACAGGTGCTGGACACATACCTCTGGCTATTTAGATTCTGCAATGCAAGCATAAAGTTGCCAGATTATTGAATCAATCATGATCAATGTCTAGCATACTTCTGCTTTTTCTGAGCCTCGCTATACCTGTGACCTCTATTCCATTTGATAAGTATTATGAGATCTTTGCGTTCCAGACATGGGCTATTCCTCTGACTATCGCTAGTCACATCTACATGCAAAACTACTGGAGAACAAGGTATTTATTTACAATTTGACAACAGCAATCCATCGCTCACTACACTGGGGTCCTGCTGAGGATTTAAAATGTCATTATTCACGACCTATATATAATCAGAGATGTTTACTGTTGTTTTCATTACTGCTGGAGCACTGGGTTCCTGCGGAACATTACTGTAATCACAAATTGCATTATCTATCATACGCATTTGAGAGAATTTGCTATTATCACTTATCTCTAGAATGCTGAGTTTTTGTTGAGGACTGTAATGATTGTCTGTGCAGTTTGCAACTTTAACTCTCTTTTTATTTTGACACTGAAGTTTTAAATTGTCTATGAACTATCTGCACTTTGTATACCGGAAACCTTACGTATATATGTCTGTGGAAACATCCTTCATATTAGTATTCCTGTATAACGAGCATCAACTAAGTTGCACTCATGTTGTAGAGCATTTGGTGGTGAATTTGATCACAGTTCCAAACCAATTACAATCCCCTGCTATATACTACAAATATACAGCTAACCATATAAAGCAATCTCTAGCCACTGTGATTTTTTTCACATGCAAGACACTAATTGTAACAAACAGACATGCAAGGCAGGGTGAGATTTAGATAAGTATACAACCCCAAGGCCATTTATCCACTAATGCAAAAAGGGAGCAGGATGGGTAAACAGTAAGATTGTGGAAGGGAAGTGGAATATATTAAGATCATTGAAAGCAGTTGCAGGTATCTGTAATGTATTTTAAGCATAAGTTCTTAAAAATAATAATACCAACATAAGTACTTACTTTCAGTGATTTATGTAGAACATTCTCCAGTACTCGTAGGATAAATATTATGGCATCTCTACCAAAACATTTTAGGGCTTTGGATACTTTAAGAAAAATCAGTGAACAACTTCTGTGGGTAAAGGTGTCAGTCATGTTGGTGAGACTGGCCATCAACAAAATGCAGTTACTTTATCAGAGATCATTTTTGAGTAGAGTGTTTCTTGTAATATTACTGAAAGATCTTTTATAGTAGACCAGAGAGAGATGTGACAGTTGAAGGCAAAATTGAGTTCAGTTTAATTAGTTAGTTTATGTGTTTTGCTCAAAAGTGCCAATCTTTTTCATTGTGGGATTTGTATGCGAGTTTCCAGAGCTTATCTGTATTTAGTACTACTAGCTGATTGTCTGATGTAAATCAACAATGCTTTCTAGCCTTTCTGAGGCTTTTGACTTGTGATGGATACAATTATGTGAAAAATGTCATATGCTTGATTCAACTTACTCTATATATGATTCCCCCAAAACTGGGAAACTTTCAGGTCATTCATATATACAAATGGGTTAAAATTTAACTTAGATATTTTGGTTTAGAACTAATAAAAGGGTCCAAACGGCTGCATTCCACTATTTACATAAAAGTGCGTGTTCTCTTGTATTGTTTGGGTCAGTGTAATGAAATGTCCCCAGCTTAGCGTTTGGGAGTTTTTATGGCACTACTTGATAAGTGTGTCATTGGGCTTTAGTACACTAACTCCCTACCTCAGATCTCAGGCATTTGAGATCTTCCTTGTTCCACCTTGAACAGTGTGGCATCATGGAAACCTACATTACTGGCTCATTGTGGCCAGTTAGTTTTGCCAGAGTGAATACAATTTCCCCCCAACCAAATATTGGGTGCTATACTCAGTCCCTGTGTAGTATGGTGAGGAGGTCTACATAATGAAACTTGATTATTGCATCTTTGTGAAGGGGGGTGAACATTTGCAGAAAACTGCCCGATGATAAATGGCGTTGACATAATATTTTAGTGAGAATAGATTTTTGCCTAGATATAATGGCAATCCATTGTATTACATCTTAATAAGAGGACATCTTGGTATTTCTTCTGTCACATTTTAATTTCAAATGCAATGTAAAAGCAGCTACCTAAATATGAATATAGATATAAAACAAATATTTTTTATTTCAAAGTATCCTCCAAAATATCATCCCTGTGGAGGACATTTACAGGTTTAACATAACAGATTGTTCAAAAACTCAAGAGATTGTAACTTAATCTGGATATTTGCCAAGAAGATATTTTGCAGACAAACTAAAGGTTACAGATTCAGGTCAATGAACAATACCGGACTTGTATGGCACATACTCTCTTGAAACCACTTTTATATTGCCGGTTTCCTTTAATCATTCAGTAAGGTCAGACATCACAAGCAAAGTGCAGGTAGAAAAACAAGCTGTTACATGTGATGTGCTCTTAGATGTAATGAGCCATTGGCCTCCTGTTTCCAAAGAAAATTGGCAATGTTTTATTAATATGAAACCAGAGAACAAAGCAGAAATATATACTAACATGTCATAAGGCTTTCCATATTGTTAAGTTGACTTCTAGGTAAGAGCAATGCATGGACCCATCACTGCAAGATATGATCTTGGCAGGGAGCTAATTTGACTGAGCCCTGACATGGCTGAGCTCTCTCTTTCTGGAACATAAACTTGGCAAGCGAATGATTCTACACAGTGAACCTGCAGAGAACACATTGTAATTCCTTGATAAATTGCCATGATTGCTTAGTGCTTCTCTTCTCAGATACATCTGCCCCAAATATATTTTACAGTTTGTGTTTCACAGTCTGTAAATTTCCAGAGCTCTGCTCATAAAGTGTCGGGGAAATTTTTTTTTTTCTTTTACTATAAAGCTTTTTTTAAGACATCTTAAATAATAATGATTTCTGCAAGGTAGTCATAGACTGCAATAATTATGTATTTTGTATGTCTCATAGATTTATGTTAAACCTTAATGGTATTATGATTTCTCAATAATTGGAATGCAAATACATCTCTGAACACCAATTAAAAAAATACATGATACCTATACTCAAATTATTACTTAAATATACAGCAGTTATAGTGACAAGTACAGATACTGTACCAGACGTAGGAAATGAATAGTAGGTATAGCAGAGTTTGTTTTAGAATAAATCTAGTTAAAAAAGAACTAATTTAAAACTAAATTGAAACTTAACAGAATTCTCATTAAACATTCTGTAGTAGCAATAAGACATTATCTTACAAGGAAAAGGCACATAACTCATCAGGTGTAATATGTTGTATCCACTTCCCTTTGGAAATCCTAATTAATGCAGTTTGCTATGAAAGGTCACACTGTCTACCATAGCAATCTCCTCCTGCTTTTCGTTTGTCACATCAAATAAGTCTGGACATTTCTCCACCTTTAAAACATGATTTTAAAACACAGGTCAAAAATGGGGGTATAGTGAGGGTTGCATATAAAGGGATTACAACATTTAAAAGTTTTTTCGTATCAAGAAAATGCTTGGTTGTATGGAAATTATGACATTATAACAGGGGGTGGTATAAAGAGGATGTAATATATACTTTTATTCACTTGCTGTGAGAGTCTTATTCTCTTAAGTTTCTTGCTATGGATGGAATGCTCAAACAAATCCAATGAATTTCCCATTAGCTAATTTTGCATTTTTTGTTGCCTTCAACATGTAAAGACAATACAATACTGTGTTTTCAACTTTGTTTGCTACTTGCTAAAGCCTACAATGGTGTCACTTATTGGCTCATTTGAGTCCTGTGGACTTTAGAATTCACAGAGATTGGAAACCAAGTGGGAGGCAGAGGTGGCACTAAGGAGAAACTTGATCTTGTTTGATATTATTGAGAGTGTTTCTGAAAATTCTGGTGGGCTGTGGGTGAGAGATAGATATGTACTTTAAACTTATTATACCACAGATAATTGCAGTTTAGTTGGTTGCAGTCTCACTATATGGCCTGAGATATGACAGGTAAATTAAAATGCAATGCAATTTAATCATAATCATACTTATAATGGGTTCTAACTAAGGGTATTTTACAACTCCCCACAGAGGTGGACAGGATTGGACAATCTTTGGTTTTGCACTATGGTACAGGCAAAAGCAAAAACAAAAAAAATATATTTCTTGTTATTATATTGTGTGTGTTTGAAAAGACTATTGCTTTTATATGGACTATTATTAACAGATTTTCTCCACTCAACACTTTATGCTTTTAGGGTTTATCTCCTCAAAACCTGCTGACAGGTTACAGGTTTACTGAACTTGTCAAAGGAATAGGAACCACAATACCTAGACATGTAGTGCAATATTCTAAAGTCACAGAAAAATGCCTATATAAAAGGGCTATACAGCAGATGCCCTATACACAGCAGTAAAATACCCTATTGATTTGAGTGCACTGAATACAACAAAGATCATGGTATTCTCCATCCATTTAGATCAGGTCTGAGAGTGAAAGGATAGAGAATGCCCAAAACATGGGACTAGCATTTTTGTTTTTACACACCCAACATGATTGACTGTGCACAGAGAAATTGCATCAGTGCTCAGAGAATTTGATTCAAATCCAGCTAACTACCTGAGAGAATTTGTTGTGGAATGGATTGCTTTTGCAATTCAACTACATGCCTACAATTTCTTGTATGTCTCATATTCCCACTGTTAGCTCTCATCTCCCCTTCAGCTGTGTTGCCTCTAGGTCTTCAGAATTATGGTAACTTCCTGGCTACAGTCTCTTCCTTGATTCTTTTTTCCTGCGGTTGGCTTAGCTCCTCTGATTTTCTTTTCATCCCCACTATTAGTTCTGCTGCCTCTTGATGTCAAATCTTCTTTGTATTTCAAAGGTTGTCTCAGTTGCTGTATCATCTTCACCTCCGCTTTGGTAAGATTACCCTGGAGGGTGTGTTAATGGTAGGAGCGGAGGGAGGGTTAGGGGTCCAGCCTCCATCCAGTGATGAGCTTGTGCACCTCTGATTGTATGTGACTGTAGAGGACTTACCTGTCCGGGGCCGTCGTCATCCCTCGGGCGGCGGTCCCCTCCGTTCAGCCGGGACGGTGAGCCAATCAGGGCTCACCTCCCGGCCATTTCAAAAAGAAACATGGCGACGGACCAATCCGGGCCCGCCATGTCATCACGTGGCGTCGCGTCGACGCTACGTGATGACGCTAGCGCGGCGCCGACTATTTAAGTCAGCGCGCGCGCCGCCATGGGCAGTTCGACGGCGGAGAGAGTCAGAAGAGGACGTGTCGCGGAGAGCTGCGGGATCAAGACCAGAAGAGAAGCAGCGGAGACCAGCAGTGGCGGCAGAGAGCCCTTGTTAGGGCTAAGAGCGCCTCTGCTGCCTGAAGACCGGCGGGATCAAGAACAGAAGACAGCGGAGACCAGCAGTGGCGGCAGAGAGCCCTTGTTAGGGCTAAGAGCGCCTCTGCTGCCTGAAGACCGGCGGGATCAAGAGCAGAAGCCGGCGGCAGAGCAGAGAAGCAGCGGCAGGCGGGGAAGGAGTCCAGGAGAAGCTCCCCGAAGACAGCCCCAGGTAAGGCCTTGCCAGGCAACTCCTCTCCCGGGCCCACGCCCGCAGTACATATAATAAAGTCGGGCACAAGGCCCGTTGGCACTCTAAAGTAGGGGCACAAGGCCCAGGGACCTGGGCACTAGGCCCCAACGAAGTAGTGGGCCAGTAGGCCATTAGTATATATATGATAAAGGGGACAAGCCCCAGTTAGCTAGCCAGACAGGGGCGTGAGAGCCCAGATACAAGGGCACAAGGCCCTTAGGTAGTGAGTGGCCTAGAGGCCATAGGAAGGCCAGAGGGCCTGGTTAGGGGCTGGTAGCCCATCTGCTATTAAGGGCACAAGGCCCTCGGTTAGTTAGGAAGGCCACAGGCCTCAGGCAGGGGCTAGGACCCCTAGGTAGTAGGGCACAAGGCCCTAGTAGTGGGCTCAGAGCCCTGAGTTAGAGAGGGGGCTGAGGCCCATTAGTCAGAGCAGAAGGCTCTGTGTGTAGCTGGGCAGAGACCCATGGTGTGTAGGGCATAAGGCCCCGGGTGGTGTGTGGTAGAGGCGTGGGAGCCTCGTGAGAGTAGGCGCGGTCCTGTGTTTGGGTAAGTAGCGGGCAAGGTACTGTATACTGTATCTATTTATTCTGTCTGTGTGGCGAGTGTAGTTTACATTACAGTATTTTGGTGTGCTTTCTAACTGTGTCCAGGGGCAAGACGTCAGGCCCCCATTAAAGGTAGGCTCTTGTTTCCTGTGGTTTTTCTGTGCTAACCCGTGCTGTGGGGGGACAAGTGTAAGTACCAGCATACACATAGTCAGGGGAGAACACATGTAGTTTCCCTGTCCCTTAGGTCCCCGGGGTCACACTGGTACCCAGAGGGGGTGGCTGAGTGAGTTGGTGGCAGTACAGCACACCTTGAGGCAGTTCCAGGGGCGGCCGTGGTTCTGATCAAGGGTCCTCAAGGCCGGTTCCGTGCAGGTGGACCTGTGGTTCCGGACGTAGGGACACGTGTGAGATACCCGAGTACAGGCAGTCGGGCGGTTCAGTTCGATCGGCTGTTCCGTGCGGCAGTCGGCCCGCGGGTTAGTGTGCTGTTTTACTGAGCCTCAGCCGGGCTTAAAGAACCCGTACTTAGGGCCTGTGTGTGACTCCATAGCAAGAAGGCAGCTTCTTGGTACGACCTGGGTGAGGGGGTTAGGAACCGCCCTCCGGTTTAGGCTGTGAACACCGGCTGGTGTTCCCCGTAGCGTGTAACTAGTAGTTCCGTTAGTGCACCACATTTAGTTAGTCCTAGTGTTTGACGTAGTTGCGTTGCCGACCATTAGAACGTTGTTAGGGTCGGGTCGCCGTTTGTAGTTAGTCCAGTTTTGTGGGTGCCATCTTAGTTTCACGGAGAGCGTAGAGGGAGGCTGTGTGTTCTTGTCATCCGCAGGAGTCGGGAAGGTGCAGGAGAACCGGATCGGAAGTGGGAGTGTCCCGGTGAGTATCACGCTCGATTCCTCCTTTCGGTTAGGCCCTCACCGGCAGGTGTGTGAGGCACTTGAG
Organism: Mixophyes fleayi; assembly: GCF_038048845.1. Taxonomy (NCBI): domain Eukaryota; kingdom Metazoa; phylum Chordata; class Amphibia; order Anura; family Limnodynastidae; genus Mixophyes; species Mixophyes fleayi. The sequence goes on from NC_134406.1 coordinate 199,716,593, forward strand.
GCGGGATTAGTCCTCGGATTAGTCTTGGCCTTCAGTGCCTGTAGTCCCCCGCGTCTTGGCAAGAATAAAGTGAGGAGGCGGCAAGGAGCTTGGACTGACCGTGTCCTCGTCCCTTGCCGTAGTCTCGGACAGCCCTTACTTGGTAGACTCGGTTTAACTGTGTGTTTCCCTCTTAGGTGTTAGTAGCGGGCGTCCGGAGAAAACCCAAACCGGGACCCAGGTGGGATCCAGTCATCCACGCGGATCGTGGTAAATTCGGAGGTATTAGGAGTTAGTCGCCCTGTGAGGCACATCTCCTTTAGGGACCTTACATTTTGGCGTAGTCGGCAGGATCCGCGTTCGTGATGACGGATTCACGACCAACCACGCCTTCCCCCGAGCGCAACCCGCCTAATGTGATGGCTGTGGGTGCAGCGTTGTCCCACCTGCCGAAGTTCGATGGAAAGAATCTTGCTTTCGCCGACTGGCAGGAACGGCTGCATGGCACTGCCCGGTTGTATCATATCACCGGTGCCATGAAGGTGGAGCTGGCTCTGAACGCCCTGGAAGGGGATGCCAGGAAGACGGTTCTTCTTCGACCCAAATCAGATAGGGACACCCTGGACGCCATCTTCAAAATCTTGGGAGGATTGTACGGTGACACCTCCTCTGCGGCAGTTCTGAGGAAGAGGTTCTTCGGGCGTGTGCAGAGAGAAGACGAGAGTCTGACCCAGTTTGGCAACGCTCTCCTAGAATTGGCGGGAGAACTCTGGCAGAGAGACCCACGGGGGTCGGCCGCCATGGGAGACTCGGATGTGCTACTGCGAGACCAATTTGCCCTGGGGCTCTGGAACGTGCCACTCCGGCACATTCTACTGGACAAGGTGCGGGACCAACCTCACCTGGCGTTCCAGGAAATACAAGCGGAGGCTGTGTCCCGGGACAGAGATGATCACTACGGGCCTTATGCGGTAGCGCCCCAGCAAGTCCTGCTTACCAAGAGCCCGTCCGAAGCAGAGGCCCAACCGTTGGAGAGTTGTGTGAAAGATCTAAAGGAAGCTCTCTTAGCCATGAAGGAAGAAGTCGCCTAATTGCGGCAGGAAGTCCGTCGGCCGAGGGATCGCCGAAGTGAAGGGGGACCTATAGAAGAACGGCGAAGCGCCCCCAGGTCCCAGCAGGGCCCAAGACCGGGCGTTCGCTGTTGGAGATGCCAACGCATGGGACATTATGCCCGAAACTGTCCCGAACCTCCAAACCAGGCACCGTTAAACTAGAGTCCCTCGCGGTGAAGGGGCCACCCGCGGGGGAGATGGGGGCAAACCCCAACTTCACCAACTCTGCTGATTTGGTGGGGGAGTGCCCTACCGTAGTAGCCACGTTAGGGGGTAAACCACAACAGTGTCTGCTGGACACGGGGTCTCAGGTGACCACTATGTCGGAGCGGTGTTTCCTGGAAAACTACGCTCACCTGCAGAAGAGCCGGGCCCAAACGTGGATTAAGCTGACCGCCGCCAACAATTTGCCTATCCCTGTCGTGGGAGTAGTCTGGTTGGAAATTGAAGTATGCGGACAGACCTTGGGAAAGAAGGGCATTCTGGTGGTTGGTGGAAAAGAGCTTCGTCATGGCCCGGTGATCCTGGGGATGAACGCCCTACAAAATTTGGATCAGGCCTTATTCCACGCCAAAGGGGCTCGATACTGGAGAGAGTTGGACGTACCCCGGCCCGTGCAGCAGGTTTTCCAGAGAATGGTACGACGGTGTGATGAAGAACCGACTGAGTCGGGACTGGAGCTCCTTGGCTACCTACGGACCAACTATCGACAGACGGTCGAAGTACCCCCTGGTCAGGAGGTGCTGCAATATATGGAAGTGAGGACAAACCGGAGATTGGAGGGAAGAGTGGTGTTGGTGGAACCGGTCAGTCCGGAACGAACGGCGGAAGGACCTCTTGTTGCCCGTGCGTTGGCCAGGGTACATCGAGGAAGGGTACCCGTGCGGTTATGTAATGTGCAGGACCATACTCAGACGATGGGGCCTGGTACGACTGTCGCTCGAGTTATCGCCGTAGAAGCAGAACAGATTGGAGATGACCGGCAGATACTTCTCAAACCCGCGTCAGGACAACAAGGGGGCTTGGCGGTCCAAGTGGAGGGTGACGATAGCCTGTCCCGCGAGTGGAACGGCAACACCATTTTGGAACAAATGGATGTTTCCTTGGAAGGGATCGAGCCTCGAGATGTTACCCGTTTACAGCAGATATTGTGGGCCAGACAGAAAGTGTTCTCCCGAAGTGAAGAGGATTTTGGGTACACGGAAGAACTGGAACATAATATCCGTACCGGAGACAGTCTGCCCATTAGGGAGAGATATCGGCCAATCCCGCCCAAGTTGTACCAAGAGGTTAAGCTGATGATTAGGCAGATGTTGGATAGCCACGTGATTACCGAAAGTAAGAGCCCGTGGGCAGCTCCTATCGTCTTAGTACGGAAGAAAGATGGCGCTATCAGGTTCTGTGTGGACTATCGGCGGTTGAATAGTTGTACTGTCCGCGACGCGTATCCATTGCCCAGGATTGAGGAATCGCTAGCTGCGCTAGGAAAGGCGAGATATTTCTCCACTCTGGATCTTGCCAGCGGATACTGGCAAGTACCAGTGGCGGCAGAGGACCGGCAGAAGACGGCCTTCATCACACCAATGGGTCTGTTTGAGTTCTGTAGGATGCCGTTTGGGCTCACTAATGCTCCCGCCACCTTCCAACGGTTAATGGAGAGATGTCTGGGAAACCTGAACTTCGACGCTCTCCTGATCTATTTGGATGATATCATCATCTTCGCTCCCACGGTCAAGGAACATCTGGATCGACTCGACGTCGTCCTACAGCGCTTGGAGAAGTTCGGCCTGAAGTTGAAGCCGCGAAAGTGTCATCTTCTGAAATCCCGGTTGGAATACCTGGGACATATTGTGTCCCGGGATGGGGTGAGCCCCACTCCGGATAAGGTTTCTGCGGTGTTGGACTGGAAGATCCCTCGAACGGTGACGGAACTGAGAGCATTTCTGGGGTTAGTGGGCTACTATCGGAGATTCATCAAAGACTTCGCGAAGGTGGCTGGCCCGCTACACGAATTATTGAGGGGCGTTGCCACTACGGCTAAGAATCAAGCCATAGCCTGGGGAGATGCTCAGGAAAAGGCGTTCACGACGCTCAAAGAAGACCTGACGACGGCTCCAGTGCTGGCGTACGCTGACTTCGAAAAGCCCTTCGTTCTGTATACTGATGGAAGTCTCAAGGGCCTGGGGGCCGTGCTAGCACAAGTCCAAGACGGCAAAGAACGGGTCATTGCCTACGGAAGCCGGAGCCTGCGGGATTCAGAAAGAAACCCCGATAATTACAGTGCCTTTAAGCTGGAGTTGTTAGCAGTGGTTTGGGCAGTAACCGAAAAGTTCACGGAATACTTGACCGGCGCTGAGTTCGACATAGTGACCGATCACAATCCCTTGGCCTACTTGGGCACGGCCAAGTTAGGGGCGCTGGAACAGCGATGGATGGCTCGGTTGGCCAAGTTCGGATATAAGATCCGGTATCGACCCGGAAAGGCTAATGGAAATGCGGATGCGTTGTCCCGTTATCCCCTGCAAGGGCCGGAGGGGCCTAGTGATGAGGACAGAGAAGGGGAGGAGATCCCGGATCTGACCCAGTTGACATCTCCTGTTTGTGCTCTGAGTGTGCCCAAGACGACCGTAGATTGGGCCGAACGGCAGGCTCAGGATGCTCCATTGCGGTGTGTCCGCCGATGGAAGCAACAGGGACATTGGCCCTCTAGTGAAGAACGGCGTCGACTGTCCATAGCCGGACGACGGCTATTGCACAGATGGGATCAACTGGCAGTGAGGGAAGGGGTGCTAGTTCGCCGAGCCTACCTGGAGCAAGAGCTCCGTCCTGTATGGCAGGTGGTGGTGCCTGAGTCCATGGCGCGGGACTTGGTACTGGAAGCCCATGAAAAAGGCGCTCATCTCGGGGCGGCCAAGACCCATCAATGGCTACGCAGGCAGTACTGCGTACCTGGCGCCAAGGCGTTGGCGGAAGAGGTCTGCCGAGCCTGTCCACGATGTGGGGTAAGTAAGGCTGGGGAGCAGCATGCGCCCGTGCAAACCATTCAGACGGGGCGACCCTTGGAGCTGCTTATGATTGATTACGTCCTGGTTGGGGAGTCAAGTAGTGGTCATAGCTACGCGTTGGTCATGACCGACCACTTTACAAAGTTCACCGTCGTTGTGCCCACACGAAATCAGACGGCGGAAGCAGCTACGCGCGCCATTGTGGAGCACTTCATTCGGAGATATGGGTGCCCGGAGCGGATTCACTCGGATCAGGGAGCCTGTTTTCAGGGACGCCTCATGGAGGGTCTGTGTGACACTTATGGGGTACAGAAGTCCCGGACCACTCCTTATCACCCTCAAGGTAATAGCGCCTGTGAAAGGTTCAATCGGACCTTGCTGCAAATGCTCAGGGCTCTGGAGGCTGGGCAAAAGAACCGCTGGCCGGAGTACGTGCAGGACTTGGTGTGGGTATACAATAACCGGGTACATAGTACCACCGGTTATACCCCATACTTCCTTTTGTTTGGGCGGCCTGGAAGGGAGTGGCGTGATTTGGAGTTGTCCGTCCCCGAAGAAGTGGACAGATGGACTCCCAGCGGCTGGGTGACCGAGCAGAAGAGGAAGCTGAAGATTGCCGGGGACGTGGTGAGGGGGCAGCTACGGTCCAAAGTCCATCACGGGCCAACCAACAGCACGGCTTCCCCCTTCGTAGTGGGTCAGCGGGTACTGGTAAGAGTTAAGAGGTTGGGAAATAAACTCAGCGATCGGTGGGAAGTGTTGCCACATGTAGTGCAACGGCGCATGGCTCCTGACCTTCCTTTGTATGAGGTGGTTCCTGCGGAAGGGACTGGAAGACCGCGGGTGCTACATCGGAATATGTTACGTCCCTGTGGTTTTCTGGATTTGCCTTCCGACGTCCAGGAGAGAAGTGAGCCAGATCCTATACCCGCCCCGACGGGGGTGGATTGGTGGGCACCAATGACCGCCGACGACGTTGTTACTCCGGATGCTACTCCAGTGGACCTGGACCTTCCGACACCGCCGCTTCAACCCAGAAGATCGCAGCGGCCAAACTTGGGCCAGCCTGGAGGACGTTATACTGACCCGGATTTCGTGTGGACCAGGGTTTTGTCGGCAGGGACTGCCGACATTAAAAACGGGGGAAATGTAGAGGACTTACCTGTCCGGGGCCGTCGTCATCCCTCGGGCGGCGGTCCCCTCCGTTCAGCCGGGACGGTGAGCCAATCAGGGCTCACCTCCCGGCCATTTCAAAAAGAAACATGGCGACGGACCAATCCGGGCCCGCCATGTCATCACGTGGCGTCGCGTCGACGCTACGTGATGACGCTAGCGCGGCGCCGACTATTTAAGTCAGCGCGCGCGCCGCCATGGGCAGTTCGACGGCGGAGAGAGTCAGAAGAGGACGTGTCGCGGAGAGCTGCGGGATCAAGACCAGAAGAGAAGCAGCGGAGACCAGCAGTGGCGGCAGAGAGCCCTTGTTAGGGCTAAGAGCGCCTCTGCTGCCTGAAGACCGGCGGGATCAAGAACAGAAGACAGCGGAGACCAGCAGTGGCGGCAGAGAGCCCTTGTTAGGGCTAAGAGCGCCTCTGCTGCCTGAAGACCGGTGGGATCAAGAGCAGAAGCCGGCGGCAGAGCAGAGAAGCAGCGGCAGGCGGGGAAGGAGTCCAGGAGAAGCTCCCCGAAGACAGCCCCAGGTAAGGCCTTGCCAGGCAACTCCTCTCCCGGGCCCACGCCCGCAGTACATATAATAAAGTCAGGCACAAGGCCCGTTGGCACTCTAAAGTAGGGGCACAAGGCCCAGGGACCTGGGCACTAGGCCCCAACGAAGTAGTGGGCCAGTAGGCCATTAGTATATATATGATAAAGGGGACAAGCCCCAGTTAGCTAGCCAGACAGGGGCGTGAGAGCCCAGATACAAGGGCACAAGGCCCTTAGGTAGTGAGTGGCCTAGAGGCCATAGGAAGGCCAGAGGGCCTGGTTAGGGGCTGGTAGCCCATCTGCTATTAAGGGCACAAGGCCCTCGGTTAGTTAGGAAGGCCACAGGCCTCAGGCAGGGGCTAGGACCCCTAGGTAGTAGGGCACAAGGCCCTAGTAGTGGGCTCAGAGCCCTGAGTTAGAGAGGGGGCTGAGGCCCATTAGTCAGAGCAGAAGGCTCTGTGTGTAGCTGGGCAGAGACCCATGGTGTGTAGGGCATAAGGCCCCGGGTGGTGTGTGGTAGAGGCGTGGGAGCCTCGTGAGAGTAGGCGCGGTCCTGTGTTTGGGTAAGTAGCGGGCAAGGTACTGTATACTGTATCTATTTATTCTGTCTGTGTGGCGAGTGTAGTTTACATTACAGTATTTTGGTGTGCTTTCTAACTGTGTCCAGGGGCAAGACGTCAGGCCCCCATTAAAGGTAGGCTCTTGTTTCCTGTGGTTTTTCTGTGCTAACCCGTGCTGTGGGGGGACAAGTGTAAGTACCAGCATACACATAGTCAGGGGAGAACACATGTAGTTTCCCTGTCCCTTAGGTCCCCGGGGTCACACTGGTACCCAGAGGGGGTGGCTGAGTGAGTTGGTGGCAGTACAGCACACCTTGAGGCAGTTCCAGGGGCGGCCGTGGTTCTGATCAAGGGTCCTCAAGGCCGGTTCCGTGCAGGTGGACCTGTGGTTCCGGACGTAGGGACACGTGTGAGATACCCGAGTACAGGCAGTCGGGCGGTTCAGTTCGATCGGCTGTTCCGTGCGGCAGTCGGCCCGCGGGTTAGTGTGCTGTTTTACTGAGCCTCAGCCGGGCTTAAAGAACCCGTACTTAGGGCCTGTGTGTGACTCCATAGCAAGAAGGCAGCTTCTTGGTACGACCTGGGTGAGGGGGTTAGGAACCGCCCTCCGGTTTAGGCTGTGAACACCGGCTGGTGTTCCCCGTAGCGTGTAACTAGTAGTTCCGTTAGTGCACCACATTTAGTTAGTCCTAGTGTTTGACGTAGTTGCGTTGCCGACCATTAGAACGTTGTTAGGGTCGGGTCGCCGTTTGTAGTTAGTCCAGTTTTGTGGGTGCCATCTTAGTTTCACGGAGAGCGTAGAGGGAGGCTGTGTGTTCTTGTCATCCGCAGGAGTCGGGAAGGTGCAGGAGAACCGGATCGGAAGTGGGAGTGTCCCGGTGAGTATCACGCTCGATTCCTCCTTTCGGTTAGGCCCTCACCGGCAGGTGTGTGAGGCACTTGAGGCGGGATTAGTCCTCGGATTAGTCTTGGCCTTCAGTGCCTGTAGTCCCCCGCGTCTTGGCAAGAATAAAGTGAGGAGGCGGCAAGGAGCTTGGACTGACCGTGTCCTCGTCCCTTGCCGTAGTCTCGGACAGCCCTTACTTGGTAGACTCGGTTTAACTGTGTGTTTCCCTCTTAGGTGTTAGTAGCGGGCGTCCGGAGAAAACCCAAACCGGGACCCAGGTGGGATCCAGTCATCCACGCGGATCGCGGTAAATTCGGAGGTATTAGGAGTTAGTCGCCCTGTGAGGCACATCTCCTTTAGGGACCTTACATGACTAAGGTCACAACAGCTATCCACCTATCCTCCTACAACTGTGTTTCCTTCATCATAATCTTTATTTATGTCCCATGACAAACATCTGCTACTATATTGTGTTAAGGCAAAAATTCAGAAGGGTTAACATAAAAATCTATAATGAGCAGAAGAGCCTTTCATGTACCTACCTATTATGTTGTGATGAGAGTGGATTGGTCAAAGGGATTATTATATTCCTATTCATATTCTGACATGGTGAAGTGGCTATTGCAGGTAATTCATAGGGTGCTCTGCCTCACGATTTATATTCTGTACATATTATTTCTTTTAAAAGTCATAAAAACTATATGAACTATTTTTAAAACTAGCATATACCAACCATATGTAGTGAGCCTGCATAGCAATTTCTATAAATAATATTTATTTTGAACTTAAATTGTGATTGATGGTTCCAGCAGTGTTAGCAAACTGTAGGGACAGAAAATGGTTTCCATGGTGAGGTAGAGGGAGCACTCAGTTCGACATCTGGTCACTATATTCTGATTTCTATTCCCTATGTAATTTTGACCCGTATCTTCAATATCCTGGCCAAAAATCAGCATATTTCATAAAATGCCAAATTTATTTGTTCTACTTTACCAACTGTTCTCCAGAGCTACAATGCTTTGTGAACAATTTTTTTTATTAGTTTGAGTGGTAGAATCACTTGGTCTTCTTGGTCAATGCTTACACAATGACTGTCGGCATTAAAATGACAATCCTATTTGAGCAAGCCATATTTTTTATAACTTCAACGGTTAACCAAACTGGCTCAATTATTGTCTTTTTTCTTGAAAAAGCTGTACTAGCGAAACGTGAGTTGGCATTCGCTCTGTGTGTCTGTTAATAATCACTATGTAAGGAGCTTCTCACGTAACCGTTTTCTCCTAAATTATATATACTTAGTGGGGAAATATACCTTTGAAATAATAAGCAATCTTTATTACAATTGGAAATATTGACATTCGAGCAGAGTAGCGCTTCAAATGATAGATCTATCAGCCAATATTGAATTCAGCTCTGTTAACCCACGATTATATGTGGATCATGCTGAATAATAATACACATTTGGATATTTACCATTGATTTAGTTTAATTAGATCTATAAATAATTACCATATAACAGCTTCATAATGTCTCTTTGAAAGTTTACAACCCACTATTGTGTGGGCATCAGATAGGAAACAACATTCCAGCTGTTTGGAATTTCACTGCATTGTCTTAGGATCATCATTGGCCAGTGGTTCCCAAACTTTCACATTTCGAGGCATCCTTAGGGTCAGCATAATTTTTCCAAGCCACCCATAAGCCAAAAAAATAACCGGGTAGTCCCGTTTTTTAAGTAGTTTGGTCAAAATAACCTAAGATGTATTTAGGCCCCTTCACCATCACATTGTGCCCCTTCATCAAATCACTGTGTCCCCCTTCGCCATCTCACACTCTGTGTTCCCTGCCATCTCTTTCTGTCCCCCCTTCAGCATCTCTCTCTGTCCCCTCCCTTCAGCATCTCACTCTGTCCCCTCCTTTCAGCATCTCACTCTGTCCCCTCCCTTCAGCATCTCACTCTGTCCCCTCCTTTCAGCATCTCACTCTGTCCCCTCCCTTCAGCATCTCACTCTGTCCCGTCCTTCAGCAGCCCTGTCTGTCCCCCCTTCAGCATCTCACTCTGTCCCCCTTCACTCTCCATTCCTTTACTTACCTTCTTTCATCATTTTCTGCTGTCTTCTTTCCTAAAGTCCTTTCTGCTGCTGCTCCTCACTGACACTGTCGGATGTGATGACGTCACGCCCGGCAGTCAGTGAGAACAGTGAGGAGGAGGATCCGGCACTGGATTGGTAAGTTTTTTTTGTTTTTCCTTCTTCTTCTTCTTTTGCCATGGCGGCCGCGGCACCCCTGTGAGCCGCAGCGCACACTTTGGGAACCACTGTCATAGGCTAATTATTTAATCAATTTGGACATCTATGTTTGCATTATAAAATCATGATGGTCAGATATTAGTTAAACATTTTCTCCAGTATACAATCAATCTGGGGTATTAAACCTATATCTTATTACACTCTCTTTTTTAGAGATGTTGATATATGTCCCTCCTATCAAATTATTATTTGTGGCAGCACCCCTACATATCAGGAAGAGCGGCCTCACCCATACATCCCTTTTCCTTTCAGATTATTGTCCCTACATATATGTGATGATCTAACTAAAGCTGGGTACACACTACACTGTTTTCGTCCAATAATCGGCTCAAACAGCCGACATACGACCGCTCGTTCAAAAGTCGGGTCAGTGTGTGCAGTGACACGATGGTCGAAAGTCTGCCCAAATGGACGATTATCGCCTCATTTGGTTGGTCGTACCGTTTAATATTTTCAGTCCAATCTCATTTCCGCTGTGTAGTGTGTATAAACTTCCGACCGATCCACAACAGTGAATACGAAATTACAGTCATTGCTCGCGATGGCTGTAAAAAGTCGCTAAAGGGACGTCCGCTCTTCCCTTTATCATTCTAAAGAAGGCTAGTGTGTATGCAGTCCATGGACCGAGCGATCGGACCATCGATCGCATGTAAAATCGCTCAGCATAAAAAGTTGGTCGAAATTTCTGTAGTGTGTACCCAGCTTAAGTCTCATTGTCAGAATTGTCATAGTAAAAATACAACCACAGTTTTTTTGCAGTTGATCTGCAATTTTAATTGACTTTGTCTTGTATTAATATTTTGCTAGCTTTTTTGTAATTAGGATAATACATTCATTTTTAATAAACCTAATAAAATATATATGTTTTAAATTTAGAAACATTTATACCTATCCTTATATCCTCGAGTGCACCTTTTAGACACCTTTCTTTTCTTCCCCTTGATTGACTATACTCCAGGTGTAAGGGTGAACTCACTCAGGGATTACTCTATATTTATGTACCCTGGGAAATGAACTACATATTCATGAACTCATTTTAGGATTTATAGCTTCTGGTATGCCTAGTGCGCATATGTTCTCTTTCTCCTTGACTCAATTATCTCTAGCCTGGGTCATTTACTAAAGACAACATACACGCATTTGTGTACAAAGCACATGATTGTCAATTGCCATAATTGCTCCAGAACATTAGTACCACATGAAGCAGAGCATCCATGCATACGCAATATATGCAGATGTGCCAACTACATAGTTTAAGAGATAGAACTAAATTGTAGATTCTTCTTTGTTTATGCATGGTTATAGTACATGTACACAATGTCAGAACAAAATGGTTTAGCAACTAAGGCAAATATATGCCAAGAACTTTTTCCCACCACCACCTATCCACATTATTAACTAACAGTCCAGCCACCCATGACCTATACCACTATTACTAGAGTTGAGTAGGACTAAAGTGAAGATTGTTGCCATGAGGGGTGCACTGTGGCTAAAAATAAATTTTAGAATCTATATCCTATTGTAACAGATTTCTGATTAGTTGAGATTGGTTTACTGGATTGTTACAGATATTCCATTTACTTGCAAAAAAACAAATATTTTGTACCATTGTGCCTTATTCACTTTAATAATCTCTGCTCCTCTTTCATGGCAGTGAAATGTAGCTATTTATGTTTATTAATTTTCTCTAGGCTGTTGTGAGCCATGCAATTTGTCTAACATAAAAGTGACCCATCTGCACACTTTAAATTAATCAAAAATATGAGACTATTTATGTTTTAAAAATGCAAAGAAGAGCCATATTGATTGGAAAATAGAACTATCATTTTAACATGTGAACCTTGAATGAAAAGCACCGAACATTCTTTTAAAGGACATTGGAGGTTAATTACGTTTATTATATTTATTATTTTATAAAACAGGAACACCTGTGTGAATAAAAGTTTTTTGAGTTCATAAAAATCAGTCGTTGTTTATATTAAACTTTTACCTACAAATTTTATTCTTACAAGTATAATGCCTTGCAGGAATCTGATTTGTAGGAAAATGTCTTAATAACAATTGTCAGTAAGTAAAAAGGGCTACCCAGGCAAAACTGCAACACTTGGAACAACTGATAATACCATACGTGGAAAACAGACCTCAGAAATATGCGTGTAGATAGCGCATGCGGTTAAGGCTGCCCTTGAGAATTAGGGGCACCCTGACAAATTTTGATCCTGGACTCACCTCTCCTATTTACTCCCAAATTGTCAAGTGAAGGTTAAATGGTATGCTCTCTATTACTCTATGAGTCACAAGCAGATTTGGATTAAAAGGCTATGGTGGTTATTATCAAAGATCTAGAGTTTCCTTGGCTTAGTCCACCAGACTCTCTGATTGTAGATGAAATATGTACCCCTCCCAGTCACTTTAAAATTACTGTGGGCAGAGCAATAGTTTTATAGTAAACCAAACACCTGTTTTACGTTGGTAGTTTTCTGACAGGTAGGTGGTTAGCTTTAAACTTAATGTTCCCAGTTACTGTAGGTCAGAAAATCATCTGTAGACCGTAGACGATACTGTCATTTTTTCTGTACTATAGGAACTATATGAAGTAGCAGACCTGTACATAGGTGGTGCAGTCATCTTCTCACTTAAATGGCAATGCTGCAGAACATGCTGGAAACCACACAGCCCACCCAACACATGACCAGCACTGTAACAACATGTTTATGAAGTATGGGACTTTGGACCTTCTTAACCAGCGTGATTCAATGCCAGTAGCAAAGGTTGAATTCTGTTAAAAAATATTAGTTATAATAATAGCCATGAGACTCTCTCACGCCCTCCCCGTCATGTGACCCCTTCTATGGGTGGCGCTGCATGTGCTATACTTTTCTAAGAGGGATCCTGCATCTGCCTCAACTTTACTCTATTTTACATGGAATGTTAGATTTACTATTTGATTTAGCAGAAAAGTAAACAAGCAATTCTTTAACAGTACAATTAGTGTTGTACACTGCAACTTTCAGGGAATGTACCCATTAATAAATAATTGATTCAAGAAATAAGTGGAAATGTGTTTGGGGTGTGATCAGGGCCGGATTAACCATAGGGCTAACTGGGCTACAGCCCAGGGGCCTATGGCATCCAGGGGGCCCTTGAAAGTGCTCAGCAGCAGTATTGATCGGTCGGGGGCGGTCCTTCCGGAGTCTCACTCTCATGAGATCTTCTCAGTAAAGAGCGTACAGCGCGCCGGAGAAGGAGGTAAGTGACGGGGGGAAGCAGCTCGGATCACGGGGGGGGGGGGGGGGGGCACGGGGGAATGGAGGCCCCCTTAGCCCAGGGGCCTCTATTCCCTTAATCCGGCCCTGGGTGTGATGTGTTTTGGCTTTTCTACTCAAAGTTGGTTTTCTCACTAAGTGATAGGAAATGCACAATAGCTAAACATCGTGCTTCCTCTTTGTCCTCAAGAATATACATCAAGTTTTATTGCTCTCATCCACTGCTAATCTGAACCTCATCTTATTGTAACTTGTGCTTCACATCTATGCAACTGTTATTGTTTGGAAGTAACAGGAATTTGCTGTCTATTGTTATAACCTGTGTTATGTAAAACATAGTTTATGACACTGGTCTGGCACACAGCTAGCCTGAAAATGTATATGTGTTGTTTTTCCACTGATCAGATGACCAATTAGCAAAGTTAAGGCTAGTCTAGCATTATTCCCAAATACATCTTAGCATTCAGTCTAAGGGGAAATGTGTTTGGGGTGTGAATTGTTTTGTTTTTTTCTACACTAAGTAGATTTTCTCACAAAGGGGTATATTTAACAAATTGTGATGGTGCACTAACGTGCACTTAACATAGAATCCATGCCCCGATGTGTCCCCCGCATATTTATTAAAGATGCATCGCAGCAGATATCGGGGATATCTGCTGCTTTGCATTCTGCTTCGTTTTGGGGAGAAGACCCCATTCAATAGTATGGTGACTGCTCCCAACTGCAATCTAACAAGTTACGAAAAATAGATTTTTTCGGGAACTTGTCTTGAGCTGGAGCTGGTGTACATTATCATAATTGAGAAATCTCAGTGCTGTCAGCTCTGCTCCATAGAGCAGAGCTGGACAGCGCATGTGTGGAGGGATCACATGATCCCTCCCTCTCAATCACCACTCACTCTCTGCAAACTATAGCTGCAGAGATCGAGGGAGATGTTTGTGCGCATGTGAACTGCACATGCGCAATTGCTGAAAGAAGAAGACTGAAGATGACGAGGAGGTGATCCAGGGACATCGCGTTCCGAAGAGGCAGGTAAGTGTGATTTTTTTTATCACAGAAACAGCAGTTTTTCGGAACTGCTGTTTCTGTGCTGGGTTGTACATAAATGTGAGAAATTGTTCAATCCTTATCATTGCGATAAGGATTGAAAACTATTTTTCACTTTATGTTAATATTGATAAATGTGCCCCAAAGTGTATAGGAAATACACAGATAAACAATACAGTTGAACAAACACTGACAGACATCTGAAGACATCCAGAAATAAGCTGCATCTGCTACAACGTGACTCTGCTCTTCTTCACTACCACTGGACATTGCAAATGGGTATTTTGCTTTTTGTCTGCATTTCTTACTTTTTTGCTTAAGTTTTTGCTCTTTCTATTTAAATTCCAACATTTAACAAATTGTTTATCTTAATGTGTTTTCATGGCATTATCTTTAGACTATATCATCCTTCATCCTCCCTGCAGCACACACCTTTATCCACATTGCTCCTTCACTACTTCACTCACTGATAATGAACTCATGGGGCTAGATTTACTAAAGGGCAGTATGGTCAAACCGCCAGATTTACTAAAACCCAAACAGCCTTTAAAACAGCCAGAATTTACATTTTTTCAAAACCACCACTTTAAATATCGCCATCCTGATTTTATCAATAATGAACATACAAAATAAAAGAGGTGATCACCATGCTGTTTGAGCTATTTTGCCATTCAGAACATAAGAGAAAGCACCATTGACATTTAAATTATTTGAGCAATCATTATTTATTGATTGAGGTGCAAAATAAATTTAATATTAACTAATGGGTGAATTGTTTCTTTTTTTTAAGGGGACACTATTATTGCATTATGTTATGGGAAATAAGGAGAAATAATGCTCACACTAGGGAAGGAACTTTCCTCATAAAGGACAATGTTATAATAGTGAATATGACTATAATCACTCACTCATATGTACAATGTAGAGAGCATCCTAGTGATCACCATACAATACAGACTGCATATGTGGTGGTCGAGACGGATGGGATTTCCTTCCCTTACCTTGTCCTCCAGACACGAGTCGGTTTCTTTTCTGTTTGGATATCCGGTGGTCAGGAGATAAATACTTCAATGAAAGGGACAAGGATTGGTCAAATAACTTGGGTTTATTAAGAATGTGGTAAGGATAATTTTGGTTAGCCACCGCGCCACTGACCCCTTCAGCTCAATGGTAATGGCAAATAATTGTTTGATCAACATAGAGCACAATAGCATTTAACATATAATATACACTTGGTGAGTATAAGGCACAATAGCGATAACATCTTCAATATCAATAAATCAATTTTTAGGTAAATCACTTAACATTAACATTCATCTAAAACATTTGGTGCACCAATATTATCCCTGGTAACGTTACCATATTTTACACTCAGTCCTGGGCTGACCTGTACACAGGAATTTTGTAGTACATTAAATCTGTCAGCATGGAGGAAAGCAAGTGGAGGAATCTGTGACAAAGGTGATTTGCAGACCTACTGTACTTTCAACTAGAGTTCCTTCATATGATCGACTTCCAGCAGTAATACCTCTTATCTCTCTCAGCCTGTTCCTGAGGTAGTGAGCAGCTACATGGAAAGATTCAACTCAGATTTCTTACCTCTCGGTCTGTCTTCTTGTCACTCATAAACCTCATCTCTCTTCCTCAGAAGTCTAGAACTTTCCTCTCCCCACTGCCTTCTGGGAGCTCGCAGTTATTACCAAAGTTAGTGGACTTGTTGCTATGACACACACTCCTCCTTCCTGCACATCCTCCTGGGTACGTCCTTTTAGTTCAACTGTCAACTGTCATTCCCACTGTGTCTTTTTCAGCCTCTAGTAACCCCTTGTAGCCCTGCATTTTAAAAGCGTTTATGTACTTCCTCTGTGCTGTTTAACAGGGTTTTGGGGCACCACATTCACCCCCGCTTTTTCAGGTGCGTGTCCTCACGCATTAAGACATAAAGGTGGTTGTTCTTTATCAACTCAAATCACACATCTACAACATTTATAATAGCAAACATTTTCAATGACAACAGTTTTAATATACATTATATACAACAGTCTCAGTGAGAAAGATCTCTAATCCTGATACTGCCAATAGTTGCTTTAAAAGGGTCAGTGGGCAGCTGAGGCAAAGTCGCTTTTCTATCATCTGGCTCTTTGTCCCAGTCATCCCTTGAAGTTTCTTCTTGAGGACGATGTTTCCTTCTGACAGTCGACAGGCCTGCGCATCCCAGTCGTAGTCTTTCTGTTGCCGTTTGTAGAAGAACGGAGAGGACACTTCTTCTGCTCTCTCTCCCTCGCTCACTTGCTCAGTACTTACTTCCCCACCAGATTCTGCAGCATTCTCTCCTTTTGGCCGGTAGAAACGTCTGCGAAACCTTCGTCGGTAGGGTGCAAATCTGCTTCCTTTTACTGGTACACCACCAAGGCCAGTCACGTTTGCTGCCTCGGCACCCTTCTCTCCGTCCACAACATCAAATTCCACAGTCTCCCCGTCTCCAACACTGTGCAGAAACTTCCGTGGGTTATTTCGCTTTATTGCTGATTGGTGGACAAAGACATCTTCTTTGGTGTCATTTCTGTTGATGAAGCCATATCCATTCCGCACATTAAACCACTTGACAGTGCCAGAAACCTTTACATGGGAACCAGCGGACTTTTGGTAACCTTGTAGGAGCCGAACAGTATGTTGAAAGGCCTGATGACCGGGGGAAGCCGCTTTGGTTAATTTACCCTTCAAAGTCGCCACTAGTCGCATCTTTGCAGCACATTCATCCCCAGGATGATGGGGGCTATGTTCCCTTCACAGGGGGCGGTGACAAGACAGCCTTGTTTTGGCAACAAGGTCACTCCAATCTGGATGTCTGCTTCCCAGTACCCTTCACATGCAATCTCAAGGCCGTTACTGGCGGTCAGCTGCAGCCAGGCTGGGGGTGGTGATAACAGCTGCTCTTTGACCCAATACTTGTGGAATGCAGGGAGCCGGATGGTCGTGATCTGCGACCCCGTGTAAAGCATAGCCAGGGTCTCCACTCCATTAATTGTAACGGGTAACGTGGGACATTTTCCGATGAACTGGGGCCTCCAGTTTTCTGGATCCGGATCTATTCCCGGGGCTCGCCCCGAGATTCGACCCTCAATCTCGGGGTGTCGGAGTTTAAATGTTCGTTTTGGTTGCAATTTCGTTCTATGTGTCCTATCCCATGGCACCGGCGGCATATCTGGCGCCCTTGACTATCGAATTGGTTGGGCAATCGCCGTACATACTCGCGAGGTGGTTCCCACCTGCCTCGAACTAGTCTTTGTCTTTTGGGCCTCCACTTTGGTTCCCCGTAGGTGGGTGCCGGTGGCCTCGCCATTTGGCGCATCTCTCGCTTGACTTCTACCATTCCGACACCCAGCTCCTTCATTTGCTTTTTGAGCATTTGCATTGGGTCTCTGGTGGGATACTGACCGCTCTGTATTACCGATTCTTGGGCCTGTGTTGATTTTTCTGTGCTGCTTGCTATGTCTCCCGTCGAGCTTGCACTTTCTCTGAAGCCCACCAATTCTGGGTATTCTTCCTCCCTTCCCCGTTGATTACCGACAATGGCGATGGCGGTCTCTTTAAACTCTCGGAAGGTTTTGCCTGGCATCTGTGCTTTCATCAGTCGTAGCTGAATCTTAACGCTTTCTTGGGCGACTCCTTCTACGAACTGTACGGTCAGCGCTTCGTCCGCATTTCGTACTTCCTCTTTGTCCACTGCCTGAATGGCTCTTAGCATCTCTTAAAGGCTCAGTGCATAGTCCCGCAGTGTCTCGTTCGGTTGTTGCTTGCGAGCATATAGTTTCATCTTCAGCTCTGGAAGAGTTCTTGTCTCAAACGTTGTGGAGATTTTTTTTAAAACTTGTGCCTCTTCTTTCTTGTCGTCCCTCGGCCATGAGATTACTTCTCTGAGCGCCGACCCTGTGAGTTGCCCTATTACGATCTCCACTTTCTGCTGTTCATTCAACGGGTATAGCCGGAACATGGATTCCAGTTTGTTCTCGAATTCTGTGAATGAAGTCTTCTGTAGCTTGTCCCCCCCCGCTGTACTTCGGGAGCCATGGGGCCCCGAAATAGTACGGTAGGGTTATGGGCACATTTGGTGTTGCTGCTGGGGCGGCCTGTTCTGGGTTTTTATGGCCCTGCCGGTTGCTGATCCATTTTTCACTGAGGGTATTACTCTCCTTATGCACTCAGATCCTGTTCGGTTTGACGCCAAAGTTTATGTGGTGGTCGAGACGGATGGGATTTCCTTCCCTTACCTTGTCCTCCAGACACGAGTCAGGTTCATTTCTGTTCGGATATCCGGTGGTCAGGAGATAAATACTTTAATGAAAGGGACAAGGATTGGTCAAATAACTTGGGTTTATTAAGAATGTGGTAAGGATAATTTTGGTTAGCCACTGCGCCACTGACCCCTTCAGCTCAATGGTAATGGCAAATAATCGTTTGATCAACATAGAGCACAATAGCATTTAACATATAATATACACTTGGTGAGTATAAGGCACAATAGCGATAACATCTTCAATATCAATAAATCAATTTTTAGGTAAATCACTTAACATTAACATTCATCTAAAACATTTGGTGCACCAATATTATCCCTGGTAACGTTACCATATTTTACACTCAGTCCTGGGCTGACCTGTACACAGGAATTTTGTAGTACATTAAATCTGTCAGCATGGAGGAAAGTAAGTGGAGGAATCTGTGACAAAGGTGATTTGCAGACTTACTGTACTTTCAACTAGAGTTCCTTCATATGATCGACTTCCGACCTCTTATCTCTCTCAGCCTGTTCCTGAGGTAGTGAGCAGCTACATGGAAAGAATCAACTCAGATTTCTTATCTCTCGGTCTGTCTTCTTGTCACTCATAAACCTCATCTCTCTCCCTCAGAAGTCTAGAACTTTCCTCTCCCCACTGCCTTCTGGGAGCTCACAGTTATTACCAAAGTTAGTGGACTTGTTGCTATGACACACACTCCTCCTTCCTGCACATCCTCCTGGGTACGTCCTTTTAGTTCAACTGTCAACTGTCATTCCCACTGTGTCTTTCTCAGCCTCTAGTAACCCCTTGTAGCCCTGCATTCTAAAAGTGTTTATATACTTCCTCTGTGCTGTTTAACAGGGTTTTGGGGCACCACACATACTCCTAGGAATGTGTCATACAGAATATATTGCAAGTAAGACAAAGCAGGTGTTATAGTGTTTTTACTAGAGATAAATATACAATACATAGAGTATCCTAATGACATACTCTATAGACTGCATCCTAATGACTAATATACAATACAGACAGCATGCTAGTGACTACAATACAATATAAAGGGCATCATTGTGATAAAAAATACAGAGAACATCCTATTGACCGATATACAACACAGAAAGCATCCTAGTGACAGTTATATAATACAGAGAGCATCCTAATGACCATATAATGCAGAGTGCATACTAGTGACCATTATACAATACATATAGCATTCAGGTGACCAATATACAATGCAGAGAGTATTTTAGCAATAGCTATACAATAAAGAGAGCATCCTTGTGATATATGTTCAATAGAGAGCATCCTAGTGACCACCATGCCATACAAGGAGAATCCCAGTACCAACGTACAAGACAGAAAGCATCCTAGTGATTTCTATACAATACAAAAAGAATACAAGTGATATCCATACAATGCAGAGAGTATCAAAGTGAGGCACATACAATGCAGATATCATTCTAGTGAGATATTTTCAATAGAGAGAGGATCCTAATGGCAGATATTCAATACTGAGCATCCTAGTGAGATATATATATATATATATATATATATATATATATATATATATATATATATATATTCAAAACAGAGAGCACACCAGTGACCATCATACAATACAGAGAGCATTCTACTTACCACCATACAATACAGCGAGCATCCCAGAGATCACCATACATACAGAAAACATCCCAGTGACCACCATACAATACAGAGAGCATCCTAGTGACCACATATGATACAGAGAGAATCCCAGTGACCTTCAAAAAACACAAAAAGCATTGTAGTGCCTGTTATACAATACAGATAGCATCCTGGTTACCACCCCATAACACAGGTAATATCCTTGCGATCGCCATACAATATAGAGAGCATCCTAGCGTCCAGCATACTATACAGAGAACATCCAAGTGATGGACAAACAATACAGTGAGCATCCTAGTTATGGCCATACAAAGCAGAAAGCATCCAATGGATTATCATACACTACAGAGAGCATCCAAGTGTCCTTGATATAGCACAGAGTACCATAGTTACTGCTGAACAACACATAATATTTGCCACTATACAAGAAAATCCTTGTGAGCAACACACAAAATACACCCTTGAGAGTGGTTTACATATGCACATCACTACTAACCAGTTACTTACCAGCCCAAGGTATCTAAATCCTGTCGCCTTTTCTTTATGCTTTAGCCCCATGTCATCACCTCCCTCTTGGAAGTAAAATAACTACAATTTACTATGCGCTAAGAGGAATGCAACTTAGAAAGCCCAAACAAGTGCCACTACACTCAAACATTAATTTTACATGCAAAATTTGGGATATATCATTAGCGCTTACCCTGTGTAAACATATGTGCAAACAAATGAAACTTAAAATAAATTCAATCAACAGTGGCCAATTAAGAAAGTCAAAAATTAATAATGTTCTGAAAAATCATTTCCTTCCTTGACGTATTAAATAATATGTGTTCCAATGCAACATAAAACAAAGAAGTAACATATAGCGCAGTAATGGTTTGAGAAATCAATTCTCAAACCACCAGTGAAAATTATATTCAGTATGTATCAAATGAAAAACCCACTCTCTGTCGTGAATGCACACACATTAGTATTTTTCCCATATAAGCATGTAACACAGCTTTGCATTGATTAAATCACCTTATTCTGGTGATATGGACACAGCGTACAGACCTTTGGATTGTTTTTTTCCACTAGCGTAATATGTTCCATTAAAACATAAAAATAATGACACAGTATACTGCACACATTAGCATGGCAGCACCAGGATTATGCTAGCTATAAAGGAAATGATCAGAGCTCCAGGTCGGACAGAGCTCAAAAATCACTAACACGTTTTAAATCGCAATGAACAAAAAAATCGCTTTTCAAGGAGTGTAGGGGAGGGATCTAAGTTATAAGTGTAATGAACACTACATAAAAGTTACAAAATGAAGAGTATTAAAAATCAAGCAAATCCTTATAATCCTGCTTAGCAGTAGTGTCCAAATGGGACAACAAAGAATGTAATATTCTTCACTATTTGATATGCTTCTTCTGTTACTGATGGGAGGTCAGTGATTGTAAACAATGGTATCCAAACAGAGTTAATTGCATCCAGAAACCATACTATGATGTATTAGTAATTATATCAAATTTAAGTCAAGCATAATATTATTTACAGATCTTATGAATAACCATAGCGAGTTAATTAAACTTATAGAAAAATTAATCAGAGGACACTTAATGAATAGAGCAACATCAATGTTAAATACTGGATATAAACACGCAGCAGTCTATAACTTGGTTGCATCATGCACATTATCATATGACCACACGGATAAATATTATTATGTTTTTGAAGATTGACTCTATGGGTCTGATTCATTAAGTAAGGCAAAAAAGGAGAACATTTCCTCCTGGACAAACCATGTTACAATGCAAGGGGTGCAAATTAGTTTATTATTTTGCACATAAGTTAAACACTGGCTGTTTCTTCATGTAGCACACAAATACTTGATAGCTTTATTTTTACACTGAAATTAAAAGTTGTTCTAGGATATGCCCCACCCCAGCTATTTATTTGTCCCCACATTTTAAATTTACTTCCCCTTCAAATGCAACATGATTTTGCCAAGGTGCAAAATCATTTTTTTGCTTTAATTCCTTAATGATTCAGGCCATATATCTTTATATTGCAAATTATATTTTGTGCAAAAAGCTCACTGAACTCCATTATTTTTCATTGTACTGTTCTTGTTAATTTTATTTTTGAGACCCAAAAGAGTGTCTCTGTCTACAGTTCCTATTTCTTTTATAGACGTTTCCAAAAATTTCTCTGGATACCTTTTACCCAAAAATTGGACCTTTACATCATCCAGTTGTCTCTCTAAGACAGATTCTTCAGTGCAGTTTCTCACTATTGAACTGACCAGTGGGGATATTAGAAAGCCATTTTAAGTGATGCCCATCGTCTGCTCCACTATAAGCATTCAAGTTTGTGAGCTTCCTATATATTTTCGAGCATAGAGCTCCCTCCTTGACACATTACGATGTAAAAAGTTGACAGTACTATCACTTATATTATAAGTCAACTTTATATTCATTGAGTTATTGTTTAGATAAGAGAAGAAATCATCAAGACTTTCTCTACTGCTACTCTATATGAAAAACATATCAGCGATGTTACAATGCCAGGACACGAGGTTTGCCACAAATGGATTATCTCGCCATACAAGATGGAATACCTTAGGGCAAACCGAGTGCCCATTGCAATATGTAAGTAGGAATATTTGACAAAATAGAAATAATTATTCTTATGTTAACTTCTATACCTTCCAGAATACACATTCTTAAATCATCTTCAACATTCTTTCTAAGTAAAAAATACCCACCAGCTGCAATACCCTCATGATGATTGATAGCAGTTTATAGTGACTGCACATCCACATTTAGTAATAGCCAATCTTTATAGGACACTGTTGATTTATTTTATTTTTTTAGTTTAGTGTATTTGTGATATTTAGGTTTCATTTGTTTGCACCTATATTTACACAGGCTAAGTGCTAATGATATCTCCCAAATTTTGCATGTAAGAGCATTTTCCACCTCCTTCCACTAAAATGGACCAGTACATAGGCTCCACTATTCTTGTCATGGAAGAAGCTCACCAAGGCTCATTCATACAATCATAATCATGCTGAGAACCAAGAGTCGAGGCACCCCTGTGAGATCGCCGAGGCACCCCAGGGAGCCTAGGCGCATAGTTTGGGAACCACTGTGTTACACCATTTGAAAAACATGATCTCTCACTCTTTTTTTACAAATAAAAGTACTCCATCTGTATGATACAATTTTACATGTGATAAATACATTTTTAAGGAATTTATCATTTGTTGCATTGTTATAGGAAATGTCAAATAAATGCCTAAAATTAAATTTTTGCAATTTTATGTTTTTGAAAAGATAAAATACTCTATCAGTATGTTAATGGACTTTGGTAGGAAACTGGAAGAAGCCATCTAGGGTATACAGACCTGGCAAGAAGTAATAAGTGATAAATCAATCAATAAATATCAAAACATAGCAAGTAAGGCTAGGTAGGCCAATTAGAAATGAAACAGGAAACATAAAGGGGAAGGAATATAGAGCTTAAAAACTACAAATTATTATTTATATGCTAAGAGGATGAGAGGTTAATGTTGCATACCATCAAGTTGAGAATATGCAAGGGTGCTTTTATAAATGTATATACTCAGAAGAGGAATATTCTTTTGCATCTGAAATTAAAGAAAAAAAATATACGAAATAGTGGTATTGGTACATCCATTCTGTAACCCTTTTATTGCTTCATTAACTCTTTTTTTTGTAATTGTGACATTTATAAATGTTTATTCCCAAGGTCACATCACCAAATTAATGTTTCTAAATGTACATTGAAGAGGCTTTCACACACATCACCATCACCGAATGCTGTGTGTGCTTTGGATGGAAGATCTGATATTTCTACATTGGACAAGAGAATGTTGTGATGTCACTTTGACAACTCCCAATAACAAACAGGACCAGGAAGAAGGAATGATGAAAGTATGAAAATTTTAATTTATACATAATATATTGAATTTTAAAGTTAGTTACAACCATAAGTTGCATTGTTGTATAAGAAATATCATTATATACTGCTTCACAATGACTGTGCTTTAATTAAATTAGAAAATATATTATCATAGTAATGTGCATCTCTTATTGTTCCCACTGAGACAAGTGATAAAGAATTGAATGAAAATACACAATACATTTTTGAATATTGCAGAATCTATAGGCTATAGAATGCAATATTTCATTTTATCCAAATGCAAGAAAAAAACTCCTATGGGTCACTGGATACTATCCATGCAAAATGAATTAATAAATCATCTGCTCAGAAAATACCATCATAAACTTGGTTAACATCCATCTGGACGCTGGCCACTGAAAAGATTACCAATGTCAGTTGCTGGTGACAACTTGATATTTATTTTTTTATTTGTTCTATTAAGTTTCTCCCTTAATATTTCTGAAGAACAATGTTTACCAGATTAAACATATATTAAATGATGTTGATGTTATAAATGAGGCCATACACAACTAAGTGAAAAGTAAATGTTAAAAAAACATACATTTTCAGTGACTTGCCAATACTAAAGAGTTAGCTACAGACACAGAACAATGGTCAACCTCTGCTTGTTTATTGGGTTGCAATTATGATGAAGGGCAAAATCATTTATATTTTACAATCATTTCATTTTTAAAAAAAGTAAGTTTATTTTATTTTATTTTTATTGATCTACCTATTTTCTCTCTATCAGTGGATTGATGCACACTATATTTATTACGCTCTTTGTGGAGTCAAAACTAGGCTGTAAGCTCTAACATGGCAGGAGCTGATTCAAATTATATTTATACATTCTTTGTAAAGTATTGTGTAATATGCAGGCACTAGATAAATAAAGGGCAATTAATAAATTAGTGTTCAATGAAATTAGACATGATGCATATTGAATCTTCTTTATTGTGAAAATGTATGCAATCTTTTGCATTTACTCATATAATTTTTATAGTCTGTTTAGCTTTAAGGACACAATTATTGAATTATGGTGAGATACGTTTGAAAAAAAAACAACTAGATGTTTTCCTATTGCTAAGTTGTTATCACTATACCATACTTGCCAACTTTTCCTCGTTGGCTTCAGGGAGATCCCAGGGGAGGTGGGCGTGGAGGGCCTGATGAATTGCAACATTTTAGGCGATATTTGCATCATTAAGACCCCGCCCCACCACTTATCTATCGTGGGGGCGAGGACCGGAAGGTTTCCCTGCTCTCTCGGGAGCACGGGAGGTCTCCCAGACATTCCGGGAGAGTAGGCAACTATGTGTTAAAGAAAAGCAGCTAATGAATCTCTTTCTGACTCCATTACCGAAGTCATGTTGTCTTACCTGTCAGTCTTTGATTAAATCTTGGTCTCCATGAAAAGGACCACCTCCATAGGCATCAATACATGGACATAGGACACAATTTCTGAACTGTGTCATCATGCCACAGATGGCGAAGCCAACCATGTCTTGTACTGGCTCAGCATCAGGGAGAATTCCAGACTCTTCAGGGAGTGAGGGAGATCACCCCTATTTCAGGGAGTCTCCCTGACATTCAGGGAGAGTTGGCAAGTATGCACTATACCAATTATTCCCCAGTTTTAAAGGCTTCTCACTTGTAGATTACTTACCAGTAGACATTATAATTATAGGATGAATGTAGCTTGACTACTAGCCAAATAGTGATCAATTGATAACTATGACAGGTGCTGTTATCATAATCATGATTCGATTAAGTAATAATGCAGCTTATAATACTGGTTACCAGAAACAACAGTGGACCTAATTCATTAAGGAACGTAAGTCCCAATGTGTGCCGTATTTTGCATGAAATTGCTCTGTACATTCTCAGAAACGGACTATATGCCAGTGAACGCAAGTACATACAAGTTGTCTTCGAATACAAATGACACTACGATTTGAAGGGCAGAAAGGGGGAGGGAAGGGATGTATGCATCTGGTCAGTGTACAGTAAGAGTGTGCCAAGGTTGTGCACATGCACATTCCTCTGTTTCAAGCTCTGGGCATCCCTGAGGTACATGTTTTTTAACCATAGCACTTGCACCAGCTAGAGGGCAGGTATAAGTGCCTAAGTATTGTGATGTCAGTCGCATATGCATGCCAGAACATGTGTTTGCAACTAAGAGCAAGTGTATAAATGAATTTTATGTACAATAGGCATTAATAACATCCTGATAAAAAAAAATATTTTCAGTGCATTCTGATGGTACTTTTTATTGCACATATGCATTGTGCGTATCCTGTAGTGTGTTGTGTCTATCTGCATACGACAAGTGCTGCACAGGCAAAGTATATTTAGACCCGTATTCAACTAAAAACATTTCTTCAGATCTGCTTGTACTTGAATACGGGCGCATGCACGTGCACTTCTATTTTAAGAAAACCGCAAATTACGTTCACTTTGTGTTCCTTGATGAATCAGGCCTTGTATGGTTTCGAGAAAAAGACAAATGTAAAAGTGTGTTGATGGTCTGGTATGTCATTGATTGCTGCATAGCTCCATCGAAATAGACATGTTTTATACCCAGATGCTGCAGCTTTACAATTCCTTTGACAAGTGCATGTATGTTTACAGTGCAACTGTTAACCAAACACTTTATATGGCTTATATGAAGTAATTAACATTGACAGGTAATAGGCACTATATAACCTTTTAAGTCAAAAGTGTTCACACTGCAAACATAGTTTATCAACTAGAAACGCTAAGTATTATTTTCTTTTGTCAGTCACAAAGATAGACAAAGAGCAAAAAAAAAAACAAATAAGGAGAGGGTGATCTGTGTTTTGTGCCTCTAGTTAACTCTTTAATATTGGCTGGTCTCTGAAAATTTTATATGTTTTTACTCTGGTAAACAATGTTCTTCAAAAATATTAAGGGAGAAACTTAATGCAAATAAAATATAAAGATCAAGTTGTCACCAACAATTGACATTGGTAATCTTTTCAGTGGCCAGGGTCCAGTTGGATGTCTACCAAATTTATAATGCTATCTTCTGTGCGGATGATTTATTAATTCATAGTGCTTCTACAACTTGCAAATTAGGAATGTGAAGTATTCTTTCATTCTTGTCTGTCACAATTTTTTTTTAGTGTTTGTGAAGATACGTTGCATTTTATAACATTCTTCTTTCCTTATTTTTCAAAATGACAGTATAAAATTGTTGTTGTGTATAAAACTAGGCTAAAATAGCAGTTATGGTTAGCCTTTGAAGTATACAATCAGGGGTAGTACACAGTGCTGTCAGTACTGAAGACATCGTTCAGTTTGTTTATATGATAAGAAGGACACATAAATATAAAAAAAAAATTGTCTACTGTTTTTATCATCTGGCTCAGCAAAGTCACTTGTGGATATTTACTGCCAAAGTACAAATGTACAGTTATCTTTTGAACTGGTCTACCAATAACTTGAGCAAATGTCTGATTTGCTGATATTTGTTTTGGCACATATTCAATTTGTTACAAATAACACACTGTCTCAGCTTTGTGAACACCACAAGAACCAGCACAGGAATGTCTGTTAAAGTGACCATGCCCCTTATGGCCACAGAATAAAGCAGAATACCAGTCACAAACAAATATAATTTACAACAGGCAAAATATATAGTGCAATACAGGGGCGCACAGAGGATTTTTAAGGGGGGGTTCCCCTCCACCGAAAAAAAACCCCAAAAAATGAGAGCTGCCGCACATGTGCCCGCGCATGCGCAGCAGCTCCGTTTAGACAGCACTGTACTATACAGCAGCCGCGGCGCTGTCAAAGAAGCGCCTGCATCTGTGCATGCGCAGCAGCTCCGTTTAGACAGCACTGTACTATACAGCAGCCGCGGCGTTGTCAAAGAAGCATCTGCGGTGGTGCTGTATACAATACAGCACCGCCGCAGACGCTTCTTTGACAGCGCAGCGGCTGCTGTATAGTAGAGTGCCGCTATGTAGGGCACTTTTTTTTAGCAGAGGGGAGGGGTTTCTGGAGACCCAGAAACCCCCCCTGCTTGCGCCACTGCAATACATTTCTTTTTGTGTAAATGCACCTCACTGTCTGTACCATACATAACAGAGCATGTATGTATTCCAGTTTTTGGAACTGTCCTTAATAAAGTGTGCCATGGAAGTGCACATGGTTAAAAGTGTAGAAACATTGCTTCAAAATCCAAGATTTAATCCACTTGAATGTTAAAAAAATAACAATTCTTTTTGTAGGAAGAAAAAGGTTTTGTGACCTCTCGGTAAAAAATTATCTTCCTTAAGTGTATCTTCTCTGGGACTTGAAACTCATTCAAAAATACCCTTTCTGCATATTGGTGTGTAACTTGGCACATTCATCTGTCCAACTAGCACTAAGTAATAAAGATCCTGATATGCAAAATTCCTCCCATCAAAAGATGCCTATTTGTTATCCCTATTTTCACCTGCAGAATCCACAAGTGCTTCGTGGAATTGGGTGCATTTGGGCATAAATTGGCGCAAAAGACATTTATTTGTGTCGAGGAAGATGAACCTTGTTGTCACTCACCGGACCGTGAGTGCCTCTTCCCGGACATTTAGGAACCGTGGTCGTCCTCCATCCTGAGGGTCTGCGCATGCGCAGCCCTTTTCTATACTTCAGTGTATGTCCCTTTAACTCAATTGGCAGATCAGGCAACACTCCCTATATTAAGCACCTGTGGTCAACACCACGTTGCCTGATCTTGGAGTCTCATTCCCTATGAGTCTCTGAAGGTGTTCCTGTATTCCTCGTGTTTTCAGCGCTGCTGATTCCTGTGGTTTCCAAACCACTTCTACCTCTGTGGTTTCCAAACCACTTCTACTACTGTGGTTCCCATACCACTTCTACCATCAACTGTATCATCGTGACTGTTTGCTGATTCCTATCCGCTGCCTCCGTGCACTACAGTCTTCCAAACCACTTCAACGCTATTACATATCATTGTGACTGTTTGCTGATTCCTATCCGCTGCCTCCGTGCACTACAGTCCTCTAATCCACTTCACGCTATTATATTTCACTGTGACTGTTTGCTGGTTCCTACCCGCTGCCTCCGTGCACTCCAACCTTTACTTTACATCCACTCACCTGTTCCTCATCAAGTCCGTGAGCTGATTCCTATCCGCTGCCTCCGTGCACTACAGCCTCCAGCCTACAACTCGCCTGTGTTCATTATCGTGACTGTTAGCTGATGTCTATCCGCTGCTTCCGTGCACTACAGCCTCCAGCCTACAACTCGCCTGTGTTCATCATCGTGACAAGTTAGCTGATGCCTATCCGCTGCCCCTGTGCACTGCAGTCTCTTCTCAGCTCTCCTGTGTTTCCTCGAGACTGCTGCTCTCATTGCCATTCGCTACTCTCCGTGATCAACAGCTCCTGGTCTACTCTGCTCTCCCGTGTTCCATCGCTACTGACACCTATTGGTTGCTACTGGTTACCTCCGTGTACCGCAGAGCCCTGCTGCTGCTGACCGCGCTATCACCCATCTACTGCTGACCCGCTCTCCACACCTTCACGTGTCCCGCTGGTCTACCCTCCTGTCAGCATTGGATTTATATCTCATCAACTACTCCTCTGCTGGATCATCTCCACTCTCCTGGGTCCTCCTTGAGTCCAGTTCCACGTGTTACTGATTCCTGTGGATTCGTGTCCCTGTTGGTCTACTTATCTGTGCGCTGCACCTACTAGACCGCTGCCTCATCTATCCTGGGACTTCTCATCCAGCCGGCCTCCTGCCGCTCAGGTATCGCTGCACTCCTATCTGACTGCCTGCTTCTGAACCACGGTATGCATACTTCTCATTGACTGTGCTGGTGTATTGCATATCTTGCTGGACTGTGTTGGTTCTCCTCTGGAGTCTGCTATCCGCTGAGTCTATTGCCATCATTGACTGTGTTAACTTGTGCTGGACTACTTCAAGAGACTTTCTATATTTGCAGACCTGTTCAGTCATTTATATATATATTGTGCATGTTACTGTGGATCGTGTATAAGGTGCCTGTGTATATCCTGTGTTACAGTCTCTCCCCGTGCACCTCCTCACATATATATTCAGTGGTACAACTTGCTAGTAGCAGACCACTGATCCCTGTTTCCAGTATCACCTGTTCCAGTATCCTCTCACATAGCAGTGGTACAACTTGCTATCACAGACCACTGACTCCCCGGATACCTCCACTTGGATTCCATTTCTTCACTCAGACAGCGGTACCACTTGCTATCCGCAGACCGCTGACTCTCATCACCTCCTCGTTTCTGTTGGACATTCCTCCTCACCATAGCAGTGGTACAACTTGCTATTGCAGACCACTGACTACCTTCACGTGTCCTTGTCCTACAGTTCCTCGTGTACTATTACCTCCATATTACCAGTGCTGCTAGTCATAGACTTTCCTGAGCATCTCATCATCTGCTGTTTCCTGTTCCGTGATCACCCAGCTACCAGAGTACCCTATTACCATCTATATTGCTCTGGTAAGCCTACCACCTGGTGATCCCTGGGTAAAGACTCCTAGTGCCCGTGACAGTAAGATCAGGCCATGACAGACCCAGATACGGAACATACCGCCAAGGAGATGCTGCAGCATCTGGTCAGCCGTGTGGAGCAACAGGATGCCCGCCAACAGCTGTTACTTCAGTGTTATCAATCGTTAACCTCCCAAGGAACATCTGGACAGACCGTGACAGCTACTACTGAGGCTCCTGTGCTTTCCTCCGTTTCCCCAGTGCCATCCCAGGTGTCTACAGCTTCTACGCTTCACCTGCCTACTCCGTCAAAGTACGATGGGAACCCCAAAACTTGTAGGGGTTTCCTTAACCAATGTTCAGTCCATTTTGAGCTCCAACCTCAAAATTTTTCTACCCATCGTTCCAGAGTGGCCTATCTTATCTCTTTGTTTTCAGGACAAGCCCTGGCTTGGGCCTCCCCTCTGTGGGAGAGAAACGATCCAATATTACAAGATAGCGCCAAATTCATTTCTACATTCCGAAGTGTGTTCGATGAACCAGGTCGTGTGACCTCCGCTGCTTCCAGCATCCTCCGTCTACGACAAGGATCTCATACTGTAGGCCAGTACGTCATTCAATTTAGGATCTTAGCCTCTGAACTTCAGTGGAATACTGAAGCCCTAGTTGCCGCCTTCTGGCAGGGGCTCTCCGACAAAATTAAAGATGCACTGACTACCCAGGAGCTTCCTTCGTCACTTGAAGATCTGATCTCTCTTTGCCATCGTGTTGATATGAGATTTCGTGAAAGAAAGGCTGAGAAAACAACCTCTGCTAAAGCACCTCTTCGTTCTAACCCTCAATTTCGTCCAGTTTCACCCTCTGTGATTCCCATGGAGATAGGACGTTCTAAATTATCTTCAGAGGAGAGGAAACGAAGAGTAAAGAATAGACTCTGTATCTATTGTGCTGATTCCACTCATATGCTCAGCTCTTGCCCTAAGAGATCGGGAAATGCCAGGCCCTAACTAGTTCTGGAGAGGTGAAGTTAGGGTCCCTGGAGTCCTCTCCATCTTCCATGAAATCTAAAGTCTGCGCCTTTGATGTTACAATTTCCTGTGCTACCAAAACCTTTGAGTCACAGGCATTGATTGATTCCGGAGCAGCAGGAAATTTTATTTCCAAATCATTAGTAAATCAATGGTCCCTACCAGTGATTACCTTAAAAACACCCATTACTGTGACGGCTATAGATGGATCACGTCTCATCAACGGTCTCATCACCCAGAGTACGTCTCCAGTAACCCTTCTGATTGGTGCCCTGCATCATGAAGAAATATCGTTTTTAATCCTTCCTGTTACGACTAGTCCAATTGTCTTAGGCCTTCCATGGCTTCAGTGTCACTCTCCCCAGATTGACTGGCGCACCCCTCAAGTCACGTCTTGGGGGTCTGAATGTCACCATCGTTGCCTTTCCCAAGTCATTCCTCTCAAAGTACAGCAATCTTCCATCTCATCTACCTCACCGGGACTCCCTCCTCAATATGCTTCATTTACTGATGTTTTTGATAAAGCTCAGTCTGAACGCCTTCCTCCTCATCGTTCTTGGGATTGTCCGATCGACCTTCTACCTGGCAAGACTCCCCCCAGGGGCCGGGTCTATCCACTCTCGTTACCTGAAACTCAAGCTACATCTGAGTATATACAGGAGAACCTCCAGCGTGGGTTTATTCGACCTTCCACCTCTCCCGCTGGAGCTGGGTTCTTCTTCGTTAAAAAGAAGGATGGATCTTTACGCCCTTGCATAGATTTTCGTGGACTCAATGCCATTACTATCAAGAATCGGTATCCCATTCCGCTGATCACTGAGCTATTCGATCGCATCAAGGGAGCCCGTATCTTTACTAAGTTGGATCTTCGTGGTGCCTACAATTTAATCAGAATCCGTTCCGGTGACGAATGGAAGACAGCGTTTAACACCAGAGACGGGCATTACGAATATCTGGTAATGCCTTTCGGGCTGTGTAATGCCCCCGCTGTTTTTCAAGGTTTCATCAATGAGATCTTCCGGGACTTATTATATGTATGTGTCGTCGTCTACCTGGACGACATATTGATCTTTTCACAGGACCTGCCTTCTCACCACCAACATGTGGCAGAAGTCCTCTCCAGGCTACGGAAAAATTCATTGTTCTGTAAATTAGAAAAATGTTCATTCGAATTACCCCAGATTCCATTCTTGGGGTATATAGTTTCCGGAGTTGGCCTGAAGATGGATCCAGACAAGGTGAATGCTGTACTACATTGGCCCCAGCCAACTACTCTTCGTGCTATCCAGCGTTTTTTAGGTTTTGCCAATTACTATAGACTCTTCATTCAAGACTTTTCTTCCATTGCATCTCCTATTGTGGCCCTGACTAGGAAGGGGGCTAATCCTAAGCAATGGTCACCTGAGGCTCTTCAAGCCTTTCAAACACTAAAAGAGTCCTTCTCTTTGGCTCCAATCCTTCGACAGCCTGATGTGACACTCCCCTTCTTCCTGGAAGTAGATGCCTCTAATGTGGGCTTAGGAGCTATTCTCTCCCAACGCTCGGAACAGCAAAAATTCCATCCTTGTGCCTTCTATTCTCGGGGTCTCCTGCCCGCAGAGAAGAATTATACTATCGGGGACAAGGAGTTACTGGCTATCAAAGCTGCATTAGAGGAATGGAGATACTTATTGGAGGGAGCTCGCCATCCGGTGACGATCTTCACGGATCATAAGAACTTGTCATATCTCCAGTCTGCCCAATGCTTGAACCCTCGTCAAGCAAGATGGTCTCTTTTCTTTTCCCGTTTTGAATTAATAATAACCTTCAAACCAGCTGCCAAGAACAAAAAAGCTGACGCTTTATCTAGAGCTTTTGTGACGTCCTCTGATATAGAAGAGGTTTCCAACCATACCATTCTAGACCCCAAATGTATCTCACTGGCTGCTTCATCCACCAAAACGCTACCATTTGGGAAGACCCTCGTGCCTCCTACTCTAAGGAGGAAAATCCTTTCGTGGTTCCATGCCTCTCGTTTTTCTGGACACGCCGGTGAACACAAGACCTTTGAGATTCTCTCTCGAAGTTACTGGTGGCCCTCAATGAGGAGAGACGTCAAAGAGTTCATTGCTTCCTGTGAGCTATGTTCCCAGTTCAAATCCTCCCGCAGAACTCCAGCAGGGTTGCTGCGACCACTACCCATTCCGTCCAAACCGTGGACCCATATTAGTATGGATTTCGTTACTGACTTACCACCTAGTAAGAATCATAACACTATTTGGGTGGTGGTGGACAGATTTTCGAAGATGGCTCATTTCATTCCTCTATCTGGTTTGCCTTCCTCGTCTACTCTGGCTGAACATTTCATTAAAGAGATCTTCCGTATCCATGGATGTCCTTCTGAGATTGTGTCGGATAGAGGAGTACAATTCGTTTCCAGATTCTGGCGAGCCCTTTGTAAAACCTTGGGCATACGATTAGCACTCTCATCTTCTTACCATCCGCAATCTAACGGACAAACTGAACGTGTCAATCAAGATCTTGAGACTTTTATAAGGATGTTCTCTTCAGCCAATCAAGATAACTGGGTAGAGTTGCTTCCTTGGGCTGAATTCGCCCATAACAACATGTACCATGAGTCATCATCCAAAACTCCATTTTTTGTGGTCTACGGTCACCATCCGTCTTTTCCGGAATTTCCTGCCCTCCCGCCCACCCAAGTTCCTGCGGTGGAGACTGCTTGTCAGACCTTTAAAAATATCTGGTCTCAGGTCAAAACCTGTTTAAAGAAGACATCTATCAAATATAAATCTTTCGCAGATAAAAAGAGGCGGGCTATTCCACCACTAAAAATTGGAGATCGTGTCTGGTTATCTACTAAAAACATTCGTTTGAAGGTCCCATCTATGAAATTCGCCCCTCGTTTTATTGGTCCATATAGGATCATTCAAGTAATCAATCCAGTATGTGTGAAACTTCTTCTTCCTAAGAATCTTCGTATTTCTAATGCCTTCCATGTGTCTTTACTCAAACCTCTTATTATCAACCGTTTCTCAAATCCTCCCTCAGCTCCGCAGCCAGTTCAAGTTCATCAGGAGGAGGATTTCGAGATTACTGAGGTACTAGACGCAAAAATTTCGCGAGGAGTCCTCCGTTTCCTCGTTCATTGGAAGGGCTTTGGTCCTGAGGAGCGCTCTTGGATCTGTCTCCTTCTCTGTCTGTCTTTGTGTGAGTGTGTGTATATATTAGGGAATTTAGACTGTAAGCTCCAATGGGGCAGGGACTGATGTGAATGAGTTCTCTGTACAGCGCTGCGGAATTAGTGGCGCTATATAAATAAATGATGATGATGATGATGATGATGGATCAAAGCTGAAGATCTTAATGCTCCTGCCCTTTTGAAGAAGTTCTACTCCAAAAATCCGGACAAGCCCGGTTCCAGGCGTTCTGTGCCCACCTTTAAAAGGGGGGGTACTGTCACTCACCGGACCGTGAGTGCCTCTTCCCGGACATTTAGGAACCGTGGTCGTCCTCCATCCTGAGGGTCTGCGCATGCGCAGCCCTTTTCTATACTTCAGTGTATGTCCCTTTAACTCAATTGGCAGATCAGGCAACACTCCCTATATTAAGCACCTGTGGTCAACACCACGTTGCCTGATCTTGGAGTCTCATTCCCTATGAGTCTCTGAAGGTGTTCCTGTATTCCTCGTGTTTTCAGCGCTGCTGATTCCTGTGGTTTCCAAACCACTTCTACCTCTGTGGTTTCCAAACCACTTCTACTACTGTGGTTCCCATACCACTTCTACCATCAACTGTATCATCGTGACTGTTTGCTGATTCCTATCCGCTGCCTCCGTGCACTACAGTCTTCCAAACCACTTCAACGCTATTACATATCATTGTGACTGTTTGCTGATTCCTATCCGCTGCCTCCGTGCACTACAGTCCTCTAATCCACTTCACGCTATTATATTTCACTGTGACTGTTTGCTGGTTCCTACCCGCTGCCTCCGTGCACTCCAACCTTTACTTTACATCCACTCACCTGTTCCTCATCAAGTCCGTGAGCTGATTCCTATCCGCTGCCTCCGTGCACTACAGCCTCCAGCCTACAACTCGCCTGTGTTCATTATCGTGACTGTTAGCTGATGTCTATCCGCTGCTTCCGTGCACTACAGCCTCCAGCCTACAACTCGCCTGTGTTCATCATCGTGACAAGTTAGCTGATGCCTATCCGCTGCCCCTGTGCACTGCAGTCTCTTCTCAGCTCTCCTGTGTTTCCTCGAGACTGCTGCTCTCATTGCCATTCGCTACTCTCCGTGATCAACAGCTCCTGGTCTACTCTGCTCTCCCGTGTTCCATCGCTACTGACACCTATTGGTTGCTACTGGTTACCTCCGTGTACCGCAGAGCCCTGCTGCTGCTGACCGCGCTATCACCCATCTACTGCTGACCCGCTCTCCACACCTTCACGTGTCCCGCTGGTCTACCCTCCTGTCAGCATTGGATTTATATCTCATCAACTACTCCTCTGCTGGATCATCTCCACTCTCCTGGGTCCTCCTTGAGTCCAGTTCCACGTGTTACTGATTCCTGTGGATTCGTGTCCCTGTTGGTCTACTTATCTGTGCGCTGCACCTACTAGACCGCTGCCTCATCTATCCTGGGACTTCTCATCCAGCCGGCCTCCTGCCGCTCAGGTATCGCTGCACTCCTATCTGACTGCCTGCTTCTGAACCACGGTATGCATACTTCTCATTGACTGTGCTGGTGTATTGCATATCTTGCTGGACTGTGTTGGTTCTCCTCTGGAGTCTGCTATCCGCTGAGTCTATTGCCATCATTGACTGTGTTAACTTGTGCTGGACTACTTCAAGAGACTTTCTATATTTGCAGACCTGTTCAGTCATTTATATATATATTGTGCATGTTACTGTGGATCGTGTATAAGGTGCCTGTGTATATCCTGTGTTACAGTCTCTCCCCGTGCACCTCCTCACATATATATTCAGTGGTACAACTTGCTAGTAGCAGACCACTGATCCCTGTTTCCAGTATCACCTGTTCCAGTATCCTCTCACATAGCAGTGGTACAACTTGCTATCACAGACCACTGACTCCCCGGATACCTCCACTTGGATTCCATTTCTTCACTCAGACAGCGGTACCACTTGCTATCCGCAGACCGCTGACTCTCATCACCTCCTCGTTTCTGTTGGACATTCCTCCTCACCATAGCAGTGGTACAACTTGCTATCGCAGACCACTGACTACCTTCACGTGTCCTTGTCCTACAGTTCCTCGTGTACTATTACCTCCATATTACCAGTGCTGCTAGTCATAGACTTTCCTGAGCATCTCATCATCTGCTGTTTCCTGTTCCGTGATCACCCAGCTACCAGAGTACCCTATTACCATCTATATTGCTCTGGTAAGCCTACCACCTGGTGATCCCTGGGTAAAGACTCCTAGTGCCCGTGACAGTAAGATCAGGCCATGACAGACCCAGATACGGAACATACCGCCAAGGAGATGCTGCAGCATCTGGTCAGCCGTGTGGAGCAACAGGATGCCCGCCAACAGCTGTTACTTCAGTGTTATCAATCGTTAACCTCCCAAGGAACATCTGGACAGACCGTGACAGCTACTACTGAGGCTCCTGTGCTTTCCTCCGTTTCCCCAGTGCCATCCCAGGTGTCTACAGCTTCTACGCTTCACCTGCCTACTCCGTCAAAGTACGATGGGAACCCCAAAACTTGTAGGGGTTTCCTTAACCAATGTTCAGTCCATTTTGAGCTCCAACCTCAAAATTTTTCTACCCATCGTTCCAGAGTGGCCTATCTTATCTCTTTGTTTTCAGGACAAGCCCTGGCTTGGGCCTCCCCTCTGTGGGAGAGAAACGATCCAATATTACAAGATAGCGCCAAATTCATTTCTACATTCCGAAGTGTGTTCGATGAACCAGGTCGTGTGACCTCCGCTGCTTCCAGCATCCTCCGTCTACGACAAGGATCTCATACTGTAGGCCAGTACGTCATTCAATTTAGGATCTTAGCCTCTGAACTTCAG
The DNA here is from genome assembly GCF_038048845.1 of Mixophyes fleayi. Lineage (NCBI taxonomy): Eukaryota > Metazoa > Chordata > Amphibia > Anura > Limnodynastidae > Mixophyes > Mixophyes fleayi. The sequence continues at coordinate 199,753,919 of NC_134406.1, forward strand.
TGGAATACTGAAGCCCTAGTTGCCGCCTTCTGGCAGGGGCTCTCCGACAAAATTAAAGATGCACTGACTACCCAGGAGCTTCCTTCGTCACTTGAAGATCTGATCTCTCTTTGCCATCGTGTTGATATGAGATTTCGTGAAAGAAAGGCTGAGAAAACAACCTCTGCTAAAGCACCTCTTCGTTCTAACCCTCAATTTCGTCCAGTTTCACCCTCTGTGATTCCCATGGAGATAGGACGTTCTAAATTATCTTCAGAGGAGAGGAAACGAAGAGTAAAGAATAGACTCTGTATCTATTGTGCTGATTCCACTCATATGCTCAGCTCTTGCCCTAAGAGATCGGGAAATGCCAGGCCCTAACTAGTTCTGGAGAGGTGAAGTTAGGGTCCCTGGAGTCCTCTCCATCTTCCATGAAATCTAAAGTCTGCGCCTTTGATGTTACAATTTCCTGTGCTACCAAAACCTTTGAGTCACAGGCATTGATTGATTCTGGAGCAGCAGGAAATTTTATTTCCAAATCATTAGTAAATCAATGGTCCCTACCAGTGATTACCTTAAAAACACCCATTACTGTGACGGCTATAGATGGATCACGTCTCATCAACGGTCTCATCACCCAGAGTACGTCTCCAGTAACCCTTCTGATTGGTGCCCTGCATCATGAAGAAATATCGTTTTTAATCCTTCCTGTTACGACTAGTCCAATTGTCTTAGGCCTTCCATGGCTTCAGTGTCACTCTCCCCAGATTGACTGGCGCACCCCTCAAGTCACGTCTTGGGGGTCTGAATGTCACCATCGTTGCCTTTCCCAAGTCATTCCTCTCAAAGTACAGCAATCTTCCATCTCATCTACCTCACCGGGACTCCCTCCTCAATATGCTTCATTTACTGATGTTTTTGATAAAGCTCAGTCTGAACGCCTTCCTCCTCATCGTTCTTGGGATTGTCCGATCGACCTTCTACCTGGCAAGACTCCCCCCAGGGGCCGGGTCTATCCACTCTCGTTACCTGAAACTCAAGCTACATCTGAGTATATACAGGAGAACCTCCAGCGTGGGTTTATTCGACCTTCCACCTCTCCCGCTGGAGCTGGGTTCTTCTTCGTTAAAAAGAAGGATGGATCTTTACGCCCTTGCATAGATTTTCGTGGACTCAATGCCATTACTATCAAGAATCGGTATCCCATTCCGCTGATCACTGAGCTATTCGATCGCATCAAGGGAGCCCGTATCTTTACTAAGTTGGATCTTCGTGGTGCCTACAATTTAATCAGAATCCGTTCCGGTGACGAATGGAAGACAGCGTTTAACACCAGAGACGGGCATTACGAATATCTGGTAATGCCTTTCGGGCTGTGTAATGCCCCCGCTGTTTTTCAAGGTTTCATCAATGAGATCTTCCGGGACTTATTATATGTATGTGTCGTCGTCTACCTGGACGACATATTGATCTTTTCACAGGACCTGCCTTCTCACCACCAACATGTGGCAGAAGTCCTCTCCAGGCTACGGAAAAATTCATTGTTCTGTAAATTAGAAAAATGTTCATTCGAATTACCCCAGATTCCATTCTTGGGGTATATAGTTTCCGGAGTTGGCCTGAAGATGGATCCAGACAAGGTGAATGCTGTACTACATTGGCCCCAGCCAACTACTCTTCGTGCTATCCAGCGTTTTTTAGGTTTTGCCAATTACTATAGACGCTTCATTCAAGACTTTTCTTCCATTGCATCTCCTATTGTGGCCCTGACTAGGAAGGGGGCTAATCCTAAGCAATGGTCACCTGAGGCTCTTCAAGCCTTTCAAACACTAAAAGAGTCCTTCTCTTCGGCTCCAATCCTTCGACAGCCTGATGTGACACTCCCCTTCTTCCTGGAAGTAGATGCCTCTAATGTGGGCTTAGGAGCTATTCTCTCCCAACGCTCGGAACAGCAAAAATTCCATCCTTGTGCCTTCTATTCTCGGGGTCTCCTGCCCGCAGAGAAGAATTATACTATCGGGGACAAGGAGTTACTGGCTATCAAAGCTGCATTAGAGGAATGGAGATACTTATTGGAGGGAGCTCGCCATCCGGTGACGATCTTCACGGATCATAAGAACTTGTCATATCTCCAGTCTGCCCAATGCTTGAACCCTCGTCAAGCAAGATGGTCTCTTTTCTTTTCCCGTTTTGAATTAATAATAACCTTCAAACCAGCTGCCAAGAACAAAAAAGCTGACGCTTTATCTAGAGCTTTTGTGACGTCCTCTGATATAGAAGAGGTTTCCAACCATACCATTCTAGACCCCAAATGTATCTCACTGGCTGCTTCATCCACCAAAACGCTACCATTTGGGAAGACCCTCGTGCCTCCTACTCTAAGGAGGAAAATCCTTTCGTGGTTCCATGCCTCTCGTTTTTCTGGACACGCCGGTGAACACAAGACCTTTGAGATTCTCTCTCGAAGTTACTGGTGGCCCTCAATGAGGAGAGACGTCAAAGAGTTCATTGCTTCCTGTGAGCTATGTTCCCAGTTCAAATCCTCCCGCAGAACTCCAGCAGGGTTGCTGCGACCACTACCCATTCCGTCCAAACCGTGGACCCATATTAGTATGGATTTCGTTACTGACTTACCACCTAGTAAGAATCATAACACTATTTGGGTGGTGGTGGACAGATTTTCGAAGATGGCTCATTTCATTCCTCTATCTGGTTTGCCTTCCTCGTCTACTCTGGCTGAACATTTCATTAAAGAGATCTTCCGTATCCATGGATGTCCTTCTGAGATTGTGTCGGATAGAGGAGTACAATTCGTTTCCAGATTCTGGCGAGCCCTTTGTAAAACCTTGGGCATACGATTAGCACTCTCATCTTCTTACCATCCGCAATCTAACGGACAAACTGAACGTGTCAATCAAGATCTTGAGACTTTTATAAGGATGTTCTCTTCAGCCAATCAAGATAACTGGGTAGAGTTGCTTCCTTGGGCTGAATTCGCCCATAACAACATGTACCATGAGTCATCATCCAAAACTCCATTTTTTGTGGTCTACGGTCACCATCCGTCTTTTCCGGAATTTCCTGCCCTCCCGCCCACCCAAGTTCCTGCGGTGGAGACTGCTTGTCAGACCTTTAAAAATATCTGGTCTCAGGTCAAAACCTGTTTAAAGAAGACATCTATCAAATATAAATCTTTCGCAGATAAAAAGAGGCGGGCTATTCCACCACTAAAAATTGGAGATCGTGTCTGGTTATCTACTAAAAACATTCGTTTGAAGGTCCCATCTATGAAATTCGCCCCTCGTTTTATTGGTCCATATAGGATCATTCAAGTAATCAATCCAGTATGTGTGAAACTTCTTCTTCCTAAGAATCTTCGTATTTCTAATGCCTTCCATGTGTCTTTACTCAAACCTCTTATTATCAACCGTTTCTCAAATCCTCCCTCAGCTCCGCAGCCAGTTCAAGTTCATCAGGAGGAGGATTTCGAGATTACTGAGGTACTAGACGCAAAAATTTCGCGAGGAGTCCTCCGTTTCCTCGTTCATTGGAAGGGCTTTGGTCCTGAGGAGCGCTCTTGGATCAAAGCTGAAGATCTTAATGCTCCTGCCCTTTTGAAGAAGTTCTACTCCAAAAATCCGGACAAGCCCGGTTCCAGGCGTTCTGTGCCCACCTTTAAAAGGGGGGGTACTGTCACTCACCGGACCGTGAGTGCCTCTTCCCGGACATTTAGGAACCGTGGTCGTCCTCCATCCTGAGGGTCTGCGCATGCGCAGCCCTTTTCTATACTTCAGTGTATGTCCCTTTAACTCAATTGGCAGATCAGGCAACACTCCCTATATTAAGCACCTGTGGTCAACACCACGTTGCCTGATCTTGGAGTCTCATTCCCTATGAGTCTCTGAAGGTGTTCCTGTATTCCTCGTGTTTTCAGCGCTGCTGATTCCTGTGGTTTCCAAACCACTTCTACCTCTGTGGTTTCCAAACCACTTCTACTACTGTGGTTCCCATACCACTTCTACCATCAACTGTATCATCGTGACTGTTTGCTGATTCCTATCCGCTGCCTCCGTGCACTACAGTCTTCCAAACCACTTCAACGCTATTACATATCATTGTGACTGTTTGCTGATTCCTATCCGCTGCCTCCGTGCACTACAGTCCTCTAATCCACTTCACGCTATTATATTTCACTGTGACTGTTTGCTGGTTCCTACCCGCTGCCTCCGTGCACTCCAACCTTTACTTTACATCCACTCACCTGTTCCTCATCAAGTCCGTGAGCTGATTCCTATCCGCTGCCTCCGTGCACTACAGCCTCCAGCCTACAACTCGCCTGTGTTCATTATCGTGACTGTTAGCTGATGTCTATCCGCTGCTTCCGTGCACTACAGCCTCCAGCCTACAACTCGCCTGTGTTCATCATCGTGACAAGTTAGCTGATGCCTATCCGCTGCCCCTGTGCACTGCAGTCTCTTCTCAGCTCTCCTGTGTTTCCTCGAGACTGCTGCTCTCATTGCCATTCGCTACTCTCCGTGATCAACAGCTCCTGGTCTACTCTGCTCTCCCGTGTTCCATCGCTACTGACACCTATTGGTTGCTACTGGTTACCTCCGTGTACCGCAGAGCCCTGCTGCTGCTGACCGCGCTATCACCCATCTACTGCTGACCCGCTCTCCACACCTTCACGTGTCCCGCTGGTCTACCCTCCTGTCAGCATTGGATTTATATCTCATCAACTACTCCTCTGCTGGATCATCTCCACTCTCCTGGGTCCTCCTTGAGTCCAGTTCCACGTGTTACTGATTCCTGTGGATTCGTGTCCCTGTTGGTCTACTTATCTGTGCGCTGCACCTACTAGACCGCTGCCTCATCTATCCTGGGACTTCTCATCCAGCCGGCCTCCTGCCGCTCAGGTATCGCTGCACTCCTATCTGACTGCCTGCTTCTGAACCACGGTATGCATACTTCTCATTGACTGTGCTGGTGTATTGCATATCTTGCTGGACTGTGTTGGTTCTCCTCTGGAGTCTGCTATCCGCTGAGTCTATTGCCATCATTGACTGTGTTAACTTGTGCTGGACTACTTCAAGAGACTTTCTATATTTGCAGACCTGTTCAGTCATTTATATATATATTGTGCATGTTACTGTGGATCGTGTATAAGGTGCCTGTGTATATCCTGTGTTACAGTCTCTCCCCGTGCACCTCCTCACATATATATTCAGTGGTACAACTTGCTAGTAGCAGACCACTGATCCCTGTTTCCAGTATCACCTGTTCCAGTATCCTCTCACATAGCAGTGGTACAACTTGCTATCACAGACCACTGACTCCCCGGATACCTCCACTTGGATTCCATTCCTTCACTCAGACAGCGGTACCACTTGCTATCCGCAGACCGCTGACTCTCATCACCTCCTCGTTTCTGTTGGACATTCCTCCTCACCATAGCAGTGGTACAACTTGCTATCGCAGACCACTGACTACCTTCACGTGTCCTTGTCCTACAGTTCCTCGTGTACTATTACCTCCATATTACCAGTGCTGCTAGTCATAGACTTTCCTGAGCATCTCATCATCTGCTGTTTCCTGTTCCGTGATCACCCAGCTACCAGAGTACCCTATTACCATCTATATTGCTCTGGTAAGCCTACCACCTGGTGATCCCTGGGTAAAGACTCCTAGTGCCCGTGACACTTGTTATGTGATGTAATCTTGTTTCAGAGTAGTGGGAATAAGGGAGATTATTTAAAAAATGTTTCAACTAACTGTTATTATTTATGTCTCTTTGTTTTAGTTTTTTTTCATAACATTTTCTTTAATTCTGGTTAGTCCCTCAAGAGTGTAAGTCTTTTGCATGCTGGTTGCACTGGATCTAATCCAGTTTTAGTGGCAAGGGAACCCAATTTTTAGATTTAATGTTAGTAGAGAAAATACAAAATTCCTTGAAGGCGAAGTGTGCTTATGGTAAAATGACAGCAAAGAATTTTATTAAAATTGTAGATGTTAACTGTTAGATATATTTTGCAAGTTGTCATAAAAAACGGAATACAAATATTCAATTTTCACTTTTCATATACATCAGGAAGAACTGTCGTAACACTGAGGTGTTTAAAGACTATTGATATACAGCATGTGAATAGATTTAGAGATAGAGTATACCCGGAACAAGTCATTCAAGCAGTTATGAAATTATAAACATCATAAAATTACAAATTATGAGAAGTGTCTCATGAAGAAAATACTATTATTAAATTCTTAATAGACATTGTAACATTTCTATTAATCCAATAATGGCCATTTCAATCTTTGATTGTAGAGGAGTATCCATTTACATAGGACAAAGCAAGCTGGGGATTGGTATCTTCCAGTAACTTGATTTTCTTAAAAACAAGAAAAGCAAGATACTGAAAGATACCTAAGCCCAGTCTCATTTGTCCTACGCATATGGATGCTCCTCTGCAATCAAAAAACAAAAGATTTTATTAATTGTACAACTGCATCAGTGATCTATCTTTCAGAATGCACTTGCAGGTTGAAATATTGGAGCACGCTTAAATGTCACCTTAAAATAAGGATCTAAAAACTCATAAGAAACATTAAAAACAAAATATTAACAAGTTCCAAAACATTTCTACCATATTCATAATACTAACTCCAGCCTGTTGTGAGTGGCAGCTCGCGTCCACCCGCTCTCACCTATGTCCCGGCTGTCATGACAATAGCCGGAACATCACTTCAGGTATCGCTGTCCCAGCTGTCACTAAGGCAACAGCAGGGACAGCGGCAGTTGCCATGGTGACAGCCGGGCGTGTGCACAAACTAGCACAATTAATTAGCACATTCTGGAGGGTCAATTAGAACCATCTGAGCCCCTAACCTCTGAATAGCCACTTCCTGTATTTAAGGCAGGGAGGGCTTAGCCTTCTGCTGGTTATAGCGTCTTTGTACTGCACAAATGCTGACCAGCTCTGTCAAGTTCTGTCCTTTGCATACTGAATTTCACCTGATTCCTGTTGTGACCTTTGGCTTTGACTTTGACAATGCTTGAATGCTGATTGCCCCTGACCTCTGCCTATTTACTGGATTACCCCTGTTTGCTACCTGCCCTGAACTCTGGCCTGTTTCCTGGTTATCCTACTTGCTACGGACCCACATCTGTTAGACTGTCTTTGGTACTTGCCCACTGTATTTCAGTTATCCTCCATCCTGCACTATGGTTATTTTGATAAGCTTTTACTACCCTAGAGTCCTGGGGACATCCGAGTACCTCCGAACAAGTTCAGTTCTACAGGTAAGGCGACTGCTTTAGGTGAAGACCTCTATTAGCCTGGTTCTAAAAGCTTATTTAATAACCAAAAGCCTAACACAGCCATCTATTTTTTTACAGCAATCATACATGTAATATTGGGATACTAAAGTGGGATTTGCAAAAGAGTTATTGTCACAGAGAAAGATGTTTTAGATATTTAAACTTCATATTCTCCATTGACAAGGTTCAAATGATAATTATGAGCTCCATTTATTGACTGAGGCTCTTTCTTATTATTGTGATTTCTCTTTATCATCTATAAACCTCATATGGGCTGATAATTGATTTTTAATATAAATATTTTTTAATATTATATCTTTTACCTCCTAGTGTTTTGGTATTTTCACACATGGCCGTAGATTATTCTGGCTTCTGGTCATATATCACGTACGCAATGACCCATCAAAGTTACCAATTTCTTCTTCTTTAATGAGGATACTGTAACACATTTATCTTTTGTTATATAGATGTTTTTGTATAATCCATTAGATTGCTTAATTTCACTGTTTAAAATAGAGTTGTATGGTTCTGATTTTAATTCTAATAGTGCTCTGTTAAGAGTGACAGGCATCTTTGTTACCACCTGCAGCATTGTTTTACTGTATAAAAGCATGAGCCTGTCTATATATTTTTTATTCACCTGATGAACTTATACAATAGATGAAAATCGCAGCAAAATCTGCTTAACTGAGGATAAAAGTGTTTGCCAAGTATCTCCATCTAGCATTGCTTGTTCATGGAGTTATGGAACAAAATTATGGACTGGTGGTACACTCAGCATCAGAGATAATCTGTTTTATTATTATTTAAACATACATTTTCATACAATTTGTATTAGTAACAATCTTTTTTTTTTTTGCAATATTACATTATATACTTTTTGCTTTCACTTGAGAGTCCTACACAAGAATACTATGATCCCTGGAAAGAGAAGGACTACTATAACTGTCAAACAAACTTTGGCTTATTGCTAATTTTGTATGAGTTCATTTATCTGTGTGCCCTTGACACAAGTTTACAAAATTGCTCTTTACTATATGGGTACAACACTTTCTTTAGATTTACTAAACCTGCAAATAACAAGTGCCTTGGAAGGCTGCCATTTCTATGTAAGAGGGAGTGATTTTAAGTAACAGCTTGTGTTATTGGCAAGCTACACCTTGGGATAAAAATTATTTTGATTTTATGTTGTTTTGCAGAATGGACTTTATGAACAAGGCATGTTTTTTGCATGCACTAAGTTAGCACCTAGAGCAATTGAACTTTTTATGTATGGCAGCTGGATAAGAAGAAGCTACAGGATGCATTAAATGGTGCACACATTAGGATTAACAAGTACTTACATTACATAAGGCATTGTGAGGTATGTTGCATGAAGTCAGATGATAGTGTCTCAATTTATTTTATTTCAATGTTTTTTAATCCATAGCAGTCAATCTAGTATCAATCCAATATTTGCTACAATCCTTTATTTGAAAGCAATAATGTAATTAGTTGACATGTGTTAATAACCATGAGTTTATTTCACTGCTTTGCATAATCATGTTTATGTATGTCATCTTCTTTAGGCATAGACTAAACATTGTTTTTAGCGTCAAAAGTATTTATTGAAAGTTTTCAAGAATATATGGGGTAGCCCCCACACAGTGGGTGGAGAGGGGGGGGTCACTCAAGTAAAACAACACTCTAATATCAGCAATATATATAAGAGGAAAACGATTGATTAGTAATGCATACTATCCTCCATATTGATGATCTAAAGAATACTAGTGGTATAGCAAGGGCATCAGGAGGGTGTAGCTTGTTCATTGGGTTGGGGTGATTCAATAAGAGTAAACTTTTTTAACATACAGTATATTTACCATAAGAGCACTGATAAAAGATTAAAGTAGATGTCCTCCTAATTTACTTTTAATTTCCTCAATGATGAGAATTTTTTCATTTTTTTTGCTGTGGAAAAATACTTAACAACTTCCCTGTGACACTAAGACATACTTTCCAACTTTGGCCATTCAAGACAAAATGGGTAATAGTCTTTATCTTCCCAATCCACACCCAGGTCATTTTATCCACACCGATTTGAGCCAGATAATGCCCTTTCAAGCACATCAAAACCATTTCTGGACTGTCCCAGGAATAATCAAGATTGCTGGCAGGTGTGTCTTACAGATGGTTGCAACACAGTTACAACAAAGTAAAAAGCTAACAGTTGCCTGGACACTTGTAACGTTATATTGCGCATATGAGACAAAGCCCTGAGTACTGTATGGATGTAGTATGTTCCTTGTGCCTTGGTACAAAATGGAGATGCTCAATAATAGTAATTCCCATAATTCCAGTCAGTACTAATGATATTAAAATGCATTTTGATACAGTATTAAAGAATAAACATTTTCCTGTGAGTAGAAATGGCCATTATATGTGCTAATTAGTAGTATTACCAATATAGAAACATAGAATTTGATTGCAGATAAGCACAATTTGGCACATCTAGTCTGCCCAATTTTTAACCTATGGTAACCTCAAATCTTATTTGATCCTTTATTCTTTGTAAGGATATACTTATGTCTATTACAAGCATGTTTATATTGCTCTACTGTATTAGCCTCAACCACCTCTGATGGGAGTCTATTCCACTTATCCACTACTCTTTCTGTGAAGTAGTTTTTTCTCAAATTTCCTCTGAACCTACTTCCTTCCAGTTTCAGTGCATCTCCTCGTGTTCTAATACTTGTCTTCTTTTGAAGGTTGTTTCCCTCCTGTACCTTGTTAAATGCTTGATATATTTGAAAATTTATATAATATCCCCCCACTTCTTTCTCTGCTCCAAACTATACATGTTAAGAACTTTCAGTCTTAACGGGTAAGTTTTCTGCTGTAGGCCATGCACCATTTTAGCTTCCCTTCTTTGAATGTCTCTAATGTATTTATATCCTTCTGGAGATATAGCCTCCAGAACTAAACACAGTATTTTAGATGAGGCCGTACTAGTGACCTATACAATGACATTATTACTTCTTTCTTTCTGCTACTGATTCCTCTCCTATGCAATTTATATTTGTACCAGCAGTAATCCACATTAATATATTAGAATAATTACTATGCTAGTAACAATCAAAGCACTCAAATTAATGACTGTTCATATGCCATCTTTATAACAATCAGAAGTATTTTCAAATAATATGTCTATTGGTAGTAATGCCCATTGATAAACCCATCTGAAAAATGAACAAGTTTAAACTTTTATTAACTTTTATTAACTTATATAAATTTTATTTATAAAATGTTGTTTAAAAAATAATAATAATAATAGTGGGGCAGTTGCCAAATTATCTTCACAGGGAGAAAATTACCTGATCACAAAAATCAGATAAATTGTATGGCTCAATCAAATCCATAATGGCTTTTACTTTTTTGTAAAAAAAGCATCCATTCCATTATTACATTATGTTAGTGAATTGTTAGTCAATCTTCCTCATCATCTGGTAAAGAATTCCACAGCTGAACACAGCTTAGGTGATAGTGATTCTATTCACAACTTATGACCCTTTATTCTCTCTGTGGTTCTTGGTATGAACATTTTTAGATAAATTGATTTTCTAGTTTTTCTCTTTTTAACAGTTTTATTTCCTTTAATAATGAAGTTGAACACATCAGAACTCTCTCAAACTCTCCTTTGTACTTCTTACAGTGAGGTGCCTAAAATTGCACCCTATATTTAAAATGTGATCTATGTAGTGACTTAAACAATCATAATAGTCTGTTTGCATCATCTACTTTTATACCCTTTTATGCATACCAGGATTGTATTTGCCTTTGTAGAGTTAGTGTGCTAGTTCTGCTTTCTGCAATTTAGTCTTCCTAAGTCTGTTTCCATCTCAGTGTTTACCAAGCATTGCATAGTTATAGGCATGACTTAAGTGCATAACACTACATTTATCTATAATATAAAAGCCTAGTGGCGTGTGTTAGTCTGTGTGTGGAAAAAAACAACAAGCTGCAGCGCCACCTGCTAGGCGGAGTTATACACTGACCTACTAAATTCTTAGCATTATCTAATATATAAAAGTAAAAGCCTAGCGGCGTGTGTTAGTGTGTGTGTGTGTGTGTGGAAAAACATTATGTGACAAAAAAAATAGAATAGTGAAGTCAGTTAACTTCCATCAATCCCCCTTCCCCCCGTGGGAGGGGTAGTAAAGGCTAAATTTACGAGTTGAGGGGTCAAACTCATTTTCGTGAGGTAATTTTACCTCATGAACACACATTAAAAAGAGCGCTTGCGTCGGGAAGTAACGCTCTTCCCCTGAGGAGGCCTGGGCTAGGCCCAAATGCATGACAAGAACCTTTTTTAAGACCTTAAGGAGCTTGATTTGACTAGAATGCATGAGTATCATGCACGGGTTAACTTGTGTATAATAAATTTCATCTTCTATTTGATGGCACAGTTTATTGTTTTGTCTAAATCCTTATCTAGCAAGTTAATAACCTTTTGTGTGTTAATAGTTCTAAATAGCTTTGTGTCATCAGAGAATATGGACAGTTTACATTCTAGGCCATCGACATTAATTGAAATGACATGGCCCTATACTGATTCCTATACATTTAACCCAGTTTGAATATATTTAATTTATAACTATTCTTTGTCTTCTCTTTGACAACCCCATCTCTACCCATGTACATAATTTTCACCATAGACCTACTACTCTCATCTTATACACCAGAGAGCTATGTGGAACAATATCAAAATAATTTCCAAAGATCTAAATATATCACATTATTGGCACTACCAAGATACAGCAAAATAGTTTTGTTAGATATGATAATCACTTTACATAACCATGCTGACACTGTGTTATCAAATTATTCAATTGTCCATTTTCTAGTTCCCATTAGATTCCCTTTTTATAGACTGCTACCACATCTGCTTTTCTTCAATATTGTAGCACTGTCTTGGTTATCAGTGAGGACATAAACATAACATGTGTAGCACATGTGGGTGGATGCCAAGCCTATCTGTCTGAATCCTATTTAGGTGTACAGTAACTGAGTAACATTAAATGGTATGCATGCATAAGCAATTGCTGCACAAGGTGAGGTGAGTGACATTGTGATGAAATTTAATTAACATTGAAATTCTGGTGCTCTGTTCTTTAATTTCTGCTTTTGCTTTGTCATTCAGAAAAATTGCCATTCACACTGTATTTGTAGATTTTATATTCTATGAATAAAGCCAGGATGATGATAGTCAATTCATGTTGCTGTGTGGTGAGGTTCGGATACAATAGGTAACAGTGAAGGCCAAATTCCACCGGTAAAACTTGCACAATGAGGCAAATATTTCACCTAACTGTTTTGAAAATTTAGAAAATCAGTGTATACAACCTTTTTTGCTATTTTCTTCCTTTGTGAAAACAGATGGAAAAAAATTATATTTGCGAGATCAGCATTCTCTTTATCTTCCACACATTTTCCTATGATTTTGGCCTAATAATATAAAAAAAATACTTGTTGTTTATGAACTTGAAAACCATTTGGGAATTACACTTGCTATATTTTGCTCAGATATCTTTATGTTTACAGCTTAATTCCAGGAAATATTTTTGAGTATTATCCATTTATCTTTAAGCTATTATTATGTATGGGTCCCTGCTAAGAATCTACCAAACTGATCCAAAATATTTTGAATCTAAGCACCCAGGAAACAGTGTGTTTTGCCCCGCCAAAAGCATTTGTATGATCATAACTATAATTCTGTTCCCATCTCTCCAGGAGCAGTCATTTTCTTGATTGAGAGGAAAAATATTTTTTTCTGTAGCAAAGGTACTGCTGAACTGATGTATCCAATATCAGCCAGTTTGACATATTTGTTAATATCATGTCAGATAAGGAAGAATCTCTCTCATACACTTCCCTCTACTCCTTCTTCTGCCACTCAGCTACCTACCTCCTGCTTTCTCATGTCCTCACCCCTGACTACACTGGCCCCAACTAATTGAGCCTCTCCATATCATTTAGATCCTTAATCTGGACTTCAAAATAAGCAAATTGCTAACATGTTGCACAGCAGTATTCACCCTGTTACAGAAGTGCATACATAGCACACAATGTGCAGTGGGTGGAATTACCAATCATGTTTTACTCTCTTGGGGCTCTCCTGTGTAGACACTTCCTTTTGTCTGCTATGAGGAGTGAGTGTGTCAACAACTTTGAGGCAATGTAAATTCCCTGTTTAAAACAAGACCCTAGAAATGTTTTCTTTTTATGAAAGTGCTTTTATTAAGGTGGTATAAATAAAGATTAGAGGGAATTGTTAGGTAGTAAGTCTGAGTAAGCATAGGTTCACAATTTATAGTAAATTAATACTAAATTAAATAATATTCATAAAAAAATTTAAGTGACTTAACAGTGGCTAGCAACTCAACAATTACAATACATTTGCTTCTACAGATCTCAAGAATTAACTTAATTTGACTTTTTATCCCTGGTTCCTTCATCACAGTATTCGTTATGATAGAAAATGTGTTTACGTTAATGCCCCAATCAAAAGGGGCAAATGTATTTCATATATTCAGTTATGTTCCATATGTGTCTGCTTTATGTACTCTGATGTCTATATGCAATTATCAAGCAAAGTACATTTATATTATGCAGTTTATCACAAACCAATTTAATAATATTTAGTGTAAGCACTGCTATATTCACATATTTTTAACCAACACTTTTAGTGACACTACATTGTTGAGATGAGCAGGTAAATAGATTATCCCCACAGTTATTGTTGACAAACCCACACTTATTAAGCGACCATTGTGCTCAAGATTGTTATTTAATCTGTAGCAAAATATTTCATTCTTAAATGAGTATATTTTTGATAAGGTCCTTGTGTGTAGATGCAGAAATACAATGTGTCTGCAACAATAATTAGAAAACCTATTATCTTCAGAGCTGCTGTTAATCCCCACAAACCCCATTGTGTGCAGGGAATTATATGCACTATGTGGACTAAACTATTTGCCACACCTGTTAATTATTGAATTGAGATGTTTGAATCAGACCCGTTGCCATAGGTGTATAAAATCAAGCACCTAGACATGCAGTCTCCATTTTCAAACATTTGTCATAGAAAATGGGTTGTGCTGAAGAGTTCAGTGACTTCAAACATGGCACTGAGATAGGATGCCACCTTTGCAATAAGACGATTCGTGAAATTTCATCCCTGCTGGATATTCCACGGTCAACTGTAAGTAATATTATTAGAAAGTTGAAGCATTTAGGGACAACAGCAACTCAGCCACAAAGCAGTACTTATCGTAAAATCACAGAGCGGGGTCAACGACTGCTTAGGCGCATGGTACGTAAAAGTCACCAACGCTCTGCTGATTCCATAGCTGAAGAGTTCTGAACTTCCACTGGCAGTAATGTAAGCACAAAAACTGTGCAGCGGAAGCCTAATGGAATGGGTTTCCATGGCCGAGCAGCTGCATGGAAGCCTCACTGTCACGGGCACTAGGAGTCTTTACCCAGGGATCACCAGGTGATAGGCTTACCAGAGCAGTATAGGTGGTAATATGGTACTCTGGTAGCAGGGTGATCACGGAACAGGAAATAGCAGATGATGAGATGCTCAGGAAAGTCTATGACTAGCAGCACTGGCAATATGGAGGTAGTAATACACGAGGAACTGTATGGACAAAGGACACGTGAAGGTAGTCAGTGGTCTGCGGTAGCAAGTTGTACCACTGCTATAGTGAGGAGGAATGTCCAACAGAAACGAGGAGGTGATGAGAGTCAGCGGTCTGCGGATAGCAAGTTGTACCGCTGTCTGAGTGAAGGAATGGAATCCAAGTGGAGATATCCGGGGAGTCAGTGGTCTGCGTTAGCAAGTTGTACCACTGCTATGTGAGAGGATACTGGAACAGGTGAAACTGTAAACAGGAGTCAGTGGTCTGCCACTAGCAAGTTGTACTACTGAATATATATGTGAGGAGGTGCACGGGGAGAGACTGCAACACAATATATACACGGGCACCTTGACTTTGATCCACAGTAATATGCACAATATAAATGTATAAATGACTGAACAATACTGCCAATATAGAAAGTCTCTTGAAGTAGTCCAGCATAAGATAACACAGTCAATGATGGCAATAGACTCAGCGGATAGCACACTCCAGAGGAGAACCAACACAGTCCAGCAAGGTATGCAATACACAGCACAGTCAATGAGAAGTATGCATACCGTGGTTCAGGAGGCAGTCAGACAGGAGTGCAGAGATACCTGAACGGCAGGAGGCCGGCAGGATGCGAAGTCCCTGGATGGGTGAAGCGGTGGTCTAGTAGGTGCAGCGCACGGGAAGGTAGACCAGCAGGGAACACAGGAAAGCGTGGAGAGCGGATCAGCAGTAGATGGATGAGTAGTGCTGAGGAGTAGCAGCAGCGGGTCTCTGCGGGAACACGGAGGTAGCCAATAGCAACCAGCAGGTGCAGTAACGATGGGACACGGGAGAGCAGAGTTGAACAGGCACTGTTGATCACGGAGAATAGCGGGTAGCAATAGTGGAGGAAGACTCAAGGAAACACGGGAGCGTTGACACGGACTGAAGACTGAAGCGCACAGAGGCAGCGGATAGGAATCAGCCAAACAGTCACGATGAAACACAGACGGGTTGCAGGTTGAAGACTGTAGTGCACGGAGGCAGCGGATAGGAATCAGCTAGCAGTCACGATGATGAAACACAGACGAGTTGCAGGTTGAAGACTGTAGTGCACGGAGGCAGCGGATAGGAATCAGCTGGCAGTCACAATCATGAACAGGTGAGTGGATGTGGTTGAAGCCTGTAATGCACGGAGGCAGCGGATAGGCATCAGCTAACAGTCCCAATGATACATGGTAGAGTTGAAGTGATAAGAAGGCTGTAGTGCACGGAGGCAGCGGATAGGCATCAGCTCACAGTCACGATGATTCAGTAGATGGTAGAAGTGGTATGGGAACCACAGTAGCAGAAGTGGTTAGGAAACCACAGAGGTAGAAGTGGTTTGGGAACCACAGGAATCAGCAGGGCTGAATAAACAAGGAAACACAGGAACACCTTCAGAGACTCATGGGGAATGAGACTCCAAGATCAGGCAATGTGGTGATGACCACAGGTGCTTAATATAGGGAGGTTGCCTGATCTGCCAATTAAGTTAAAGGAACATACACTGGAGGTATAGAAAGGGCTGCGCATGCGCAGTCCCTCAGGATGGAGGACGGCCACGGTTCCTAAATGTCCGGGAAGAAGCACTCACAGTCCGGTGAGTGACAGTACCCCCCCTTTTAAAGGTGGGCACAGAACGCCTGGAACCGGGCTTGTCCGGATTTTTGGAATAAAACTTCTTCAGAAGGGCAGGAGCATTAAGATCTTCAGCTTTGATCCATGAACGCTCCTCAGGACCAAAGCCCTTCCAATGAACGAGGAAACGGAGGACTCCTCGCGAAATTTTTGCATCCAATACCTCAGTAATCTCGAAATCCTCCTCCTGATGAACTTGAACTGGCTGCGGTGCTGAGGAAGGAGTCGAGAAACGGTTGATGATGAGAGGTTTGAGCAAGGACACATGGAAGGCATTGGAGATCCGAAGATTCTTAGGAAGAAGAAGTTTAACACATACTGGATTGATAACTTGAATGATCCTATATGGACCAATAAAACGAGGGGCGAATTTCATAGATGGAACCTTCAAACGAATATTTTTGGTAGATAACCAGACACGATCTCCAATTTTTAGTGGTGGAATAGCCCGCCTCTTCTTATCTGCGAAAGACTTATATTTGTTAGATGTCTTCTTTAAACAGGTTTTGACCTGAGACCAGATATTTTTGAAGGTCTGACAAGCAGTCTCCACAGCAGGAACTTGGGTGGGCGGGAGGGCAGGAAATTCCGGAAAAGACGGATGGTGACCGTAGACCACAAAGAATGGAGTTTTGGATGATGACTCATGGTACATGTTGTTATGGGCGAATTCAGCCCAAGGGAGCAATTCTACCCAGTTGTCTTGGTTGGCTGAAGAGAACATCCTAATAAAAGTCTCAAGATCTTGATTGACTCGTTCCGTTTGTCCGTTAGATTGCGGATGGTAAGACGATGAGAGTGCTAATCGTATGCCCAAGGTTTTACAAAGGGCCCGCCAGAATCTGGAAACGAATTGTACTCCTCTATCTGACACAATCTCAGACGGACATCCATGGATGCGGAAGATTTCTTTAATGAAATGTTCAGCCAGAGTAGACGAGGAAGGTAAACCGGACAGAGGGACGAAATGAGCCATCTTCGAAAATCTGTCTACCACTACCCAAATAGTATTGTGATTCTTACTTGGTGGCAAATCAGTAACGAAATCCATACTAATATGGGTCCAAGGCTTGGACGGAATGGGTAGTGGTCGCAGCAACCCTGCTGGAGTTCTGCGGGAGGATTTGAACTGAGAACATAAATCACAGGAAGCAATAAACTCTTTGACGTCTCTCCTCATTGAAGGCCACCAGTAACTACGAGAGAGAATCTCAAAGGTCTTATGTTCACCGGCGTGTCCAGAAAAACGAGAGGCATGGAACCACGAAAGGATTTTCCTCCTCAGAGTAGGAGGCACGAGGGTCTTCCCAAATGGTAGCATTTTGGTGGATGAAGCAGCCAGAGAAATACATTTGGGGTCTAGAATAGCATGGTTGGGAACCTCTTCTACATCAGAGGACGTCACAAAAGCTCGAGATAGAGCGTCAGCTTTCTTGTTCTTAGCAGCTGGTTTGAAGGTTATAATTAATTCAAAACGGGAAAAGAAAAGAGACCATCTTGCTTGACGAGGGTTCAAGCATTGAGCAGATTGCAAATATGACAAGTTCTTATGATCCGTGAAGATCGTCACCGGATGGCGAGCTCCTTCCAACAAGTATCTCCATTCCTCTAATGCAGCTTTGATGGCCAGCAACTCCTTGTCCCCGATAGTATAGTTTTTCTCTGCGGGCAGAAGACCCCGAGAGTAGAAGGCACAAGGATGTAATTTTTGTTGCTCCGAGCGTTGGGAGAGAATAGCTCCTAAGCCCACATTAGAGGCATCTACTTCTAGGAAGAAGGGGAGTGTCACATCAGGTTGTCGCAGAATGGGAGCAGACGAGAAGGACTCTTTGAGGATTTGAAAGGCTTGGAGAGCCTCAGATGACCATTGCTTAGTATTAGCCCCTTTCCGAGTTAAGGCCACAATGGGAGATGCAATGGATGAGAAGTCTTGAATGAAGCGTCTATAGTAATTGGCAAAACCTAAAAAACGCTGGATGGCACGAAGAGTAGTTGGCTGAGGCCAATGTAGTACAGCATTTACTTTGTCTGGATCCATCTTCAGGCCAACTCCGGAAACTATATACCCCAAGAATGGAATCTGGGGTAACTCGAATGAACATTTTTCCAATTTACAGAACAATGAGTTTTTCCGTAGTCTGGAGAGGACCTCTGCCACATGTTGGTGATGAGAAGGCAGGTCCTGTGAGAAGATCAATATGTCGTCCAGGTAGACAACGACACATACATATAATAAGTCCCGAAAGATCTCATTGATGAAACCCTGGAAAACCGCGGGGGCATTACACAGCCCGAAGGGCATTACTAAATATTCGTAATGCCCATCTCTGGTGTTAAACGCGGTCTTCCATTCGTCACCGGAACGGATTCTAATTAAATTGTAGGCACCACGAAGATCCAACTTAGTAAATATCCGAGCTCCCTTGATGCGATCAAATAGCTCAGTGATCAGCGGAATGGGATACCGATTCTTGATAGTAATGGCGTTGAGTCCACGAAAATCTATACAAGGGCGTAATGATCCATCCTTCTTTTTGACGAAGAAGAACCCAGCTCCAGCGGGAGAGGTGGAAGGTCGAATGAACCCACGCTGGAGATTCTCCTGTATGTACTCAGATGTGGCTTGAGTTTCAGGTAACGAGAGAGGATAGACCCGACCCCTGGGAGGAGTCTTGCCAGGTAGAAGGTCGATCGGACAATCCCAAGAACGATGAGGAGGAAGACGTTCAGACTGAGCTTTATCAAACACATCGGCAAATGAAGCATACTGAGGAGGGAGTCCCGGGGAGGAAGATGAGATGGAAGATTGCTGTACTTTAAGAGGAATAACTTGAGAGAGACAACGATGGTGACATTCAGGCCCCCAAGACGTAACTTGAGGGGTGCGCCAGTCAATCTGGGGAGAGTGACATTGAAGCCATGGAAGGCCTAAGACAATCGGACTTGTCGTAACAGGAAGAATTAAAAACGAAATTTCTTTATGGTGTAGTACACCAATCTGAAGGGTTACTGGAGACGTACTCTGGGTGATGAGACCATTGATGAGACGTGATCCATCTATAGCCGTCACAGTAATGGGTGTTTTTAAAGTGATCACTGGTAGGGACCATTGATTCACTAGTGATTTAGAAATGAAATTTCCTGCTGCTCCGGAATCAATCAATGCCTGTGACTCAAAGGATTTAGTAGCAAAGGAAATCGTAACATCGAAAGCGCAGACTTTAGATTTCATAGACAATGGAGAGGACTCCAGGGACCCTAACTTCACCTCTCCAGAACTAGTTAGGGCCTGGCATTTCCCGATTTCTTAGGGCAAGAACTGAGCATATGTGTGGAATCAGCACAATAGATACAGAGTCTATTCTTTACTCTTCGTTTCCTCTCTTCTAAAGATAATTTGGAACGTCCTATCTCCATGGGAATCACAGAAGGTGAAACTGGACGAAATTGAGGGTTTAAACGAAGAGGTGCTTTAGCAGAAGTTGTTTTCTCAGATTCTCTTTCACGAAATCTCATGTCTACACGATGGCAAAGAGAGATCAAATCTTCTAGTGACGAAGGAAGCTCTTGGGTAGTCAGTGCATCTTTAATTTTATCGGAGAGCCCCTGCCAGAAGGCGGCAACTAATGCTTCAGTGTTCCACTGAAGTTCAGAGGCTAAGATCCTAAATTGAATGACATACTGTCCTACTGTATGGGAGCCTTGTCGCAAACGAAGAATGCTGGAAGCAGCGGAGGTCACACGACCTGGTTCATCGAACACACTTCGGAACGTGGAAATGAATTTGGCACTATCTTGTAGAATTGGATCGTTTCTTTCCCACAGAGGGGAGGCCCAAGCCAGGGCTTGTCCAGAAAACAATGAGATAAGATAGGCCACTCTGGAACGATGGGTAGAAAAATTTTGAGGTTGGAGTTCAAAATGGACTGAACATTGGTTAAGGAAACCTCTACAAGTTTTGGGGTCCCCGTCATATTTTGACGGAGTAGGCAGGTGAAGCGTAGGAGCTGTAGACACCTGGGATGGCACTGGGGAAACGGAGGAAAGCACAGGAGCTTCAATACTAGCTGTAACAGTCTGTCCAGATGTTCCTTGGGAGGTTAACGATTGGTAACATTGAAGTAACAGCTGTTGGCGAGCATCCTGTTGCTCCACACGACTTACCAGATGCTGCAGCATCTCTTTAGCAGTAGGTTCCGTATCTGGGTCTGTCATGGCCTGATCTTACTGTCACGGGCACTAGGAGTCTTTACCCAGGGATCACCAGGTGATAGGCTTACCAGAGCAGTATAGGTGGTAATATGGTACTCTGGTAGCAGGGTGATCACGGAACAGGAAATAGCAGATGATGAGATGCTCAGGAAAGTCTATGACTAGCAGCACTGGCAATATGGAGGTAGTAATACACGAGGAACTGTATGGACAAAGGACACGTGAAGGTAGTCAGTGGTCTGCGGTAGCAAGTTGTACCACTGCTATAGTGAGGAGGAATGTCCAACAGAAACGAGGAGGTGATGAGAGTCAGCGGTCTGCGGATAGCAAGTTGTACCGCTGTCTGAGTGAAGGAATGGAATCCAAGTGGAGATATCCGGGGAGTCAGTGGTCTGCGTTAGCAAGTTGTACCACTGCTATGTGAGAGGATACTGGAACAGGTGAAACTGTAAACAGGAGTCAGTGGTCTGCCACTAGCAAGTTGTACTACTGAATATATATGTGAGGAGGTGCACGGGGAGAGACTGCAACACAATATATACACGGGCACCTTGACTTTGATCCACAGTAATATGCACAATATAAATGTATAAATGACTGAACAATACTGCCAATATAGAAAGTCTCTTGAAGTAGTCCAGCATAAGATAACACAGTCAATGATGGCAATAGACTCAGCGGATAGCACACTCCAGAGGAGAACCAACACAGTCCAGCAAGGTATGCAATACACAGCACAGTCAATGAGAAGTATGCATACCGTGGTTCAGGAGGCAGTCAGACAGGAGTGCAGAGATACCTGAACGGCAGGAGGCCGGCAGGATGCGAAGTCCCTGGATGGGTGAAGCGGTGGTCTAGTAGGTGCAGCGCACGGGAAGGTAGACCAGCAGGGAACACAGGAAAGCGTGGAGAGCGGATCAGCAGTAGATGGATGAGTAGTGCTGAGGAGTAGCAGCAGCGGGTCTCTGCGGGAACACGGAGGTAGCCAATAGCAACCAGCAGGTGCAGTAACGATGGGACACGGGAGAGCAGAGTTGAACAGGCACTGTTGATCACGGAGAATAGCGGGTAGCAATAGTGGAGGAAGACTCAAGGAAACACGGGAGCGTTGACACGGACTGAAGACTGAAGCGCACAGAGGCAGCGGATAGGAATCAGCCAAACAGTCACGATGAAACACAGACGGGTTGCAGGTTGAAGACTGTAGTGCACGGAGGCAGCGGATAGGAATCAGCTAGCAGTCACGATGATGAAACACAGACGAGTTGCAGGTTGAAGACTGTAGTGCACGGAGGCAGCGGATAGGAATCAGCTGGCAGTCACAATCATGAACAGGTGAGTGGATGTGGTTGAAGCCTGTAATGCACGGAGGCAGCGGATAGGCATCAGCTAACAGTCCCAATGATACATGGTAGAGTTGAAGTGATAAGAAGGCTGTAGTGCACGGAGGCAGCGGATAGGCATCAGCTCACAGTCACGATGATTCAGTAGATGGTAGAAGTGGTATGGGAACCACAGTAGCAGAAGTGGTTAGGAAACCACAGAGGTAGAAGTGGTTTGGGAACCACAGGAATCAGCAGGGCTGAATAAACAAGGAAACACAGGAACACCTTCAGAGACTCATGGGGAATGAGACTCCAAGATCAGGCAATGTGGTGATGACCACAGGTGCTTAATATAGGGAGGTTGCCTGATCTGCCAATTAAGTTAAAGGAACATACACTGGAGGTATAGAAAGGGCTGCGCATGCGCAGTCCCTCAGGATGGAGGACGGCCACGGTTCCTAAATGTCCGGGAAGAAGCACTCACAGTCCGGTGAGTGACACTCACATGACGAAGTCCGATGCCAAACATCGGATGGAATGGTGTAAGGCACACCAACACTGGACTGTGGAGCAGTGGAAACGAGTTATGTGGAGTGACTAATTACGCTTCTCTGTCTTGCAGTCAGATGGGCCAGACTCGGGTTTGGCGGATGCCGGGAGAACATTACCTGCCTGACTGCATATTGGGGGAGGGATGATAATGGTATGGGGCTGTATTTCAGCGTTTGGACTAGGCCACTTATCTCTAGTGAAGGGCAATCTTAATGCTTAAGCATACCAAGTCATTTTGGACAATGCTATACTTCCAACTTTGTGGCAACAGTTGGGGTGTCACGAGCACTAGGAGTCTTTGGTAAGTCCATCATCTGGTGATATCCTGGGCAGAGTAATATAGTTGGTACTATGGTTCTCTGGTAGCAGGGTGACAACGGAACAGGAGAAACAGCAGATGGTGAGAGAATGCTCATGGAAAGTCTATGACTAGCAGCAACTGGTAATGAGTAGATGAATGTACACGAGGAACCAGATGGACAAGGAAACGTGAGGAAAGTCAGTGGTCTGCGTATAGCAAGTTGTACCACTGCTATAGTGAGGAGGAATGTCCAGGAGTAGCGAGGAGGTAGTGAGTCAGCGGTCTGCGTATAGCAAGTTGTACCGCTGTCTATAGTGAAGGAATGGAATCCAGGTGCAGGTAGGTAACGGGGAAGTCAGTGGTCTGCGTATAGCAAGTTGTACCACTGCTTATGTGAGAGGATACTTGAAACTGGTGTCACAGGGAACAGGAGTCAGTGGTCTGCATCAGCAAGTTGTACCACTGCTATATATATTTGAGGAGGGGCACGAGGAGATGAATGTAAAGCAGAGTATACACGGGACACACAGAACTTGATCCCACGATGATATCCACAATGCAACAATAACTGACAAGCGCTGCTTGAAGTATACAAAGTCACAATAGTTATCCAGGTAATAGGATACAGAGTCAATGGTAACAATAGCTTCAGTGGATGTGAGGCTCCAGAGGAGAACACAACTCAGTCCAGATGGATATGCAATACAAAAGCAAAGTCAATGGAAAGTATGCATACCGCGGTTCAGGAGAGCAGGCTGTCAGAGAGACGTGCAGGGATACCTGAACGGCTGAAGGCCAGCAGGAGGAGAGACCACTGGAGGGTGGAAGCGGTAATCAGGTTGGTGCAGCGCACGGCAGGTAATCCAGAATCAACGAAGCAATACTCAGGAAGCAGTAGTAAGTGGAACTGGAAACATGAAGAACACGGGAGAGTTGAGGCTGTCTGGTATCCAGTAGTAGTGGTGGAGGCAGCGGAGAGAAGGCACGCTGAACACGGGAGAGGAGAGGCGATCTGGAACGCTGTAGAAGTAACGGAGGCAGCGGAGAGCTGACACGATAAACACAGGAGCGTTGAAACGATCAGGAACTCTGTAGTAGTAACGGAGGTAGCGGAGAGCTGACACGATAAACCCAGGAGAGTTGAGACGATCAGGAACTCTGTAGTAGTAACGGAGGCAGCGGATAGGAATAAGCTGAGTGCAGGCACGATGAACACAGGAGAGTTGAAGTGGTCTGGAAACCACAATAGCAGTAAACAGGAATCAGCAGGAGCTGAATACACGAGGAACACAGGAACACCTTCAGAGGCTCATGGGGAATGAGACTCCAAGATCAGGCAACCAGGTAATGATCACAGGTGGTTTAAATAGGGAGGGTTGCCTGATCATCCAATCAATTAAAAGCATCAGGTACTGAAGGTTTGATAAGGGCTGCACATGCGCAGACCCTCAGGATGGCGGATGGCCACGCTTCCTGAACACACGGGAAATGGCACTCACAGTCCGGTGAGTGACATGGGGAAGCCCCTTTTCTATTCCAACATGACTCTGCCCCAGTGCACAAAGCAAGGACTACAAAGACATGGTTTGATGAGTTTGGTGTGGAAGAACTTGACTGGCCCGCACAGAGTGTGGAACTCAACCCCATCAAACGCCTTTGGGATGAAATAAAATTAACTTCTCATCTAACATCAGTGCCTGACCTGATAAATGTTCTACAGAATGAATTGGCACAAATTCCCACAGGAACACTCCAACATCTTGTGGAAAGCCTTCCAAGAAAAGTAGAAGCTGTTCTCGCTGCAAAAGGGGAACCAACTCCATGTTAAAGTATATGTATTTGAACACAATGTCATTACAATCCCTGTTGCTGTAATGGTCAAGTGTCTGAATACTTTTGTCCACATAGTGTATCTCATCTCCACCCCATCTCAGACTTTTTGACACCTTTTATGCATACTTGCCATCTCTCCTGGAATTTCCGGGAGACTGCCGAATTCCGGGTAGGTCTCCGGGACTCTTGAGTGTGCTGGCAATTCTCCGACATCTGCCCACTTCCTAGTGAAGTGGGCAGATTCTGAGCCTTGCATGATGCGAATTTATGGGAATCATATCATTTTGCCCCCAAAATGACTCAATTTGCTGAGTCATGCCCCCTTAAGCCCACCTTCCCCTGATGAGACTCCCGGAGGCCAACCTGGAAAGGTTAGCAACTATGCTTCTCTGTGGTCTGTAGTGTAGTTAGAGTAAACTGAGGACATCTGAGAAAGAGTGGGCCATCTGGATCAGAAACACTGAGCAGGATCTGCAGATTAGTTAATGAAGAAAGTGCTTGGGGCAGGGCGCTATGTGAGGCGGTATCCGAGGCTGGGAAACATAAGACATAGCTGGCGTTAACTCACAATATTACAGTGTAGCTTTGCCGACCAGGGCTAATCTAGCGGATAATCATATGGCGGTAATTTGCTAATATTATTGTCTTTTTTTATGTTGTTATGTTTATGCTGTATGCAAATAAACTGTACATTTACTTTTGTACTTAATCCTTTGCTTAAGCAATTTGTACCCACTCGGGATGCTCCAGTCACACATCTTCTCCTCCTTATAATATATATATATATATGTGTGTGTGTGTGTATGTGTGTGTGTGTTTATGTGTGTGTCTTTTAATATCCCCCTTCTTCATTCCACTTGTTCCCCAACAATGTTTGTCACTTATCCTTTTATTATTCCCCTTAGGTTAACAAATTTTGTCTTTCAGTATCTCCTTTAATCTTCCCCTCAATAACTCTTTCTCACTTCTATTAATCTCTATTTTTTATTTTACCTCACTAACTCATTACTATATTGCTATCCTTCTGGTTTATCTGTCACAGTCCTATATTCCTCTGTGAATTTACTTTGTGTTAGTTTGTTTCTAGCTCAGAATCATCTTCTCCAGGCTTCTAATGCTGTGCCCGCACTCACCCAATGTCAACTGTTCTGTAACACTTCAGCTTAGGCGGCCCAAGCTCTCCTCTACAAGCAGCCTCTGTCTGGCAGCTCATGTCAAGTGAGAGACCTCTAGTCTGGAGAAGATCGGTTTCCCGCAGGGAGACATGGAGCAGCATGACCTCCAATTTTGTATAATTTTCTATAGTACCACCCCAGTCAAACTCCCCACCTGCCACTGTCCACTGAGTGGGTCAGTGAGAGCAGAATGTCATCTGCGAAAAAGTAAAACCTTACAGTTGGTGCTGCCCGCCTACACGCCTTGAATGTTAGGGTTGGATTTTATCTGGGATGCAAGGGGTTTGATCACCAGGGCAAATATCAGGGGGGATAGGGAGCAGCTCTGCCATGTACCGTTTTTAATGAAGACAGGATTAGAAGGGGTACAAGACCAAGATCAAGATTAGAAGGGATCAAGACACTGGCAGTAAGAGCAGTGTTTAGTGCCAGGATGCCAGTGAAGAAATCACCAGTCAAGCTGAAGGCCTCAAGGGCAGCCCTCAGTAATACCCAGGAGATCGTTTGTAATGTTTTTGCAGCATCTAGAGGTCTAGAGAGAGCATAATTGTTGGGGATCTCCCGGAGTTCACGATATGGATAATATTGATGGCCCGTCTGGGTGATATCCCTCTCCTGGCATCCCGGAATAGATTCCACTTAGTCACAATGAATCAGGCAGAGGAGAAAGGCATACAGATGGTTTGCCAGGATTTTAGCGTATATTTTCAGGTGGAAATTAAGGAGAGAGATGGGCCTGAATCTTGCGCAGTGGAGAGGGTTTTTCCCTTCTTTAGGGATCCATGCTTCCAGCATTTCAGGTGGGAAGCAGTCCCCTTGGAGGACATTATTGTAAACAAAGTGCAGGTAAGGAACAAGCAAACCAGAGATTTTCTAATAGTACATGGCTGTAAAGACATCAGGGCCAGGGAATTTATTATTTTTTGTTCTTTAATAATTTGTTGGATTTCTCCTATCGAGATCTCTTCATTGAGACATGCAAGAGCTGGGCTGGACAGTTTGGGAAGGCTGGATTTAGCAAGAAATTCAGAGTTCAATGTGGAGTTAGGCCACAGTGGCGGGGAGTTGAAGGAGGCCGGTAGGTGATAAATGGTGGTGTAGTAATCTTAAAATGCTGCTCTGATGGCTGTGGGGTTGTGAATCAGCTTGCTGTGGGAGTCAGGGATTGAAATAATATTCTTGTGGGTCCTAGCCAAGTGCAGGCATGATGATAGAATTTTATCTACCTTGTTTCTATTTTAATTAAAGGTTATCCAGAAGCATTTAAGGCATTTGCCTACTTATTTAGAAAGAGGGATGTCAAGTATGGCTTTAGTCTTGCAGAGGGCCATTAGAGTAGTGGGATCACATGCCACTTTGTGTTTAGCTTCTAAGGTTTGGAGATTGAGTGATAGCTCATTAGTCTTGGTGAGAGATTCTTTTTTCTTTCTCGAGGCCGTGCTGAGAAGGTGTCCCGTCAGGACCGATTTATGCACCGTCGAGAGTGTGGATTTGGTAATACCCGGGGCGATCAGTTAGCTTGAAATATTCCTCTATTCATGTTCTGAGCTGCGATAATACATCCATGTTATGAATTAGGTGTCACGCTAATGACACTATAGATGCCATTGACTGTAAGAGGCGCAACTAAACTGGGAGGCGGAGAGTCTAACGCACCTTGGTATTCACCAGGGACCCAGCAAGGAGGTATGGACTTAGCTGCGTGAGGAGCGCAGGTCGCGGTTCTCCAAGTTAGTTACCAGTGCAATGGATGAAGTACAGGATTGGTCGTACAGTCCATTTCAGATTCCAAACGATGGCGCGGTACATAGGGAGGATCCAGAAGAATGGTCAGAGGCAAGCCAGAGGTCAGAATTCAGAAAAGTGAGCAGTACCAAAATGCAGGACAAGAGAATAGTCAGGAACAAGCCAGAAGTTAGAACCAAACAATAGTAGCAGAAACAGGGAACAGGAGTCAGCAACGCTGGAGCTGGTGAACCAATTCTCTGGCACCAGAATGGGGTTAGGAGGAGCTTAATATAGTGGAGGGCAGCTCCTGATTGGTGGCAGATGATTCTGGTGGTTCAGATGCACCTGACTTCACTGCACATGCGTGCACAGTGTGGGACCCGAATCCAAGAGTGTGTCCCGTTTCCAGGCAACAAGACGTGGCCTGCAATGGAGGACAGGTGTACATCCCATGCACCTATGGACAGTGCGGGGATGGAGCCTGACAATAGGGAGATGTTAAGGCGCCATGACATGGGGAAGGGGTGAGAGGCAGGAGAAGTTGATGGATATGGGAGTGTGTTCAGACCAAATCAGTGGATAGACCCAGACCTCCTAGATGTTTAAGGCATGGCTGAGAAGGATCATATCAATGCTGGAGTATGATTGATGGGGTGAAGAGTAGAATGTGTACAGGCAATTGGATGGCTTCTTTACTCTCCAAGAGTCATAAAGAACCTGGAATTTCATGTGACTGAGAAGGGATCCTACACCAAGTTTTGTTCTGTGAAGGCACCTCATTCCCCTCCTCACTATCAATTGCATCTTTACATCTGATTTGTGGAATTTTTGTCTATTTTTTTTCTTGATGCTCCACTATCCCCTTTACTCTTCTCTATACTACTTCTGTAGCTTCCACTGCTTCATTGCCTCTGACAACTGCTTTCCATTTCAGTCTTTTAATTAACCCTCTCTTTTCTAGAACATCTGTCCTGTGTCCATCTCAAAAAATGGCTTGCTTAAAAGTCCACCTTCAAAACACAAGCCAATACATAGAAACAATATTGATATAAAGTTGAAAAAATAAAACCAGAGGTTTGCTTGATCTTTTTGACAGGTTGTGAATGAATATGAAAATTGACATCTGAAAAAGATTAGAAAATTTGACACGCTGTGTGTACATAGATGTAGAAAACTAAATATTATAAATCAAGAAACTAAAATAATGTGAAATAAATACTTCTACCTAAGCAATCCCATGGGAGCAGTAGTTCCAGTCCATCATGATTTATGGATATTCAGTGTATAAATGAAAGATGATTACGTGGGGGACTTTTGTGTATAAGACAGAGATTAACCAAGAGTTATATCAGTGATCATAGTCAGTCTATTTATAGTCAAAATTAGTATGTATTGTATTCAAAATGACTCAGGTTATTTGGAACTTTGTGTCTGGTGTAAATGTAAATTCAATATGGTTTAAAGTAGATCTGCAAGATGGTGTCTAGTGGATCAATCAGTCATTTAAGCTGATGTCTATAAAGCAGCTGGTGGCTAGTGTATCAATCCAACCTCTAGTGTGATGGTTAATGATTAACGCAGACTTCAATTTTGGTGGCTAATATATAGAGAACTTCAAATCTGGTGTGTAGAATATAGCAGGCTTTTTCTCTGGTATGTAACTTAAAGCTTACCTCCTTCCATGTGTTACTCACCTAGCCTACAATTCTTGCCACTTGATAGGAGCTGTCAGTCACATCTTTCAGACAGCAACTAGTGCTCTTATTTGATTGCTCCTTCACTATTATGTATTTTTTTTAACCAAGTGCTGAGCCCATTTTGGCAGTTTTGGTCTCTTCACACGTCATCCACACATATCATACCCTACTTTTTAAGAAAGCTTTTCATTTCAGAAAATACAATTGTTTTAATAGCCCAAGATTAGAATGTACAGTAATTCCTGGAAAGTGGCACAACAGCATAAAATACAACTTTTTCATTAATTTAATAAAACAAACAACCAAAAGTGGGCTGGCCCGTGGGGCAGGGGGGTATGTGCCCCTTGGGCCAATCTCTCCTGCTCGGTGGCTGGCCCCTTCCCGGGACCAGCCACCGTCTATATTGGCTGCGGATCCTTCGATCCGTCCCCCCTCCTGCTCAGTGATAGGCCAAACATTCGGCTGAGAGCTCTTGTATCACATGGGACGCGCACCACGTGATAGGTGCCATCCCATGTCTGAAGACTTCAGAGCACGCAGCGTGGATGGAGAATTGTAAGTGCGGCAGGGTGGGGGGTATATTAATATAGTGTGTGTGTGTGTGTGTAGTATACTGTGTGTGAGTGAGGGGCCAGTGTATTTTGTGTGAGTGAGGGGCCAGTGCATTTTGTGTAAGTGAGGGGCCAGGGCATTTTGTGAGTGAAAGGGGCCAATGTATTGTGTGTGTATGAGTGAGGGGCCAGTGTATTGTGTGTGTGTGTGTGTGTGTGTGTGTGTGAGTGAGGGGCCAGTGTATTGTCTGTGTGTGTGTGTGTGTGTGTGTGTGTGTGTGTGTGTGTGTGTGTGTGTGAGGGGCCAGTGTATTGTGTGTGTATTGCTATTTTATTTTTGCTGTGATAATGGAGCAATTTAATTTAATAGTGGGGCATATGAAGTTAAGATAAGGTGATTGCACCTTTAATTTAATGTTGGGTTGTTTGGGATCTATTAATTGAATGTGGCGCTGTTTGGGAAAAATGAGGTCTATTTATTACAAGTGATTATGAGTTATTTAATGCCTGAGATGGTTGTGGGAAATGGTTATATTTATTAAACATAAATGCTATTTAATTTATTGCTGGGGCTGTTTGGAGTGAGGAAAATAGGTTTATTTATTAAATGGGAATACTATTAATTTAATGTCAGGGTTAGTTAGAAGAAATAGGTCTATTTATCAAATGTGAATACTATAATTGGTTGGAGTTTTCTAAATTTCATGAAAATATAATTTTTTCTCCAAACAGGGCCTCTAATATTCCAGGATCCAGACAAGCGGCAAATGAGCTAAAGAAACCAGCAGCCACAAGTGGTGACAGTGACAAGAACAGGTAGGAGAGAGCAGGACAATCTGCCAACTGTCCTAAATCTGGTGGGGCAGTCCCGTATTTGGGTGACTGTCTCGCTTAGGACAGTTGGGAGGTATGTGTCCCGCTTCACAGTGTACTGCTCGTGAAGGCAGAACTGTGTGCACTTAAAAGTAGTGCACACAGTATTGCCTGTGTATTTGTCTAAAAGTATAACAATGCTACATCATAGGGGTTACCCTGTCTAAAGTGCCCAGTCCCCCCAGAGCCTTAATGCAGCTCTGGGCCTGGGCATAAAAATATATATATGGATTAAGCAACACTAAAATAGCCTCTTTTTATATAGATAAATATATACTGTACCATAAACCAACCTTTACGTATGGGCTTCTACTTATGGGCCAGTGCTGTGTGCTTGCCCCCCGGGCTAAAGTCTGTCAGCCCTCCCCTGCAAACAACTGTGGAAATAGGGTAAGCAGTTAAAATTAAGGAATTTTCATACCTTTGCAAATAGCTGTAGATCTTCTTTCTGGATTTACTTTGCATATTGCACTCATGGCACTCCCTCCATTGCTACCGCTTTTTGTGTTTTTTTAAATGAATGCATTGCATGTGTCGCAGAGACATGAAAACTAAAAATTGGGAAAAGCATATAGGAAACTAGATAATCAGGAAATGGTGCAATAGACAAAATATTTTCACATCTTTCATTTATTTACTAAAGTTAGTTAAACAGTAGAAACAGAAGGATTGTCGCATCTTCACAAATAGCCTATAATCTCTCTATAAGGCAGACGATAAACAACCGGTTGGCCCAATAATACAGTATTATGTACCTTGCAAAGATGAACAATTATTGTTCCGAAGACCATGGTATCATTGAACAAGATTTTTAAACTGAACTAAAACTCTTGTTCAACAATGGATCAATGTCGTTCCAATTCTGCAGTATGTATGCACTCACGACTGTCTTGCATACACACTGCAGGCGGTGACATATCTATGACTTGATGGCATGATGCTTGGAAAGTCCAAGACGTGTGGTCACTTTCTGGTGATAGGAAGGAACTGGTACCACTCAGAAAAGTGTGACAGATGTATCTCCTATGATAGCAGCTCGCTACCACTGGTCCAGTGGGCAGTTAATAGCACATGGAGGTGTATGTGGCTATGTGATAAATGCAGCTGTGTTTTCTGGTGATGTAAGTGAGGAAGCCCATCATTGGGAGTAACAGGATGATACAGCGAACTGCCCGTATCCATGGGTGTGTGAGGCAGAACCCCAGTCCAGGTCGCTATTGGAGTGTGATCACACTCTACTCTCCTCCCACTTGGCCCTTTACAACAGTCACTCAACTATTGGTTACAATCACCGTCCTCCTTTTTTATTGGTCAGTGCTTCCGCGCCATCTATCTCCTATTGGTAGGTCAGTTAGGTGAACTTCCACGAACAATTGGTCTGTTATTTGCAAACTCAGCCATTGGCAGTAGGGGGCGTAGCAGGAAGACACAGTCATTGTGGCTTATAACCCTCGTGAGGAACCCACAACAACTGGGGACAAGAGAATGGGCTACAGGGAGTGGTGGTGTCAGGAGGCTTCAGGACACTGGTCACTGAGCGAGGAGAGGCAGGAGAATACCGTGGATGAAGAGGTGGGATGCCTGATGGAGAGATGGGTGACAGTGGCAGGTGTCACCCACAGAGGGGATGCCAGTTTCCTAAAAGGTTGTTTGCAAGTTTTGCACTGGTTCTTAATCTTGAGTTGCTTACTGGTGGGCTGGTGATACCTCGTTATTTATGTAAAAAACAGTGTTTTGTGTTTGGACTTTTAGCTCATGTGATGAATACCACAAATGGACAAATCATTTTTTCAGAATACATAGACGATGGTTGTGACAGATGAAGAGCACAAATCTGAAGGTAAATGGCAAACGAGTGTACACATGAATTGGCATGCTGATCGGGACTTTTTTTTCTTGTTGTTGGTAAAACCACTAAAACAATCGCATTGTTAACATTTTTCCTGTAGTGTGTACCCAGCCTAAGAATGGTATGTCCTTAAAACCTTCATTTATATAAATTTGTGTGTACATGGGTATCCCTATATATTTCTAAATGGGGGAAATAAATTTGGTTTGCTAAAAGAGCCACAAATAAATATTTGTAGAGTGGACGTTTTTTTTGGTGATCATGATTGAATATGGGTCAAGAAATAAAAAGGGGCACACTAGTTTATAAAAGTGTATTCTCCTATTTTAAATAAGACTGCTCATAATTAAAAAAAAATGTAACTAAATAAAAAATAATTTGAAATGGGGTCCATCTTCAAATTAGGGTAGTCACATTTATTTTTTTAGGCTTAGGTCTTTTAGTACTCTCCACTTCTCTTATCTACTTTAGTATTTGCATTGCATGCTAATCAAAAACAAAAGCATGCAATAATTAAATGGGAACACTCTCATTTGACAGAGGAGCATTTTCATTTCCAAACAAGAATGCTCCCATGTTTTTCAGAGACTGGTATAGCTCTGAATGAGCCTAAGCCTAGTCCTGGCATTTTTAGTGTTATTTGCATGCGTGTGCTCATCATGACATCACAATGTGAATGCGCACATAATCTTGTACAGCTGCAGCACTTCCAGAAAACCTACCAATTACAGTGGGCAGTGACTAGTGGATTTTCTTGTGATTCATCAGCTACAGACCTTTGCAGTTCTAGGCTGCATGTAAAGGGTGAGTTACACTCATCCTAAGTGGTAAAGGCGTTAATAAACTCAGAAAGTAAGCTCTGTGTACAGTAGATGAAGTTTGGCTCATGGAGACCATAAACAAGCAAACTGAAGGGAGTGGTATGCACTCAATGTTAATGACAGCTCCTGGTAGCTTTTCCCTGTAACAACGAGCCTGCAGCAGAGTGGAACTGAGTAATTACCTGGGCCTCATATGCAGCACCCTACCTGATTACAGTTCAAAATAAGACTGCAATGTTAAATGTCCATTCATCTCAGTTACATGAACATATATAGAGTTTTAAATCAGTTGTTTTCATTTCATTTAAAATAGTTGTACTTTAGCCAGTAATTCAGACATGATTTTATTTTAAATGATTAGTCTGAAATTGCCATCGTGTAGGCATAACCATTACCATAATAACCAGCAGCACAGTAGTTTTGTAATTTGCATTGCTGCCTCACATGGGGCATGAGTCCAATTCCAACCAGAGGTCCATTTGTGTGGAGTTTGCATGTTCTCTCCATGTGTGCGTGGGTTTTCTGCAGGTAGTTTAGCTTCCTCCCTCACTACAAAGACATATTTTGCTCCTGACAAAATTAACTTTTATGTGTGTATGTGTGGTAGGGAAGTTATGCTTCCCTGGGGCAGAGACTGAATGATTAAATATTCTCTCTGTAAAACATTGCATAATATCAATGTTATATAAATAACTGTTAATAATTAATAACTATCAACTCATTTATAAAAGTTCATTATTTTTGTGGTGCTCTGGGGTGGGTCTTGGGTTTCAAGGGGCATCAGCAGTGGACTCTTTGCCTCTGGCGAGGACATCACTGACCACCGAGGCAGAAAGAGTTAATGCCCCAACCAAGACAAGACACCAAGTAACTGGATGTTTTAAATGGAAGAATAAGTCTTTATTATAGGGATAAAGGAAAACACTAGATATTTAAACAATATTTCTTACCACTAAACAATAAAATATACTCTGTGATTAACATATGTCATAACTCACTATTGTCTGCATCGATGGCATACGTGGGATGGTTTGGAGTCTGATCCATGTAGAGTTGTCCTTAGACTTCCCTTTCATGCGGATGATGAACCGATCATTGATGATGTCCTTTTAAGTGTTCTTTATCATACTGCTTTTCTTATATTACACTATCGGACCACTAAGCCTCCTGACTAAAACTCCTATTCTACCCTGTGTTGTCACTAATCCAATTCCTATCCCAATTTGGCTGACTCTGATCGCTTCCGTTTAACTCATCATACATGCTGTCTCTCAGGATGGTGCTTTTGATGACTGCTAATAAGCTTACTGTCTCAATGTAAACATGTTGTCTATCCAGTAAACTAGCTGGCTTTCTGACAGGGTTAAGCAACTTACTCCTTATTTGACAGAAATTATTAATTGCACGGCTATTGGACACAATAATAATTAGACAACCAAAAGTTATTATTTTTATACTGACCAGAAAACTGACATATCACAGTCATTAACCATCTGGCTTTTCCCTGGCTTTCTGACAATGATTCAGTAACTGTCGCTTACTGTTACTTCTGTCTCTCTCTCTAATAGTCTTTGAACAATTTTACTCTTTTTTTTACTATATTCTCTTGCTTGTTAAACTCTATTTCCTTCACCTTTTATTAATTCCTCAGCTCCTATTGTTAGTTCTATTCCTGACATATTCCAACACCTACTCTCTCCACAGACAAAATATGATCATTAAACAGAAGCTCTGTCCATACCGTGCTTCACATTGGCAAGGATTTGAAAGAAACATGCTCTAATTTGCAGGGCATTACATTTTCAAGAACTAGAAGCCATCATCATTGAAACAATGACATTACTTACATTTTAACTCTAAAGCTGGGTACACACTACAGAAATTTCAACCAACCTTTTATGCCAAGCGATTTTACATGTGATCGATGGTCCGATTGCCCGGTCCATGGACTGCATACACACTAGCCTTGTTTAGGACGATAAACTGAAGAGCGGACGTCCCTTTAGCGACTTTTTACAGCCATATTGTCGTGAGCAATGATTTTAATTTCGTACACACTGAAGCGACATTTGCGAGAAATGTAACGAGATAACAAAGACATTAGCATAAAGGGGCAGAGCTTTCACTATAGTTAACTCCCAAAGCTGCATAAAAAGAGAAGACAACACTGTCTCTTCATTCATTCATATAAAATAGAAGTTTAGTAACATACATAAAATTTAGAAAAACATTTAACTGCTAAAGTGCAATGCAATGATTATTCCCTAATAAAAAAAATCCCTTTGTATGTAATGGAATGCTCCATTCTCGGCGTGCATCATAGCTGATTGGTCCACAGCAAAACGAACGCCCATGTCTAAGTGTATAAAATGACAGAGGAACCTGTTTGGCGCCGAGGAGCGTGAGAAGATGGCGATTGAGCAAGTGTCAGTGGGTGTTAAGGTTGAGGAGAAGGTGTCAGTGGGGGTTGCAGCTATGGAGACAGAGACAGAGTCAGAGATGGTGCTGGAAGGGATGGAGATGCTCAAGAAGAGCAAACAGCAAATCCAATGAGCCCAAGAGAGGTGGAGATGATGGTAAAAGTACTGGACCAGGACGACAACGACATTAAAAAAGGCCAGTAGCACATGTAGTGTACCTGCTAGAAGGACTTTATTTTATTCTAGTGTCACATAAAACAATGTAAACGCCTAATTTTAAGCCTAATTTTTTTATGTCAGAACGAATAATTAACGGTGAGAAGGCCTGTTTAGATACCAATGATACCACTAATGTTACACCTGTTAGCAAACAAGAAAAAATTGAAAAAGAAAAATATACTAAAGAAGTTCTACACGAAGGTATTTCAGTGAACATGTGTAGACAGCTAAATGCTTTGGGCATATACCTGTACCGTTATAATAACCAAAATGGCGCTTGTTTTCCAGAATGTATTGAGGTTAAGCCCGCTATTATTGCGATTTCGCCACAGGGACCAAAATATAAACTAATCTCCAGCAGTGTTCAAGGTGAGAAAATGAGAATATTTATGTCGTTGAATATAAATTACAGATATAGAAGTTAAATGGTAAAGAAATCAAAGGGAATAGAAACCCAAGCGACATCAAGACCTGTTCTGCCACAAACCAGTAGCACCTTTAAAAATACAAAATACTAAAAATAATACTCTGCAGTACTCTCCGCTCTGATTGTTATGGGCACGCTCACTTCTCATACAGATCTTTCAGTGTGTGTAAACATTTTTGTACATTTTTTCCTGCAATAAAAATGTTTCATGAACACTGTGTGCTTTATTCTGGGTACTTCTCAATTATAAGTTAATAAAGGTTAATATAACTTTAATAGTTTATAAAGGTTAAAGTTTAGAAAGAGTAAATATGAATACATTGCCAACATAGACTGGGACAGACATCATCCGCACCACGTGGGACTGGGACAGACATCAAAAAATTTACATACACACACCCCCCAGGTCGAGGAAGTATCGGAGGATTGTCGTGGATTGGACATAAGTTTATACATACTGCACAACGGAAACGAGATTGGTACGAAAGTATTAAACGGTACGACCAACCAAATGAGGCGACAATCGTCAATTTGGGCAGACTTTCGACCATCGTGCCACTACACACACTGACCTGACTTTTGAACAAGCGGTCGTATGTCGGCTGTTTGAGCCGATTATTGGACGAAAACAGTGTAGTGTGTACCCAGCTTAAGTCTCTGCCTTCCTTACCTCCATTCCCTCAATGGCCCTGTCCTATATAGGGTTGACCTGTTTATCATACATTTGAACAGGCTGCTGTGAATACTTTATTGATCTGATTTCTACATTATTCTGTCTCCACTCAATTCAAAACTGAGAAAATCCTGTCACTAAACATATTTTCATTGACTGGCAAACATGACTTTGGACAACATTGGACTAATAGTTGTAATGAAGATATTTAAAATTTTTATAAAAATTCACCTTATATGGTGATTCAAACAGACATAGAACAGCACTGTTGAGTCCTAGCTGGAAGAGATTTAGGGGTATATTTACTAAACTGCGGGTTTGAAAAAGTGGAGATGTTGCCTATATCAAAATGTCTGATTGAAAGTGGAGGTTTTAAAGGGATGGGAGGTTAAACGTTGATGTTTACACCTTTGCATCTCTGCATATTTTTCTGCATTTCTGCAGATAAAAGTGAATTTCTGACTGGTGGAGGCATCTTACACGATCGGAGAGTAGGTATACACTATACAGTGTCCTGGGTTGACAATCAGGGTGCACTGCTGCAAAACCATGACATTTTGCATTGTGCATTAGGTACACTTGGCGGAGGAGAGGGAAGAGACAAGGGCTTGGAGGCGTTGGGCTCAGTATTTTGAGAAGAGGGCTGATCACAATGGTGAGGATGAAAGATATGAAGATATGATCAGAGAGGATGGGAACACAATGATAACCAAAATGACAGAGAGGCAGAGTTAAGCAACTCCCTTATATCTAGAAAGTATTGTTTGTTTTGCAAAAAAAATATTTTACTTTTAATTTATATTCACATACACTCAGGAGTTTGTAAATTTTGTATACAATTTGTAAAAGAATCTATCCACATGTAGAAAATGTTAAATAGTATTATACAATGACAGTTACATTTTTCATCTTGCTATGTCGAAATGCAAAGAATTAGACAAACCTAACTGAACATAAGGGTTACTGAATGTACTAAAATGTTTGAATTTTTTTTATTTATAAAAATAAATAATTTAAATGTGGTTGTGCAAATATTGCTATTCACTAATAGAAAAAGTACAAAAATGTACAATAAATGAGAGAATTCTGACCAGTTTATAGCAATCATCTATAAGATTGTTATTATGACAAGAACCACTAAAATTGAAAAGGCAACCTTTCAAATAAAATGAAATAAGATGCAAACCAAATTCAAATGATATTAAAGGAAAAATACATTTAATCAATAATATAGAATGAAATCACTTAAATGTGTAAATATCTGAGTCTTGCAAAAGTTATTGAATTAAAAAATGCATTTTTCGAAGTTTAAATTATTTTACTATTTGTCAATAGTATTAAACAGTATACAAAGTATGTTTTCCAAAAACAATATGCGAAGGTGCAAGAACAAGGTCAACTCAATAGCAAAACAACAGATAGGATTTAAATGTGAAACAGCCTTATCACTGCATATCATTGACAACACAAAAAGTTCAGTTTCCAGTGATACTTCAATTCATAGACATCGTCTTTAGTTTCTTTTTTCCAAAGGAAAATAGCATACAATTATTTGATTTCAATGTCTCATAAATATTAATGGCTCTAAATCAAATGTCCTTGTAAGCGATTTCTTTCTGTATCAATGCCATTCGATTGCTTTAGAGTTCTTTCTCATTTTCCATGCTTCATTTCATTCACATAGGAGTCTAGAGAAAAATCAGCTTGTTCTTTTGAGACTTATACTGCAAGGCAGCAAAATGGACCTGAATTTTATGTAGATCAGTGCTCCAAAAATGTAATGCAACACTACACATCTAGTAAAAAGGCAAAATGTCCTTTATAAATTAGAGGATAAAAGAAAACAAAAAAATGCAACTATTAAAGTTACCGCCTGAGGAACCAGCACTCTAAATTTAGCATTGTAACATTGCCTGGGTATTATCTTTTCAGATTCTATAAATAAGGCAGTCACAAAATATATACTGCAAAGAAAGATTTTCAAGCCTAATGTAGGCAATTATGTTACAGTAGCCTATCAAAACATATACCTTAAATGAACAAACAAGCAATAGTTAACAATAGTCATGTTAAAATATTAAAATATAATAATAATAATAATAATAATAATAATAATAATCATAATAATCATAATAATAATAACAGTAATAGTAATAATAATATATAATATCAGTGTCATCATTCATCTAGGTGTCCCGATAATATTTTGCAAATCATGAAACATACCTATCTATAGTGAGAAAGGAGAAACTTGAAGGATATGAATATCTGTCTAATGTCTACATTAATCATCTCATTTTGAAATAACAGGTTTAGAAGCAGTAGTAGAAATTTGCAAATTGTCTTGTTAGGGTTTAAACTTTTTTTCTGATTTGACTTATATAAATTGTTTCTCTTGATTTGCTTTTAGAATCATTACAAACATGTCAGCTTCAAATGAACAATAAAATGGGTTAGTGAAAGTTGTGAACAAATCTCCAGGGACAATATGCAGACAAATCATTATTTTTCCATAAAGTGACTTATCTTGAAAATATCTAGCTTATTTGCACAATGACAATTTCACTAATTTATCCACTGATTCCCATTATTGTTAAATATACATTTCTTATTTAAAGAATGATTGGGGTAGCTGTGAAAAGTAGGAATATTTTGTACCGGAAAGGTAAAATTGTAAACCATTGTTTTACTGTGACAAGACAGGAAGATCTTACTGTACATCCATTTTTGCCTGTATAAATCTTTTTGCAAAAAAAACATTTATGTCTCATTTGTTTGTGGGCTTTTAATCTTGCATATTGTTGTTTTTAAACGTCAATGTGTAATATTTGTTGTGTCTGAGTAAGGGTAAGAAATACATTATTTGAGAGGTATAAAGATTGCTAATAAGAGAATCAGACTGTCCATTACACTATCTTTATCTTAGATGCAGCCTTAAAAATCTTCACTATTTTAGGAAATCATCTTTTTTCAATAGGCCTATGTCTATAAATGTGCCCACATAGGGCTTGCTTTTTAGTTAAAGTAAAGATAAATTTAAAATGTAGGGACAGATTTATAGTTGGGATAGAGCATGTCATAGATCAACTTTAATTTCAGTGTAAAAATGCTGTCAAGTATTTGTGTGCTACATTAAAAAACACCCAAGGCTAGATTTACTAAGCTGCGGGTTTGAAAAAGTGGGGATGTTGCCTATAGCAACCAATCAGATTCTAGCTTTCATTTATTTAGTACCTTCTACAACATGACAGCTAGAATCTGATTGGTTGCTATAGGCAACATCCCCACTTTTTCAAACCCGCAGCTTAGTAAATCTAGCCCCCAGTGTTTCCTTGCATGCAAAAACAATAAGTACATTTGTACCCCTTGCATTTTAACATGGTTTATCCAGATGTAAAGTTGCTCCTTTTCTTTGCTTTGCTTCTAACTCAAAATCAGGCCCATACTGTACAATATGTTTTTAAAACATGGACAACGCATATTAAATAATGACATCTCTTATCTAGAAGATTTTGTAAACCAAAAAAAGATGTGTTTTCTTTTTTTCCTTTACAGTTGCTGTGAGAAAAAGTGTTACACATTTCAATAAGGAAGGAAAAGCCAGGGTCAGTGTGGGAAAAGACAGGGGTAACTGTCAAAGGTACTTTTCTCCAAATTGTGGGAAAAAGCCCTAGGAATTCTAAAGTCCAAAGCATTCTGTATTATCAATCCCATACTTGTATATGTGTAAATGTACTATTCAGTGTATATTATAAGTGGATTGAAAGTTGCTAAGGAGTTATGCTTCCTTATAAAAGGCACAAGCAAGTTGTCTGTAAAACTCCAAAAGTGGCTTTATACATCAAAAAGATATTTGTATCACCAATAACCATACTTGCCAACTTTTTGGCGTTAGCGTGCGGGAGCCTCCCTGGGGGAGGTGGGTGTGTGGGGGGCGGGGCTCCAAAATCACATCATTTTGGACCCGCCCCATGACATAATGACGCAAACGCCATTTTACAGCAGCGGACGGGGCCAAATACCGCGATTTCCGGAGAAACACGGCATTTTGGACCTAATTTTGCCCATTTCACTACGAAGTGGGCAGATGCGGGAGATTGCCATACTCTCCCGGGAGTCCGTGAGACTCACCCGAAGTGCAGGAGTCTCCCAGACATTCCGGGAGAGTTGGCAAGTATGCCAATAACATTATGCAAAAAAATACTAGAAGTTTATATTTGGGCAAGTGTTCTCCCTATTGCAAATTATATTAGAAGTAACTGAAGAGTTTTGTGACTCTTAAAAACCACAAAGCTGTAGGATGACTTCTAATATTAGTAATAATTTACAGTGGGGGGCGCTGTACTCCCTTAAGTGATGACATCAGCCTTCACCAATTATAAGTGATGACATCTGAGCTCACTGTTTTTACAGATATTATTTACAGGAGTTCATACAGAAATTAGAGTCACTAAACCAATACAGAACAATGGAAAAGGAAGAATGTATAACTGCTAGCATTGTAAATAGCTGAGTCGCAGTTTATAGCCTATTCTTCTATACCAATTGTAAGCAATAAGGAATAACTACAAGAATAAAAATAAAATTCAAATGCACAATATGTAAGTGTACAACTGTAAGAAATATAGCTATTTCTCAAATGTAAGGAGTTTGCTGGCACTATATAAATAATTGTTGATGATTGTTGATGATGATAGCTATGTAAAGAAACTAATCTATTTCTTTTTCTTTTCTGTTAAGGAAATCAGACATATATATATATATATATATATATATATATATACAATATGGTATTGGTTGCTGTTAATCCCTTAGCCACATAATTGTACCTTTCAAATCAAATTTAAAATGGATATAACCTATATAAAATACAAAGGAGTTTAAATATGTACTCATTTATCTTGTATTTTCCTAATAAAACAAACAATGGGACCATGTAGAATAAGGTTTGTCTTCAAAATCCATATGAGTGATACAGAATGGTTCTGATACTTTGGGGCATATTCAATTGTTTTTTCGCCGCGGAAAAAGTATTACCGCTATTACAGTAATTCCTATTCATATTTCAGCTCGCAGCTTCCTGAGCCGTGAGCTGAAATCCAGCGAGAAAACTACCATAATAACGGTATTTACGTGCACTATTACCGTAATGACGGTACCGTAATGACTGTAATAGTGCGCACAGCGCGTTAATTTTGGCTATAACGCCAACAATTGAATATGCCCCTTTGTATGGTATCTTCTAAAGATCTTTGAGGGTTTTTTTTTTACCACAGACCATATAATAACAGAACACCTTTGCCTGATACATTTATGTATTGCAATATATTTCACTACTAATGTCTGGTATAACACTGGAAAGTCCAGTTTGAGCAATTATGTTCCCTCCAACTGAAATATGTAATTATAGTGCCTAGACGAGAACGTTGTTTCCTAACCTTCAGGGATTTTTTTTAGATGCAAATCAGTACAGTTTACTACTGCACCAGCACATCATCAGAGGTTCAGTAATTGTATGTGTAATATCTACTTCAGCTCATACAGATTAAAATTTAGTATTCTGTGTCTCAGGATTAGCTGGAAAGTGCATCTGGACATGTATAAAAGTGCTAGTATCTTGTCAGACTGTGCATATATATATATATATATATATATATATATATATATATATATATATATAATCTTACCATTTTACTATTATTTTTATTATGTATTTATATAATGCCAATATTG
This sequence comes from Mixophyes fleayi, assembly GCF_038048845.1. Taxonomy (NCBI): domain Eukaryota; kingdom Metazoa; phylum Chordata; class Amphibia; order Anura; family Limnodynastidae; genus Mixophyes; species Mixophyes fleayi. The sequence continues at coordinate 199,796,934 of NC_134406.1, forward strand.
TTTCTAATTTGAATAATATACTTATGCTAGCTTTGTTCACTCAGTTGTATTTTGAATGGAAGGCTTCTTACGAAAAGGTGCTTTTTTTGCACCCATATTCCTTTGATTACACATTGTTGCAATGGGAACATTATACTTTATAGAGTTAAGCTGGTCTGCACAAGGCCTGATGCTGAGTTAGGAGCAAAGTAAAAAAAAAAAGAAGTACGCTTGCTTCTGGACAAATCATGTTACAATGTAAAGGGTTCAATTTATTTCTTTTGCAGCAAGGAAAATTCTGGCTGCTTTTTCATGTAGCACACAAATGTTTGGAAGCTTTATTTTGACACTGACATTTAAGGATGATCTAGGACACGCCTATAAATATTTCCCCACATTTTAAATTTACCCGACCCCCCCCAAATGCAACATGGTTTTGCCAACGTGCAAATGTTCTTTACAACTAACTCAGCATCAGAACCACAGTACTTTATTAATGCAGCAAGATTGATTATGTTCTTTTTTCTTGGTTAGATTCATCTACACAGATCAACTTATCTCCATATGGAACAGTGCACCCTATTTTAGGTATGTTCTAGCTGCATTTTGACATAAATTAGTGGAACATGGATACTGCAAAAGTGTCCTATTAAAACATAGATTTTGAAAAATTTACATCAGTATGGCCTGTCATATCAAAATCACAGCTATCAGAATCATCCCTCAAATTAATGTATAACAGGCTAACTTTTCACTTCATTAGGTATTGGTGAATTTACAAATTGTTTCATTCTATATAAAAGTGCTCTGATTTGTGGTCAGTGCAGTCCCTCGGCAAGAGAAATAAAAAATTTGCTCCACAAAACCAAATTTCTATCATGTTAAAATGAGCACACATGTACAGTTTAGCAGTCAATACTGAGTTTTTTGTTCAGTGCCTTAGGTGTATTTATTCCACTGCTATGAATACAGGTTGTCTTCAACAGTGCCATACATATCAGCAAGTCTTTTAAAGCGAGGGCCCCAGTCACTCAGGTAGTCATAATTATGTTCAGAGTTTGAGCTGACTGATTCTAGTGAACTGAGGGACTCTGCAACTGAGCCATTTCCTTCGAACGCATATGTCTGTAGGGAGTCATAAGGAGGAGCACATGGATCCACATCAGCTTCTTTTAGTCTTTCCCAGATAAATTCCCTAAAGATTAAGTTGTCTGGAGGACTTCGTACAGATGACCTGCTCAAGAACTGAATTTCTGGAGTTACATCCCTTCTGCTTTTGTTGTCCCTGATAATATTCAGGTTTCTCAAAGTCGTCATGTCGAAAGCTTCAGTGTCCTCTTCCCCTCCTCCCTCATCATCATACCGTACAATATTCTCTCTAACATCTCTCTCTTCGTCAAAAATCAAAGGCTCCTTCTTCCGTCTTCTCATGGTGACAATTAGAAGCACAAGCACTAAATTGAGAAACAAATAAACAGTTATCTTTAAATTAATTATTTTTAGAAATTAATATATGTTTTTAAATAGCTATCTATTCTTTGATGTAGTCTTCTAATGCTTCGTCCTCTGTCTTATGGGATTATGCTCAGACCTCAAAGGATAAAACTCCTGTCCATGAACAATATTGCCAATGGGTGCTCCATCAAGCAGAAAATCTACAAGAGCCCAAGGTGACATTGAAGCTCTGTGGACCCTAGGCAGCAAGGCTGGATAAGCTTGTCCATCGTAATGGTACAGAGGGCAACATAACCATTATATTATTGTGCTATAATAAGTGAATTAAGATGCTAGTGGGCGAAGACAGAAAAATAATTGTCATGCAAAAATAATGAGTTTAGTTCATTGTATTTAAATATTTAATAAAACACACATTCTTTAATATATAGGAGAATGTGTTTTGATTTAAAATGTAATAGCTTGCCTGGATAATCATTTCTTGGTAAGATACTTTATGCTGAAATATTGGTTAGGTTAATACATGTTTTCATATTTATTTTACACACTGTGAGATAAATTATTTTAATTTCCAGCACTTATCTGCTGTATCCTCTTTGAAATATTTCCCTTTCTGTGTTTAAGCCTATGGTTAAAACTGTTAAAAGTCGGTCTCTGTCTCCATAACAGGGTATAGCACATTTTTTCCTACAGCCTCCCTTGACACATATAACAAGCAATAAATTGCTTGTCATGTAGTAGCTACCAGGCTTTCCTCTAATGATCCATATATTAGCAGATGTCTTGCAAATGTAAAATATTGCTAGATGGGCCTTAATGTTTGCTTAAAAATAATGTAAACACTAGTTCACTTTTAAATTAAATAGAGGAGACAGTGGTTTCAGGCATATTAATTTTTTTCCTTTTAGAAAAGCTTTGAAGAAATCTGTGCAACCTTTTAATATCACATTTAAATAGTTCTATATTGTCTAAATAAGCAGTGGCAGTATCAATTATAATTAAAGAAAAAGGTAATGTTCCATGAGTGTCTTGCCAATTATATTAATACAGCTAGTGTTACGATTCAGTTACTGTAGGAAAATTTGTAATGGTATTTTTGTCATTTTTACAAAGAATGTGTCACACATTTCACTGTTGGTAACTAGATTTCAATAGCATGAATAGAATGTGCTTTGACATAGTACATCTGCAAGGCAATTAGCAAACAACATTAGTTACTGGAAAAATCTCAGGGAGACACAAGTATAATGTAAATGTTGCTATGAATTATACACATATGCATAAATGTTTTATAAAAGTATATTTCAGGAATCTACTTACTAAACTGCAACATAGAGGATTACCACTATTTCAGAGAGATAATCAGAAAAATGCTCTAACTTAGATATTAACATTTTCTGTTTACTGTGTGCAATAATGTGTGTAGGGGGTATAAAACAACAGAATGCTAGCCATGTGTTTGGGGACCAACCTAGCCCTGGATTATGAATAGAATACTCCCCACTCCATCTAAAATAGTATGTGGCCAAGTTAAAACTAAACAACCACACATACAAACACATACAAGAAGATCTCCCGCCACTAATTCTGCAGCGCTGTACAGAGAACTCACTCACATCAGTCCCTGCCTATTGGAGCTTACAATCTAAATTCCCTAACATACACACACAGACCGAGAGAGACTAAGATGAATTTAATAGCAGTCAATTAAACTACCAGTATGTTTTTGGAGTGTGGTAGGAAACCGGAGCACCTCGAGGAAACCGACGCAAACACAGAGAGAACATACAAACTACACACAGATAAGGCCATGGTCGGGAATCAAACTCATGACCCCTGAGCTGTGAGGCAAAAGTGCTAACAACTAAACCACCATGCTGCCTCTATCTTATGGGTATTGCATTAGGAGAACATGGGTTGATCAGAGTATCTTTTCAGAGAATGAGGTTTCAAAATTCCTGGGTAGAACTCACTACTTATATCTGCATATTGTCACTTGTTTAGTCAACTACCCATGCAACAAGCAATGAAGAGTTGTGATGCAACATGTGATAGCCATTCAAATATACACTTCAATAAGAGAAAACTCTAAATAGGGTATTACAAATTTTAGGACAAGGCACAATAGTAAATTGCAGAGACTTATGGCAATATTTTAACAAATTTCTCCGCTCCTGTGGGAACTCTCATTGCCAATTTTATACCCACCAAAATTTAAATGCTCTCCACAGTGCAATGCACAAGTTACATTACATTTTAAGATGATGTGCCTTATATCAACCACAAAGGCGGCTATGTTTAAATTTACTTTTTTTACTTTACTTTTATTACACTCAAATCAAATAGATTTTAGCAGTATAGGTTCAGATAAAATTATATTTGATGTTTACTTATATTATTATTATTATTATTATTATTATTATTATTATCATTGTTATTATTATTATTATTATTATTATTATTATTATTATTTAAAATACTACAATAGAGGTGGGGAAGAAATTAACTATAGTTTAAACAATAGTGTTATTTTGTAGATTGGTCCAGCCATATATACATCTGTTAGATCAAATGTTCTGAAATTAATAATGATGAATGAGACCCAGCAAGAGATGGCTTGATTGAGATTTCCCCAAAGCACAAGAATAGAGTGCTTTGGAGAAATCTCAATGTAACAATTTAGAATTTTGGATGCATCTGTCCATAGAAAAGATATGATGCAGTGCACACAGGACAGCGATATCTCTTTTTTTATAGCTTTGTATTTCTACAAATGGTAATTCTAACATGCACAAGTGCACATTAAACTTGAGCAGATGATGGTGGACCGAATACAAATTCCCTTGTCCTTGTTAAATATCAACAATATTGCAAGCTGTCTTGTTCTTAGAGTTTTTCAATTTAATATACAATACAGTATTATGTTATTTATATATTGTCATTCTAACTATTATAAGTCATTGGTGCACAACACTTTTTGAATTGGAACTCTAAGTGCCAGGGTACCAATGTTCTATATAAAATATATATATTATTCATATTAGAAGATATGAAGTTTGACACACAGGGTCCCCATTTGGGTTCCAAAATGTATCCGCAAGATGCATACATTGGATAAAGAGCATGTTCTCTGCAAAAACACTGTTTAATATGATTAGTGCTATACAAATAAACAATGGTTTAGAACATTTGCTTTTTTGAGAGATGTCTATCTTTCCAAATTTTAAAAGTAAGTTATAGAAAAAAAAAACCAGTATGACATTGAAGGTACAACTATACAGACTGTCATATCCAAAATGTAATAGGCCCTCACAAAAAAGAAAGCATTGCTTATCTCAGCAACACATGGCTCTATATAATTAGCACATACTATAATGAGATAGCTGATGATCTGGAAGGTAATATTGTAAACCAATGGTGCCTTTTACTCTTTTTTTCAACACCTCAGATACCTGGAACAATTATATACAATCTTAATAAATGCATTCTAAAAACAATTACAATATTTATTCCATCTTTCCAAAGAAGTACAATTAAACAGCATAAAAATAGTATGGGCTTTTTGTTAAAAAAAAAAATTCCCCCAAAGTTGCAAACCACTTCTGACTACAACATATCGTGAAAATACAACTGCAACAAAAATTCTAGTGTGTATTTTATTTGGTAGACAGATTTATAGTCCATCAACAATTGTGAACTGAAAATTAACAGTAACTCGTGCTGGCAACAACAACCAACAAGAATGTTTTTCAGCATCAGCTTTTGAAAGAGGGCCAAGTTTTTTGTCAAGTACTGTATATTGTTGTTAAATTGTACTTAACATAGGATGGATATTACAACGTCCTCAAAAGTTGCAGGACCTGGCTCTACAACCAGGCAAACAGGCTCACCACTTTGGTAATTGCTCTCAACATGCTCGCACTGATGGTTTAACATAAGAAACACTAATGAAATATAGAAATAATAATAATAATAATTATAATACAATTTCTGTTTCTTATAGCTGCTTAGGAGCCATGCAAACATATATAAAATTAATAAATTAATAAAATAATACACAATTCATTTAAAAAATGACTAAGTACTTGAGACTCGGGACATAGGTCTTTTATAAGGTTGTGCAACTCTGCTGCATACTACATACATTTTGATGATAACTATGTAATGCTGAGACTTACCTAATAGTGTCAGAACGCAGGCTAAAATTGCAATCAGAGCTCCAGTACTTAGTCCAGCAGGTAAAATGTAGGCCTCGGCATTGCAAGTTTGAGCAATTCCATCTGGATCACAGTCACAGACCCTAATAGTAAGGGTATTGGTGCTACTAAGTGATGGAGATCCGCTGTCCACTATAACAATTGGTAAGTAAAAAACGGACTGTTCTTGTCTTCGGAATCCATTTCTCTTTGTTAGGACTGAAGCTGTATTATCTGTGTTAAAATATATATATGCAAAATGTTTAAAACAATAACATATTCTGCAAATTGTAATATAAAACACCTGCATGGCTATAATAAAACATATTTAGCTCTGGAAGCAGGTATTCATTTGTATACTTTAAGCCAGGCTTGGCCAAATTGTGGCCCTTCAGGTGTTGTCAAATTCCCAGCATACCCTGTCAGTTATTGGCTGTCTGTCTAAAGGCAAAACATGCTGGGGCTTGTAGTTTCACAACACCTGAGCCACAGATTGACCAGGTCTGCTTTAAGCTCTTGAGATGTTGAGACTTAGGGGTATATTTATTAAACTGTGGGTTTCAAAAAGTGGAGAATTTGCCTATAGTAACCAATCAGATTCTGGTTACCATTTATTTAGCACATTCTACAGAATGACAGCTAGAATCTGATTGGTTGCTATTAGAAATTCTCAGGCTCGGTTCCCCGAGAACTGAATAAACCCGATCTTAGATGATCCAAGTAACGAGCCGAGCTGCCTCAGTACTTTCGCGCACCCTTGGAAATGAAAGCGTGGCAAAACATCAGCGTTACATCATCGATCTCGCGAGTTTTGGATTCTATAAGTACTGCCCTCCACGGCCATCCAGTGTCATTTCACAGAGGGACACAGAAGGGGTTGCAAGGTTCTTGGCAGTGTCTAGTGCAGTTGGGCAGCGTCATTGGTAGAAAAGAAAGAGGAGGGGTATCAGTGTTCTTCAAAGTCTCCAGTGACATTCAGGAGAGCTCCATTGCTAATTGTCATTGCTGAAATAGAAATAATAGGATTGGCAGGCTTGGTCTTCTAAATCTGCAGTCACATTGTACTGTGTTATATAGGGAACACACAAATAGGACAGCTTCATTGATAATTGTCATTGCTGAAATAGAAATATTAGGGCTGGCAGTCTTGGTCTAAATCTGCAGTCCCATTTTACGGTGTTATATAGCTCACACACAAATAGGACAGCTCCATTGTTAATTGTCATTGCTGAAGTAGAAATAATAGGGTTGGCAGTGTTCTTCAAAATCTGCAGTTACATAGTATTATGCCATAGCTCACCCAGAAATAGGAGAGGTGGCAGTGTTTAGTGCTGAAACAGAAATTCAAATAATATGGCTGGCAGTGTTATTTAAAATCTCCAGTCACATTTTAATGTGTCATAGCTCATACAGAAACAGGAGGGATGGCAGTGTCCTTGTCATTCTCCAGTGTTCAGTCACATTGCTTTTGTCACTCTCCAGTCTCAGTCATGATGATACTAACCCCTCTATCTCATATGCTAAAGCCTATGTTCAAGTGCATAGTCGTTTTAAGTCAGGGAAATAAAAATGAAAATAAAAAGCTTGTACCTTTTTAAAGAAAAAAACACCTCTCTAATATAGGTGAAAGTTTATTACAGGAAAACATAAAATTGCCCACATGCCATTCTATCCAAAATATTACCAAGCATACCAGCATCAGCTAGCTCCCTTCTCTCAGCTAGATCTCAGCACCTGCAATCTACACTGTCATCATATTCACCCTCATCAGTGTGTACATCATCCTCAAACAATACTAATTCATCCCCTATGGAATCCGCCATCACAGAAGTCTGTGTATTTCGATGTAATTGGCGGTAATGGCCTTCCCCATGGAATTTGTAGTTCACGATTTTTGGGCAATTTTTTTAGACCAGACCAAATGTCAAAATGTTGTGCAGACTCATCTGCATCACCACTGGGTGTCTTGGGAAAGCTAAGTTTTTTCCTAGCAGCAATTTCCAGAGAAACTGAAGGAGGAGACGTCATTGTGTCATGTACCACTTCAGCTGTCAGCTTGCTGACCAGGAGCTCATTGCATCTCTTGAGATCTGGGTCAGTTGGAAAGAAAGAGAAGACATAGCTCTTAAACCTAGGATCAAGCACAGTTGCCAAAATGTAATGATCCGATTTCAAGATGCTGATAACTCTTGGGTCCTGGCGAATAGAATAAAGTACTTAATCTACAAGTCCAACATAATTAGCGGAATTACTTTGTTTCATTTCCTCCTTCAATTTCTCTTCCTGCTATTATAAAAGTTTAATTAGGGGAATTACTTGGCTCAAGCTAACAATGCCTGCACTCTCTTCACAGGTGAGTATTTTGAGTCGTTTCAGCACCTTGCATAACACGGAAAGAATTCTGTGCTGGACTAAAGTACATTCCCCCTAAATTGTATTCTTCTTGCAGCTGCTGCATTCTCCTACATGCTGTTGCAGAATCCCGAAAATGACCCTAAATTTATCAGGACACAGGCAGCATCTCTTGCATCTCATTGTCATTTTTAAAAAAGTTCTGTATTACCAAGTTGATTGTGTGAGCAAAACAGGGAATGTGATGTGATGGAATTCCCCCTGCTGTAATGTTCTAACAATATTGGTGGTGTTAGCAGAAATCACATATCCTCAGGAGAGTCCAAGCAGGATAAGCCATGTTGCAATGACATCCCTTAGTTTTTCAAACAGGTTGTCAGCGGTATTACCTCTGACCTGTGCCTTGTCTAGTCCCTGACAACCACTCCCACCTTCAAGACTTCTCCCGTGCTGCTCCCCACTTATGGAATTCCCTACCATGCTCAATCAGACTTTCCCAAAGCCTTCAAATCATTAGATGCTCTTTGAAAACCAATCTCTTTTTAGAGGTGACCTTATCCTCGATATCACTATTCACATTAATGCACCCTCACAACTATCCCAATCTCCACTCTGAGCCACACTCGCTCCTCTTGTTTCAGCTGTACCCTCTTCCCTTTAGAATGTAAGCTCTCTAATGAGCAGGGTCCTCCATACCCTTTGTTTACATGTCTCCATTCATTTTGTCTGTTGTTGTTTTATGTATGTCCTGTTTTATATATGTTCTTGTCTTCCCTACTGTACCATGCTGTGTAGCACTGTGGTGCCTTTCAAATCTACGATAATAATAATAATAATATGCCTCTTAGTGAAGCAGATGATACACAGAGTAACCTGCCCCTTAAAACTGTGATCTACTTGGGTACATTCTGCTGCTGTACCTGCTGGTGAAGGTGAATCACCAACCCAGTGGGCTGTCACAGTCATATAATCTTTAGTTTGCCCAGTTCCGATTGTCCACATATCTGTCGTTAAGTGTTCAGTTTGTAGAATGCCATTTTGTAGCCCAATAATTACATTTTACGAACCTTCTGGTAGAGGTGAGGAATAGCTTTTCTAGTCAAATGGTGTCATGATGGAATTTGGTAACGGGTACAGAAGACCTCAAGTAACTGTCTAAAACCAGCTGCATTAACAGTGGATATTGGACGCAGATCTAATACTAGCATAGTCGCCATGGCGTCTGTGATCAGCTTTGCGACTGGGTGACAGCTTTCATACTTTTTTCCTTTTCCTTTTTGATTGTTTAATAGTCAGTTGTTGTAAACTACTAGTAGTCTTCTTCTTGGTCTGCTTCTAGGTTGAAGATCCACCCCCAGCAGCAGAAGAAGCAGCAGTGGGCCTAACGCTCAAGGATTCTTCTAAGGATCCTGAATAGTGGAGGAGTCATCTCGCCTTAGAAACTTGGATACAGGACTAACTCTGATCACTTGTGAGGATATTGATGATGAAGGTGTTGGGGGTGTAGATTGCAGGTGCTGAGATCTAGCTGAGAGAAGGGAGGTGGCTGATGCTGGACTGCTTGTTGTTATTTTTTAGCATAAGTTTCTGATTTTCACAAAAGCTTTCCATGAACTCGCTTCAAATGGCGTAACACCGATGAGAATCCTAGATGGTTAAGGTCCCTACCTCTACTGACTGTGGCTTTTCAATGCTACAAATGGCTAGACTACTGTTGTCAGGATTTGCGTAAAAATAATTCCAAACATAAGAGGTGGATTTTTGGTCTTATGCCCAGGCATGAAAATGGTCTTCTTGTTATCACTGGCAAGAACTGCTATCACTGATGCATTACTCACAATAGAGTTCATTAACAGCACAGTTTTCTTAGTCGCCTTAGCCCATTGTTAGCTTGTTTTGTGGGGGCCCAAACAAACCAAGCACTTCAGCCACAAAAGTGGCACTGCTTGTTGCTGGAGTGCTTGCTTTGATAATCTGTAAATATCATTTTCAATATCTTACATAAGGGTGGATGGGAGGGCCCAAGGAAAATTCCATCTTGCACCACTTTTCCTTTCTGTCACTGCTGTGTGGGAATGTTTCCTTGATGTGCTATGAACTGCCATGTGTTTGTGTCATTGTGTCATTGCTCTGTCGCTTAGCATCCTGCCAGCTCACTGCAGTCTTTGTTTAAAAGTGTATTAAAATAATATTGTGACCTGTGAGGTGGTCAAAATGGACTGCAAATGACTTGAAATTAGTGTTATTGAGGGTAATAATAATGTAGGGAAAGAAAGGCAAAATTACGTGATTTTAGCAAAAAACAATAGAGATTTTAGAAAAAAAATAGGGATCCAAAACCAAAACCAATACAAGCAAGGGCGGATTTGCCAAAAACAAAACGTGAAGTTAATCCAGATCCAAAACCAAAGCCAGAACACGGGGTCAGTAAACATCTCTGGATGTTATAGGCAATATCTCCACTTTTTCAAACTCGCAGTTTAGTAAATATACCCGTTAGTCCAGGAAACTTCTTTTATGAATAAGAAAATCAGGGAAAAATGTTTCCATAGTTCTCTTCTGATTTATTATGCTCACATTTTCTTCATTCATCTTCTCCAGTGTCAATTTAATTTAAAGAGGATAGTTAACAGACTGGGGAATAAAGACACTGTAACAAGGCAGTGAATAAGCTTGACCCTAGCGTATTACACATAAATTAGAACTTGATTTTAAGTTTGACCAATCTGAGCCAAGAATTAGTATGACTAGATCCTTCACCTTAAGAATGTTAGTTATGTAAAAATAGAAAAGCCAAACTACATAGACAAATATTCCACTTATTACCATTGTATGGCTTATGTTTAAGATATAAATTAAGGGGTCTATGTACTAAGGCAAATATGAAGGAAACAGTGACGCTTTCAAGTCTTCTGTATTTACCTCCTCACTGTCACTTTGTGCACTTATCCACTGGGTGGAGTGCCTGGAGGAAGAGTAGGGACTGAGCCATGACATGCACACATGGTAATGAAAATTTTAACTTATCACAGCATTTTTACACCATATGAAAAATGATTACATATAGTGCTGCTCTGCTCTAAAAACAAAGCATGGCATGAAATGTAAAGCAAATTATTCAAAATCTGCTCTGTACAAAATGTGGTTATGTTAAAAATAAGTATTATAGTTAATTAGCATGTAAATGTTGCTTATAAACATGATGCATAGTTCATTTCAAGGCATTAGAGTCCCTGTCAAAATCTGCATGTGATACAAAGTCAAGCAAATGTCAGGTTGTAGATCTTTAATCAACAGTTAGAATGAAGAGGGACAGGCAATTTAGCATTACTTTTGATTTCTCACTTTTTGTCAGTGATGTATTACCCTTTGGCAATGCCAGAATTAATCAAACAGTCTACTGTACAAGAAAAAGAAATATGTTCTCATATCTTATGAAAACTGTGAATATCTATGGAAATGTTGTAGTATTTTCTCCCAAAAGCTAATGAAAATCTAAAATAGGTTCTTCCAACTCTTAAGCAACTCATTATGTTACATATGTATAGGCTCAATAAAAACCGCAAAGCACAATACTATAGCTAGAGCAATGTCAAAGAGAGATTATTTATGTGTAATTCATAATAAAGAGAAACTCAACACGCACAAATATTGTGTTGTGCTGGAGAAAAATAAATAAATTGTACTGACAAGAAGGAAAGAGTGATAACTTTTTCAAAATGATGTCCTTGAAGATGTAATATACTACAGTTGATCTGTGGCTGCACTGAATACAGTTACCATGACATTTCTTTATTATATGACCAAGCAGACTGCAGTTTTGCACAGAAAGAAAAAAGACTAAGCCGGAGAGGTTAGCAGAAGAACACTAAAAAATAGGATTGTGCTTTTGATTTAATAATATTAGGCTGTCATAGTAATTTTGTGTCTAGAGAAGTCTGAATTGTCCTTAAAATGTGTCCTTGTATGTCATTTTAATGAACTTCCCTCTATATCATTATTACACAACATAAACAATAATTATATTTGTCAGCAATTGGAAGTAACTCAAAAGTATGCTTAATATTTATGTTTAGTAAATTGTTTGTGTACATGCCAAGCAGATAACAGTACCAATAACTTCCACCTTATTTGATTTCATTTAAACTATCTTGAACAACAAACAATATATTCATATTGATTTCAACAGCTGAACTTTAAATTCAAAATAAATATAATATAATTTATTTCTTATTGAAAAAATGTGACTACAAACTTTAATTAACGTTCTAAATATGCAAATTATGTCCGTATTGGTTTTCAAAACATGTAGGGCTGTATTTTAACTTTACACCAAAATTAAACCAACACAGCATGAAACCTTTATTTGAAAATAACCATCTACCCGTGAACTACCACGATTCATAATTAATTACATTGAAATTGTTTAAACATCATTCTCCTACAAGTTGATTTTTGCTAGTCATAGTACATCAACAGATGAGGGGCTGATGTTTGCAGATTCCTGTTTCAAGGATAAATTGATACATGGATGAAAGTATTTCCTTAAGGACTGGATTGAGAGCTGATTAGCTCAAGTTTTCTGCCAAGGCAACAATATTGTTTTTTGCAAAGATGAAAACTTGAGTTCATTTTTCCATGTAATATAATTCATCTCTACACATATAAAGCTAGTAACACAAACAAATGATTGACTAAGTAAAACTTCCTAAGATAGGATGTACATATACAAGTTCTTAATGCTGCTGTTGAACAATATTTAACATACATCTCTGCAAAATATCCTAGGTATTCAGGGGCTGATGGAGGATGGCACGTATGCCAGTTTGTTTGTGCAGCATATCTTGCATGAAATCACTGTGCACATGGGCGCATGCATATGCTCCTATGCTGACTTGCATGATTTTCACACTTATGCCCCCCCTGCGCATGGAGCAGCGGAACTGGTGCAAATGTGCACTGATGTCCTAAACCAGACACATATGCTGTTGATGCAGAGGTGAATGCATCTCGGGCTATGTACAGCTCTGCATATAGCTGGAAATCTGCTACTTTTCCATACTGTTTTGTTAAGATTAAGCTGCTCCGATTTTTCCTCCAACTCTCCTCCCAGTGTTTACACTAATATAAGTTCATCATTTTGTATCTTTACCATAAGATAACTGAGGAAAACAGCAAATTAATCTCAAATACGCTAATAAAAGTTATAACTTAAAATCCTTTTTTCTCCCCCCTATTTTTTCTATTCATTTTTCAATATGCCTTATCAAGGGACAGGTTTAGTATGAGGTTTTACAAAAAGTACTTACCCTTATTGTCTTGTAATGTGAAATTAATGTTACTTGCATCGGGTGGTAATCTGAAATAAAACCAATGGCCACTTGATGGTTCATCTTTGTCCACTGCACTTATCTCCTGAATAACCTTTAAAGAGTAAACACATGCTCATAGCAAAACTTCCACACAAAGTTCACATTTCAAAGGCTTCCTCAGTTTATATGACAGCACTAAAATGTGACCATATATCAAATATAACGAAACTAATAAATACAATGGATGTTACCCAAGGTTTATTAAAAGTAAATGTCTCATCACAAGTGTCTTAAAAATTTATTTGCTATAAAAGACAGTACAGAAGCTGCAAGTTAAACTTCTAAAAATGCGGATACATATTAATAAAGAAGTACGCTAGATACTGTATGTAGATATGTTCATGCAGCTTATAAAGCATAAACACAATACAATTTAAGCACAAATAATTATGGAGCGAGTGATTTTACTTTTTTCCCCGCTAGGTTGTGGAATTGTGGGAAAGAAAATGAGTCTATGCGCCTGCATTCTGATAACTCTTCTAATTCTGTTACCTTTCCCCATTACAAAAAGGCCTAACCCAGACCTGTTAAATCTGATTTTAGATATATTTACACAGGGCTGGTAAATGCATTTCTCCGCAATTCAACAGAAAGACAGTGGCTGATAAGAATAACTGAACAGATTGAAGAAAATCAAGTCACTCTGAGGGCTCAAGATGAAATAACTCAAGGTCACTTTCATGGTCTTGTAAAGGGCTACAAACTCACTTTGTTCCACAAGCAAGAGAGATCACTCAATGTTTCATTGAAAATTACAATATCTTCTTTAAGTGTTAAGACACAGAGAAGTTCAAGAGAGGAGGTAGGTCACATATCCCATATAAATAATGTGCATAGGATAGGCAACAACTTTCATTTATTCAACTGTTTCATAATTATGGTTGTACCATTTTTTGCTATATTAGTACACATGACAATGCGACTTTGACAATACCAACACTGGTTGCACACTTGATGGAAGTCTTTACTTTGTATTTTGCAATTGTATTAGATTATATATCATATTGCACTTAATATCATTTGATTCAGCTACTTTTCATATAGTGTCTTTAAAGATAAAAACAACTAAATATGTATTTGGATTAAAAATATATTTGTACTTTATTATGTGTAACACAGTACCCAGTTTCATATATTATTTTTAATGAGTGAGGTTTTCATAAAATCATTTCAGTATATTTCAGGGCCGTAACAAGGGTGGTGCAGGCAGTGCCGTCGCCCAGGGCGCAAAGCCAAGGGGGTGCAGCAGCCGCCTGCTACCTGCCTTCAGCCCTTAAGTTCCGCTTAAGGGCTGAAGAGAGAGAGAGAGATTTTAACTTACCAGAGTTCATTCCACGGCGGAACTTAACGGCTGAAGCATCAAACTCTGGTAAGTTAAAATCTCTCTCTCTCTCCCCCCCACCCCCCTCCTCTTAAGATGGGGATCGCCGTGCCCTGTCTCGCCCAGGGCACCAAAATGTATAGTTACGGCACTGGTACATTTAGATTCTGTCACATTGACACAATGGTGTTTATTTATGTAGTACAACTCATTAGCTTCACAGTGCAAAGCAGCTTTGGACTCAAATTGTGCCTCAGTTTATGCACCCTAGATTTTTTTTTCATTGCACCAATATGATAGCGTTTGGAAAAGAGCAGTAATTTGCACAGGTAGAGGGGAGGAGTGTGGAGGGAGTTGTGCATATGCAGCAAAGCCACAAAGGGGCTGACATAATACAGGGCGATATTACTAGCATTGAGGCAGATAACCGTGCAATAAAGCATGCTTTCAATTTCTTAACTGTACTAGAAAAGCGACCGTGAATATTCTCTGGATAGTTCCCTATTCTCATTCTTTATTGCATGAATAATAAGAAACAGGAGAAAGTCAGTTTCTATTGTAATAATATTCATCACAATAAAAAGTTATTGATGACATTTTGTATTTACAGCGTATAGCTCTGCCACCTATTGATGGCAATCTTAAATGACCATTAGTAAACCTAAAATAATATATTTATTACATACTAGTAATACATCAGAATTGACAAACTACTGGAGCTTGTATGGAAGTCTGGAGACTACCTCTGACCAGAAGTTAAAATGTAAACAAAATATTTATTTATTTTTTATTTTTATTGAAGCTGGAAATAAGCCTTTCATCTGTGGTGAAAGGTCCTTAGACATAGGGGCCATAAAACATTGTCATATTTATAAAATGAAAAATTACTAATTGTTTATGGGTGTATTTCTTTAAAATGTTTGTAACCCTGTCACGTTTTAGATATTTAGTATGTAAACCTTGTAATGCCACATTGCCCATGTAAGAAAAATTGGGTGATTTTTCAGTCTTCTATAGAACCTACTTTTGCCAAGCCATGTAGGATGCATGGCAGCTACATATATACAAATATATATTTATAAATTGATTACGAAAGACTTACTTGTCCAGGAGGAGCATGCTCACAAACATTGGTCTCGTATTCCATGGCAAATTCAGGAGCATTATCATTGATATCTAGAATGCTAATAGCAACGTAACCTTTCCCAATCTGGGCTGGATTTTCTGTGCAAAATTACAAAAAAAGTCATTTTGTCTTTGCCACTAAATTTATTCATACGCATAAACATATGTTTAACAACTTTTTTATCTAGATTTTATTACCTTTGGTTTGTTTGGTTATTTTATTTTTAGAAATCAGAAGCAAACATATATAAAATACCAGCTTACATCATTTGTTTAAAATAGAAATTTTACATATAGTTAGTTATACAATATGTCCGTAGTCACATTTATATATGATAAATTAATTCATTATATTTCTTAAAATACCACTAACTAAAAATAAAGCTAATAAAATAGTAACAAATATAAAAGGAGTATTTCCTACTGGAGGGTAGTTGAGGCACAGTTATGATTGCATGGGGAGATTTATTATCCAGACTTCCTCTCAGTATCTGAAATATACTATAGCCAGCCACTTTTAGGTTATTTCTGCAGATAATGGCTTATGAGGATAAAAATAGCATTCAATATTTCTGAATGTTGTTTAGTTTATATACAGCAAATTGTATTTAAAGCTTAGTAGACATTTAGGGCCTCATTTAAAGTTGGGCGCAAGTCCTTTTGTTCAGCGCAAAAGGCACTTTTGGCCAAAGATCTGTCTCAGTTTGCACTCCGGCTGACATGGATCTCCCCGTTGCACCTCTCTGCGCTTAGAGTGGTGGAACGAGGGAGGTAGCGGGCAAATTTAACAATGTAAAGGCACGTTCACACACTTTACATGCTATTTTCAGTTGAAAGCAAATGAAAATATGTATCTAGGAGGTCTCTAGCTGCTTCAAGAGACCTTGATGTATTAAAAAACAAAGTAAAAAATAAAAAAATAAAAAAACAAGGTACACCCCTCCCAAACAGCATAACCAACCCTTGTGCTGTTTGGGGGAGAAAATAACATTTTTTTTTATTATTTAATTATCTGCTTTACAGGGAGGGTGTTCTGTATGATACACTTGCACCCGAGCCTATAAGGCAGATAAAGAGGCATGTTTGTGCAATTTGCACAGTATTCTAAGTCGCACGGATCTAAAGATCCGTGCCCCTCTAAATACTGTGTAAATTTCGGGATGCAGTTTACACTTACGATTTCAGTGTAAATTGCGTCTGACTCTAAATGAGGCCCTTAATGTATATTTTTTTCATAATTTCACTGACACATTTATGTTCTATAATACTAAATGAAAGGTTAATGGATGAGTTTTAATATGTATTTATGGAGCTTACTGAGGCACAAAAAATACTGTGACGTGATGTGTTTTGTGTGGCGTCATGCATTTTGTATGTGCGATCGTTCATGTGCATTTTAAAAAAATCGGGAATATGCATGTCCGTATTCAACTACAAGCGGATCTGAAGAAACATCTCTTGTGTAATACAGATTTAGGTATGCTCTTGTCTGACAGACATTATACTGCAGGTTACGTACAATATATGCAATATAAAGTCTCAGCAGAATGCATAGAAAAAAAATATATTCTCACCTATTAATATATATATTAATGAAAAAGCATCAAAAAAATTGTTTGCCTTTTTAAAGAAAATTCCCTCAAGAAGTATGTGCATATGCAATTCCCCATCCTGTTCCACCCATGAAATCGTGTATTACATTCCTAAATTAATTAGACCCTGTATGCTTTATTTAAGAATTTGTGGACAATTACTGAAGTACCCATATCTGATCAGCTACTGTCAGTTCTAAAACTGGGCAGTCAGTGATATAGATGCTTAAAATTATTTCTAATATGTCTAAAACCAGTTTGAGAACCAGTATTAACATTTTCAACCATATTTAAACATGTTAAGACATATTTGAGATTGTTTGAGCTAGGTCTAAATTGTCAATGTCAATGTCTATGTTTTATAGTATTTTTAACTTTTTTATTTATTTAGTTTCTTTTATTTGAAATCAATGAAACTTTCAACCTCAAAATCGAACTTCAGATTTTAGTTAATAGCTAAGCAGTTATAAAATACACGCCATGATAGTTGTAAAATATATACCATGGTGCTGAAAACAACAATGACTTTTTTGACTAACATTTTCAAGATTGGTTCAATCAGAACTTCCAGTTGAACAAACTGAAGCATTCAGATTGAATCCCATACTGGCTCAAACTTGAGAATCTCAAATCAGTACTAGACTCTAGTTCCAGCAATGTGTCCAGGAACTATTTGTTTCAGTACTTAAGAACCTGATCAGCAAAAAATGAAATGTTATTTATGAACGCTTTGTTTTTTAATGTGTCCTGTTTTTTGTGTGTCTTGACTCCCGGTTATGCAGCCAATCACATATGGCATTTCGGCGTGCTTCACCATATTTTATTTTTTCATAAACATGTTGTTGAAACTGATTGAGAGGGCCACAGATTCAAGGTAGTTACATATCCTATCAAATCTGCCTACAATTTGTTATTGCTCCAGCTCTCAAATGTAGCACTTTACTATATTATTCACAAATACGGTTGCAGCAGTTTCTATACCTAATATGAATCATATATTTTTTGAATATTTTCAATATTTGTATTTACTGTATGTTGCTGTTTATTAAGTGGGTAAGTGTGCTGTAATTCTGTAATTTTTTGGTAATAATAATAATAATAATAATAATAATAATAATAATTTCAAAAAACTTGTGTGGGAGCAAAACATGATTTAAAGAATATTTGTGTAATACCTAATTAATCAATAAATGGAAATGTTGTATTTTGCTTACAACAGGCTGCCAGATACATTAAGTAGAGCTGATGTTAGTACAATAAATTGTTTATTTTACCAATGTGCCATTTTTTTCTACTTCTTTGAATCTATTAATATATGTAAATATAACATAATTGGCTGTTAAAACATCTGCCGAACAATGTTAATATTTAAACCAGCTTGTGAGAGGGAAATTCATTAGGAGGGTATTTAATGTAATAAATAAATAATGTGTGTTTACTTACGACTCTCAATTGCTAAAACGGTGATATTATGAACTGCATTGGTCTCTCTGTCCAAAGATTTTGCTATAGTGATATGTCCACTGGTGGCATCAATGTTAAAATACCTCTCCAGATCCGTGTTGCGGTCAATTGAGTATCTGTGTTAAGGCAAAATGATTATTTTTATAACGTTGGAATGCATTTATCTATTTGATAATCATGTATTTGTAAAACGTATGAATGAGTTGGGCACAGGAGACACACAAAAGTAAACCGTACATTTAAAGCGCCATCTACAGCAGAGCTTTTTGTTTCAAGAATTCAGACAAGCTTTTGAAGATTCCAGTTTTACTAGGAATCCGAGACTTAAAATTCAATTCTTAGTCGATCCAAGTGTTTTATTACTTTATATTATTATTGATGTATGCATTTATTTTTAACAGAAGGTCCAAGATGGTGCAAGTTGAGTTACAAATGGAGTATAGTTTGTTGCATTGAACAGTGCACCATAGCTAAGGAGGAAGTTAAGAATTCATGTTATATTGTAACAAATCCATGATTAGTTTTGCTATAAATAGCTTGAAATATTTAAATTCACTGCAAAAAGAAATGACAGAGTATTGTTCAGTTCAATTAAAAACTATTTCAGCTGCAATTCAGAACTCACCTGCACTTCAGCATTTATAGATCACTTGTAGTAGGGTTCTGATGCTAGCTGACATGCCAGCCTTATCAGATCATTATTTTAAGCAATCTATCACGACTGGGTTCAGAATGGATCAGGTTGCTCATAGCTTTATATATCCACACTTCACAGTGGACTTTCCTTAATGGCAGCACACTGACATCACAATTTTCTCTAGGAATCTTAATGTGGATGCTATATTTTGTTGATTGGGTATCTAGGAACTAATTAACTGTTTCTTTTTTTGTCATGTTACTGGTGCCAGAAGCTGTCACTTACAGTCAAATGAAAGTAGACCATACATTTAGACCGTCATGTACAGCAGAACTTTGTCTTTCAAAAATTCATACTATTTTACTACCACACCAATGTTAGCTTTTGAAGGTTCCAGTTTTACTAGGATTCTGGGATTTAAGTTTCAATTTATAGTTTACTCTAGTGTTTTATTACTGTACTTTTTTTTAAAAAAAAATCTCTTTATTTTTACACTTTGCACAAAGAAAAAACAACATTGCAGAACATATTTGGTAAACAAGAAAAATAAAAGCATAATTACAGAAATATAAGTTCCACAATATAACTTGTAAAATGATTGGAAAGTAACAAAGTGGTTTTTGTTTTGTTTTTTCAAGATATTGTAATGAAGATAGGAAAGACAAAGGTTGGGGACAAGGTTTTTGAAAGAGAGGGAGAGGAAGAAGTGTTGGTGGGGGAGAGGGGAGGGGGCTGGAGAGGAGACATGATTTCTCATTTACTTATTACCCGGGACTGTGGAGCCATGTATACTTTACCATGGGATCCATGTCTCACTAAGTTTAGGGAGTGAGTCGTTAGGAAGTGGTGTAATATACTCCATGGATGAGATGTGCCATAACCTATTTATTAATTGGGTTTGGTAGGGGAAAGAGATTCTTTCCAGGCTCAGGCTATTAAATAATTTGCAGGCTTGAGTAATTTGAAGTGCCAAACGTTCCTTTGACTTGCTTATGGAGGGAATAGGCTTGTTGAGCAAAATATTGCAGGGTCCCTGGGAAAGTGAACAGCTGTGAGTTGATGGAGAAGGGTCACAGCAATGTCCCAAAGAGGTTGAATAATGGAACATTCTCACCAGATGTGCAGGTGAGTAACCTTGTCCCCTGCAGCCTCGTCAACACCTGTCTGATGTAGTTGGGAAAATGCCGTGGAGCTTGGTTGGGACCATGTTCCATCTCGAGTTTACTTTGTAAGCTGTTTCTCTGACAGTTGCGTTAATAGATACCTTAGCTACTTGTTTTCGAATTGTCAACCATCCCTCGTCATCCAAAACTAGCCCTAGGTCTCTCTCCCATGCCTCCTGTGTGGGTCTAGGGGAGGTAGATCTAATTTGAGAAGGAAGCAATATAATATTGATATGTTTTCCCTGCAACCTACTGCGTAAATACAGTTGCGCTCAAAGGGCAATAGCTTTCTGAGTTTTTTAGAATGTGTTTGCTAGGAAATAAAACTACGAATTTGTAGGTATGAGAAGTGTAGAGATGTTGGGCGACCATGTCTTTCTGATAGCTCCGCAAATATGGGGGAGCCGAATTTGCCCATTATGTGATGGAATCTATCTATTTTTCTGGGCTTCCAAGGTACAATCATGGATTCTACATTGCCTGGAGGGAACTGGGGATGGTTCCAAATTGGAGTTAGTGGAGAGGGGTATGGGGCCAATTTGAAGATTTTATTCACATAATCCCATATCAGTAGAGTGAATTGGATTGTGGGGCTGCCGAGGCAGGCCTGTGACCTCCAGACAACCATGGAAGGTAATGCAGCGGGACCTCCATGGTGTTCTCGATATCCACCCATTTTTTTAAGTCATTACTGTACTTTTTTTATTGACGTATGCATTTATTTTTAACAGAAGGTCCAGGATGGTGCAAGTTGGGTTTTAAATGGAGTACAGTTTGTTGCATTGAACAATGCCCCATAGCTAAGGAGAAAGTTAAGGATCCATGTTACCATGTAACACATCCCTGATTAGTTAAGCTGTAAAGTAAATAGTTTGAAATATTTAAATGTATTGCAAAAAGTAGGGATCTGATGCTACCTGACATGCCAGCTAGTATCAGACCATTGTTTTATCTATCATGACTGGGTGCAGAATGGATCAGGTCGCTCATGTCTTTATATATCCACACTTCAATGTTAACATTCCTTGATGGCAGCACACTGACATCACAATTTTCTCTAGAAACCTTAATGTGAATGCTGTATTTTACTGATTGGGTGTCTAGGAGCAAATTAACTGTTTCCTGGTTATGTTACTGGTGCCAGAAGCTGCCACTTACCAGCTAATTCCGTTTGGGGAAGGAAGGAAGAAAAAAGACTATATATAAGACATTATATTTATGCTCTTATGAACATAACTCAGTAAATTATATTACACATTTATGTAAGACAGGCAGAGAGTTTTAAGATACTATTAAAAGTACAAACATCAGGTTGAAACATTGATTGGTTATACAGAGTTAATCTGTGGCAAATTTAAGCAAGTAACTGTAACTTGGAAAAATATAATGTATTAAATGTCGACAAAAGAGGTAAATGCCCCAAGTTGTACATGCTGTTAATCTGTGGTATTCAAACATCAAGCCTGTTTTCGTAACATCACCAGATAAGGTCATAACCCCTGCCCAGTGCATTTCAGAAACGTTCTACTAGAACCAGAGCAATGAGTAGCCACGGGGAGACTTCCATGCTATGTACTTTTTCAGATGTCCTTTCTCCTTGGAGACGCTTAATAAATATTTTTCTCGAGATAAAAAATGAATTTCTGAAACATCGTTGTCATGGCTGCTGGTTGACGTTACATCTGGTAATTTTATTACTTACTAGATGGCCACACACAGCATGGTTTGAAGCAAAATTCACATTGGCATTGGTGAATGTAACTCGCTATAAAAAGAATTTGTCCCTTCTACCAGCAAAAATAAGCATACAAACAGTTACACACTAACCTCTAATGGATGTTTAGACTAAACTGAATCAATTTCCCTGCTAATCTCTTTGTTCATTATGCTGTCAGATATTGTGCTATGTCACATAGTTAAAGTAAAAGATAATATATGGTGATTTCACACTATGTAAAAGGTTTGCACAGTTGCTGCCTTTCTCAATTTCACATGTCAATGTGTGTGCCGCTTTGTGTGAAGATGCAAGCCTTTCACAGTGAGAAATAATTTAATTTTCCCCATGAGCACATGATCAATGAGGCAAAAATTAAAGTTTCTAATGTGAAACGTGGGTTGTGACCTAAATGTAAAAACATAAGCAATGTCTACATTGTGACTTACTCAACAGACTGTTTTTTATGTTCTCACTTTTATTAATAAGTGGTGTATTTTATTATGTTAAAATTAAATGCATACAGGTATATATATTCCAGCTCTTGCTAGATGTAAGCCCCTATAACTGGGAGTTGAGAACATCTATTTTTAACTGCATTTTAATAGTGCTTAAGGCATATAGGTCAGTGTAGGACCTGCATGCAATGAGGTGCCCTTGATGGTGGGATGCAGGCTTATATGTTTTGATCATAATATGAACTAATATCTCATGTTTTCATTTTGCTAGATACACACAGATATGCAGTGTTGAGGATAAGTGCTGATAACAACTGTCTATTTGCTTTGTATACATAAATAGGCATTTATGTTGCCATGCAGTTGCATTTATAACATGGGAGATACCGAGCATGGGCTTATTGCCGTACAGCTGGTACCATATGGGTTATATCGGGTACAGGCTAATTTTTTTTTGGAACTTTTTGGTATTTTTCTATTAAAATTATTTTGTATATCTGTACTCTGGCTTGCTGGTGCTGGTCTGTTCATTTTATTTCAACAATTGAGGATATGCAATTTACTATGTGGACTATGCACAGCACTTTTTTTGTTACTATGTTTGGATATATCTATAATATAAAAGCCTAGCGGTGTGTGTTAGTTTGTGTGTGGGAAAAAAAACAACAAGCTGCTGCGCCACCTGCTGGGCGGAGTTATACACTGACCTATTAAATTCTTAGCATTATCTAATATATAAAAGTAAAAGCCTAGCGGTGTGTGTTAGTGTGTGTGGAAAAAACTATTTTCTCAGAAAGGACTCATCCAATTGACCTGAAATTTGGTATACTGACATTATTTGACAAAAAAATTAGAATAGTGAAGTCAGTTAACTTCCATCATCCCCCCTTACCCCCGTGGAAGGGGTAGTAAAGGCTAAATTTAGGAGTTGAGGGGTCAAACTCATTTTCCTGAGGTAATTTTACCTCATGAACACACATTAAAAAGGGCGCTTGCTTCGTGAAGTAACGCTCTTCCCCTGAGGAAGTAGCTTGATTTGACTAGAATGCATGAGTATCAGGCACGGGTTAACTTGCACTGTATATATATATATATATATATATATATATATATGTATATATAGATAGATATAGATATATATGTCTATACACATATATATATATATATATATATATATATATACATATTTGCTATTTTGCTATCAAATGCTCAGATATGTACAATATTTAGTAAAGAATAGAAATTTAACATTTATCTTTTTTTGTATAATGGAGATCAAGGTACTTTGTATTTTTGTTGCAAAATATTGTATTTGCACCTTTCTTTTTATTAATGTTATAGAATTGCATTCCCCCCAATATTTCTGGAATATTGCATATATATATATATATATATATATATATATATATATATATATATATATATATTTATAAGAATTATTTAAGGCTATACTAAAACTTAAAGTGCACCCACACAGTGAAGAAGTGTGGCATAAACACATATGTTTGAGAAGGGAGCGTGGGTGAAATACTGCATTTTCAACGCTATTGGCTCATCCCACAAACTGTATATAGGATGTAGGTCATCTTTTAAGTGCCAGTACATCTAAAAGAAATTGTATGAGACTGTATTTCACATAATAGACATATAGGTCATAAATTTTCGATACCCTGACACCATTTTTATGCTAAGTGTATAACAGTACGTTTTTACCATACTATATAATATATGTTTGTGTGTATATATATATATATATATATATAGAGAGAGAGAGAGAGAGAGAGAGAGAGAGATTATACAATGATGTATCCTAAGAAGTACAATGATAGCAAGAGAATTATAATACATTTGATATTATTAATGAGTACCCAGAGCATTTTACAGATGGTGTGATATCTGCTGCTATTATAAAAGTTTTAATTAATATTTGAGTGGTGAATTAATATTATGCTATAACTTTTTTAGACAGACTTTAAATTTGCATGACTTACAAGGTACAAATGAACTCAATGACAATGAGTACATGAGAATTGTGTCTTGTCATCTATGCTGGTGAATATAATTGCATATGGTCATTTATAGATGTCTACTGAGAAAAAATGCCTACTTAGTAGACATATATACACGCATACTAACAAAATCAATTATTACTTTTGTACATTGAGGGAGGTCTGCTGCATTGGATAAAAGGTGGGCTGTATCAGGAGCTCTTTTTGTTGATGAGACATTAGAAAGGGTTTATGGCATAAATACGTACAAATAAGAGCATGAACAAATGTAAATACCTCACAGGACTATTTGTAGAATCTGGGTCATGTGCTGTTACTGCACCAATGCTGGTGCCTATTTTTGCTGCTTCAGATTCAACCATTGTATATAACTTTTGTGAAAATACAGGAGGTTCATCCACATCTTCCACAGTAATTTTCACTGTTGTTGTATCCATAAATGGACCAAGGCTGAGAAATCGATTGTCCACATGTTTATTTGATGCTTCTATTCTCAGTATATAACTGGTCTTTGTTTCATAATCCAGTTCCTGTAAAACATAGGGTAATATTCTTTAAAATATAACTGTCACACTCAAAAAGCTAAAGTATCAATTCACCTGAATAACTACATAATTACATACAGTATATTTATATTTTTTAACACATTATAAGAACTATATTTTCATGGGGATTTTTACCTAAAGCAGTGACAGATCATATGTAATGTTTTTGCTTTTCTTGTAATTTTATAGGAAAAATAACAGCACTAAATCACTCAATTGGTCATCCATTTGCAATAGAACACATTGCTAAAAATCATAAAATTATTATAATGCATTCCCATATAAAATACTGCCATTAACCTAAAAGTACCATTATAAACGCTATGAAATATTAAAATGCCTGGTGTGCAGTCAGTGTAAGTCTGTCACATTGGCTTCCAGAAATAAAAAAAAGTATTAAGTGCTATGAACAATTGCTTTTGTTGCTGAAATATACCTATATAGTCTTATAAATCTCATAGAATAAAGAATACAAATGTCCAATTAATTTAATTAATTAAGACAGCACAACCACCCTTTAAGCCCATACAAAATAATGATGTCCAAAAGTTATACTTGACATTTGTCATTAGCTTTGCTGATGTATAACCAATGATATGGGAAATGTTGCTACATAATGTAACCATTCTATGCCTACCTGTAGAAAGGCAATTAAGAGCATTTTCTTAGCGGCTCATAATTACTATATCATTATTGAAAGAGTGAAATATTAATTTCATCCATTAACCTTTAGTTCATTCTTTTAACAGTTACCTAAGCCTTAAAACCGAAAATTATTCCCTTTTTGATCTGCAAAATACTTATATCTATGGACTTATCAGAAGAAAATATTCTGCCATTGGCCAGTCTTCAAAAGTTTTAAATCATATATTATATGGATATGAGCATTAACCTATTTATTAATCTCTTATATATCAAATACCCCCCAACCTATCTAGTACCAGTTTAATTAGCACCAGAAAATTTTTGCTGTCTGTTAATTTGTAATATCTGACACTCATTAAAACTACTAGAGTAATTAGACTCCAGTCTAGATGTGTTTTTCAACTATAAGAGTACTTTTCACTTTAAGAAGAGCTATGTGTGTGCCAACAGCTTTTAATCACGGTTATGGGACTCACTCTGTCAACCAGGCAAAGGACAACCATTGCAGTATAAAAAGGAAAGTTGGGCAGAGCCATCAAAACATAGTAATAAATTAATACAAAAATATTTAGGAGTAAATCGGGCAACATTTCCCATAAAAAAAAATCAAGGTACTGTTCCAAATGAGTAGACCAAAGCAAGACTGAGGATTCAAAGTAAAAAGACTGAGTCGGTAGCAACCAGACAATATTATAAATAAAGCAATGCAAATCTGTAAATTGATAGCTTTTTTCACACCCACAATCTTACAAAGCTTGGGCATTGGACATATGGGTTTAAATAGGCAGAACTTTCTCCTGATTGGCCATATGAGCAGGTGGCAGTAAGCATCCAGAAACATTGCATTAAACTAATAAGATATCAAATAATGAACATAAAAAAATAGATTCAATTCCTGAACATATGCATTTTCACAAATTCTCATACACAAAGCCAATTGTCACTCAATTCAGGAACGGGAGACAAACAAACTTGAGAAAAATCCTGGCTTTGTATGGTTTTTGAAGTGCAAATTTGTTGGCTACAAAAATATAATGTTTTATAGTTAGTCACACATCCTCTGTAAAAAAAAGTTAAATGGAGGTGCACATTTTATGGAGTTATTCCGTTTAATAGTATAAAACAATATAATGAAAATAATGCTTTCAGGTTGCCAATTAAATATAAAATCTGCTCAAAATAATGGAGTTTTTAAGATCTGTTAAATTTGATCAGTCTACCATTGCTTATCTGTTCTTTGTAGCTGGGCGTAAATCAGTGCTTTAAATGTACTTGGTGTTTTTTCTAGCCAAGTATAATTTACAAACAGTTATTGTAATAACAATTGACTAAATTGTAAAAAGTAATTACAGGTGATAGTTAGAGAGAAAAGTATTCTAACTCATCTTTCTGATTAATCAGCTGTGGAAAATGTATGCCTTCTCAAAGGAAAAGTGGAAATAACCTATTATATCCAATTATAGTATTATTATTAATATTATTATTATTTTGTTTTGTTTTGCAGTTTTGCATTAGAACTGAGACACATGCTCAATACTACTGGATGGAATTAACAGCATTTACTTATTTGGGAAAAAAGTAATACAGAGTGCTTTTATTGGGTAAAAATGCAAATATAAAAGTGTATACCTATGAAAAATATACAATGAAAACACTTTAGAATACCTTTCCCATAAGAATCAATTCTGTTGAACCACACTTAAATAGTAGACATCAAGATTTATCATGGTCAAACACCTGTAGAATTATCCTGCGTAAGCGCTGCCTAACTGTGTCTAACTGGGGCACACTCCCTCCGACCTGTTAAGTTAAGCAACTTAATTAAGTATTATACTTTATTTGTTCATTTCACTATCATAATTTCGTTGGGAATAAACAACTGTTGGGAGAGTGATGATATCTTGGACATCAATGCCATCATCATTTTCACTCTGTGTCCTATGAGGTCCTTAATCTGATACTCTTACACTTGAAAGAAAGAATAAAGCCATCTCTATTATGACTAGTAAATACACCACTATTAACGTGTTATTTTGATTAAACAATTCCATTTTAATACCTTCTGAATTGCAATTATTCCTTCTTGGGTATCTTTATCCACAGAAATGTTGAATACTCCATGACCATCACCATCGACAATCTTATATTCCATTTCTGCATTTAGTCCAATGTCAGCATCTGCTGCTTTTATTTTGGTCACTGTTGAGCCAACGGGCAAAGATTCAGGAACATAATACTGATCAGACTCTGAAGAAAAAAGGAATGACAACAAAATGTTAACATTTGTCTCTTAATGCAATATGATGTTTATAAATGTCATTTGCTCCTGTACAATACCCCATCTCCATAACAATAACAGCTGTAGGGTAAAGTGATGGGGTGAGGAAGTGCTTTCTGCTTTCTTCTGTTCCTAACCTTGTGATCTGTACAAATAGTGTTCAAATAGGAATGTTGTTTGTCCAATACAGAAATATTAGGCTGTCTGGTTTATGTATCTAATATAAGTAAAAACACTTGAAAACTGTAGCAACAAAAAACAGATGAATGTATCAAAACCAATTGCATGTACTGTGTAGTTCAGTGCTCAAGGTGGGGCAGTATGTGCCAATATGAAATACCATTACTTCTTCTCCCCACTTCCTTTCAAGCTGTGCACATGTTCTGTTTTGTTGCAGAGCATGTGCGCATAAGATTTGCAGACTAGGCTGGCAAAGGATTGTGTCCTTTGTCAGGTGGTGGGAGGGGGCATGGGAAGATGCAGGAAGAAGGGGGGTGGCATTGGTAGTAAGGGCATTACATTTCTGCATTTAAAATACCCAGACCTTCTTTACACTGGCCAAAGTGGAAAGTATATAATGTATTGACTTTGCCGTGGAGACACAGCTCATCTGTATTGTTGCAGGATGATGAGCAAAATAAAACATGACAGAAATGGCATCATACAGCTGTGCAAGTTATCCAAGGAAAATGCACATTTGGCACTATATAAATTAAATTTAAAGTTTTTGTAATGTGTTTCTGAGCACAGATTGTTGGGATATTTATATAAAAATGTGTTTCTGTATCACACACATGCGCAATCTTTTAGCGTTTCCTACAGTACTGTCATCCATATACCCTTTTACATTTTAAAGAGTGCTAAAATCATCTAAAATTAATCACACACTACCGCAATCCCTACAGCTTCTGGTAGCCTAGGAGGCCCCCCAAGCCTCGGCCATTCACTAGATTTTCCATACCAGCACTTATAATTTCCCACTTTGAGCCCTGGTGTAGATAATAGAAAAAATATACTTGAGAAAAAATATATTTTTTCAGAGTAGCTCCTCTTGCCCAGACATATTAATTACAATATGTGTGAAGGAAATATATTTTATGGCAATGTCTGCTATTGCACATGCACTTGTGCTGGCTCTACTGTGTAAGACAGTCTGATTTGTAAGCTTTTCCAGAGATATAAAGGCTGTGGTATATATGATGTACTTGAAAAGCAAGTATAGAAATGACCTGTTTATATTTTGGTGTAAGGTAAAGATGAAACTCTGCCCTTCCCTTGTAAAAAGTCTATTAAGGACATTGCACTTAAAGTTTATAAAGGCAGACTACAAACAAATAAAAGCTTGCCTTCAGTTACAAAGCATTCAGTTACAATGTGAAATTCTTTATCCTGGGCTTTGTCATGACATGAAACATTTAAAATAACAGTGTTTAAAAATGTTATAAGGTGCCTTCTCATATTATGGAACACAATAATGAATATTATCAAAATGCTATGTTAGAGCTATCGTTAAATATCAAATAGTGCTCTTTTCTAATTATTTCAGCTATTAGAAATTGAATAGCCTCATAAAACCTTCAGTAGTTCTCATCATTTCTAATAACACATTCACAATTCTTTCCATCTGCATTTCAATATTCTCTACATTCATTGTTAGCACTGTCTTTCCTTTTATTTTTAATCCCTGCAAGTATGCTCTTTATCAAGGATTATTTCAAAAGCATATGCAGACTTCAGTATTTTCATCTTGACCTTTTAGTGACAGCTAAGTCATTATCCATTATAACAAAAGTTTTCATCACAGATTACCATACTGCAGCTAAAACTAAAAGATTATCAAACTTTTATGAATATTTACTAGATTCCTCTGCCACAAAATATATACCATATTTAAATATATATAAATATTTACAAGTATTATTTAAGGCCTCAGACATAGGGGTACCAATAAGAGTGCTATTGAAATGATGCAAATTAGGTTTTATTGAACATTTTTGTAAACACCCACTCTGTATTCATGGCTGTGAAGGCGAGTGATGTTTTGATGTGAGGCAAATCATCTGCTACTAAGCATAATAGTTAATAATGTATGATTATGTAGAATATTATGTAGAATATATGATTATGTCTCCCCAGACTTTATGTACTAGATTGACCACTTCATGGCCAAATTGTTGCTCCAGCCACCATCAAGTCCAAGCAAATGTTCATGTTTCATAGTCTGTTTCATCAGTTATAATTTTTTTTAGAAAAAAAACCTTTAATGTGGCAAAACACTTGATTATAGCCACCTGCACTAACTAATACAACTGCTCTACATTGACTGCTAATTAAGGACTGCTATCAAAGAGAGTAAACTATAAAAACCTTCACCTGCAATGAATGTTACAATCCCCGATGAAGCCCTATTCACTGACGGGCGAAACACGTAGGACTGAGCCTTATTTACCGATCGGAAATACTGATTTATTAATTCATTTTATATACTGTATCCTCACTGATAGGACATCTTTCTATCATGATATATTACATGCTAAGCCGGCAGTTGTACATTCAGCCACATGGACTACAAAGCCAGACTGTCACATGACCTAATGGCAGTCCCGGCTTCTCACACGCTGCCGCCGAGTACGTGGCTAGAAACCCGTACTGGAAATCATTTCCATCGAACGAGAAGGTTTATATTTACATCTAGAGGTTTGGGAGGTGGACCTGTTTCAACTTTTAAAACAACAAAGGAACTTTGGCGGGGACATCATAAAGACAGCCTCTTTGGATAAAGAGGTAATTACAAGTTCCTATTCTACTCTCCTCGAGATCCACAGACTCACCCACAGAGTAAGAACATTGACTTTTTACGAACTCTCTTCCTCTGGCTGTAATATCAGTTTTCTAGTATAATACCTGGACATTTGTGAGATTTCACAAGAGACTTTTTCTTTATTTGTAAAAAGGCCAATATGCATGCTGGATTTGTTCTGTTTTCCCGCTGCTTTTTACAGTAGTTGCTTTCTGGCCAGAAGCTCTTCTTATTGTTTATTAAACAATCGTAAAATGCAAATGTATTTACCTGGTTTATGCACTGTTAACTAATTGGGAATGAATCAGCATATGTCTATTTATTTCACATATATACCTGGGAGGTTTTCTTTGGATCTATAACTTTTTTTTACTTTCTAAAATGTACCAAACTAAATTGTATTTTGGCTCCATCTGTAGGGTAAAGTTTCTAGTTGTTGGGTGGCGGTTGCACTAGTATAAATAGCACATATGTACATATACTTTTATAACCTTCAGTTAGAAAAGCCACCCAAATAACACGTATACCAATCTTCAAATCGCTGCATTCACTAGATGTTATAGGGTACATCATTGGTACTGTTTCACAACTAACAATCCCCTCACATAATTACTAATCCACATTCTATTTATTTATATTGGCAGTCTGAAAATTGAGCTCTATATATCCCTATTACATTACTATAATTAAGAGTCTGGATAGCTCTTCATTACAGCTGCCTTAGTGTCTCCTCAGGTTTCATTCAACTAGTTGCTCTGTCCCCATCTCCTAATATAATAATATTATAGAAATAGCTCTCTCAAGCATTACTATAACTAATACTGTAGCTAGGCCTGTAAACACAACCTGTTATTCTTTTTTTTAACATTTATTGCAAAATATTTTCAAATGTTTTTTATTATTCATATTTTTAACTTGGGAGGCCAAGATTTCTTTACCATATCACTTGACAATACCAAAGGATTCCATGTAGAAAGTGGATCTAATTAATATGCTTTTATTAGATCCAGTTTTGCACTGTTATATTTAAATCTTAGCAGGGAAAAGCAAGAATGGAATGTTGAAAATAATTTGTGGTTGGAGCTCAATCTCGTTTGTCTAAAGAAAATATGCTCTATCTGTACCTGAAGCTAACATATTAAAGATTGTTATGCTTTTAATTAAAAGATAACTAAAGCAAAAAAAATATTCTGTCTAAATTCTAAATGGTATCTTGTTTCCTGCATCTTGAAGTTTTATGTTCACTTGTCAGACATCTGAAAGTGTGTGACTGTCCTGTATGATACTTCATATGTGGCTCATCTTGTCCTTCACTAGATATTATTATTATTATTATTATTATTATTATTATTATTATTATTATTATCTTTTATTTTAAAGAGCTAATGTATTATGATGTGCTGTACATTAAGGGGATCATGATACAAAATTAATTGTAGATTAAAGAATAGTATTATTATTATTATTATTAATAATAATAATAATAATAATAATAATAATAATAATAATAATATTTATTTATATAGCGCTAGCATGTTCCTTAGCGCTGTACAATTGGAAACAAATACAGTGATAAAACAACATTGGGTATTACAGACAGACAGAGAAGTAAGTCCTGCTTACAAGCTTACAACCTATAGGACAATGGGAGTTTGATACATGAGGTTAAGTGCTACATATTGCATATTGGTCGAGTTAGATTACAAAGGTAAAATTTCTTAGTGGGATTATGTGATCACACAGTAATGTTGGTCAGGTAGTCAGAGGGTATTTATCTTGTGTGAACTGTGTAGAGGGGTGGTACTAGGGTAGCTGAGGTTGAGGAATTTGATAAGCATGCCTGAAGAGGTGGGTTTTCAGAGAATACTGGAAGATTTGAAGACTTGAGAAAAGTGTTGTGCGAGTGAGGGAATTCCACAAAGTGGGTACAGCCCAAAAAACATCCTGTAACTGGGAATGTAGGCAGATAATGAATGTGGATGAGAGACCCAGGTCTTATTCAAAACAGAGGTGCCAATTATGTTCTGGTTTGCAAGGAAGCTTTTGAAGGTGTGTTACTTTAATGTGCCATGAATTACATCAAAGTTGACAGGGAGTGTGAAATGTAGCTGGAGCCACTTGATCAAAGGTTGTTGCTAGGGTTTAGTGAAAATGTGGTTCTGATATATCAGCAGAGGAAAAATTAGAAATTGGGGAGTGTAGGTGTTGCAGGAAGATAGAAAGCTGTTGAAAATTAAATTAAGAGTTAAGATTTATTCAGGAATGAGGAGATTTAGTAGAGTTTGACAGCAGAAAGGTTAAAGTACTGGTGAAGCGCTTGTAGCTTGTAAGGTGATGATCTGAGTGGGGGAAATGAGTGTTAAGGAAATCAGAAACTGAGCACAGTCTAGAGAAAGGAAGATCAAGGCAGTCACTCTCCTGTTGGGTAGCGGAGTCAGTTCACTGGGAGAGGATGAGGGAGGAGATTTTGAGAAGGAAATTTAGAGGCACAAGTGGAATGTGGATTATCAATGTGGATGTTTAAATTACCCATGATGATAGCGGGGATGTCAAATGACAAGAAATATGGAAGACAAGGAGATAAATGTTCAAGAAATTGTTGGTATGCTTCAGGGGGGCAATAAATATTAGCAACACGCATAGAGAATGAGTTGAAAATCTGAATTACAATTATTTCGATAGATGTGACAGTGAATGATGGGATATTAGGTACAACATTAAGGGCCTCATTTAGAGTCGGATGCAAAGTTTGTTTTATGTGCTTCGACCACAAACCACAATCACGCATGTGCAACAAGCACCATATCCGCCTGCATCTTGGGCGCAATTTACACTTGCAACATCTTGCAGCTTACTATGAGGGAAAGGGCAGAAAGTGGAATTGTGGATAATATAGACACAGGGCGCGTCACCCCGTAGGTAAATTCTGGACGCGGACACAACACACGTCAAAAAAGGGCTAAAACTGTGCGTCAGGAATTAGGTGGTGCAAGTAGTTAGCTAGCTGCATGAACTGCTCACAGCTCAGTAGGGTATTACGAGTGGGACGCAACTGAGGTTGCATGGCACTCGTAATGCCCTACCAAGCTGCAGCACACTCCCACTCCTCCATGCCTTAGACGCACATTGCGTCCGACTCTAAATGAGGCCCTAAATGTGCAAAGTGGGGAAAGAAGCAGTCCAACCCTATCTCCTTGCCAAGTCAGGAAGTATAGGTGAAATGGAGACCGCCATGTGAAAAATCTGCAGGTCAGGCAGTGTCTGATTGTATAAGCAATGTTTCTCTTATTGCCAGAAGCTGGAGGATGTTTGAGAGAAACAGGTCAGGTATAGAGTTAAGTTTGTTACAAACAGAGTGTGCATTCCATAGGGCACATTTAAAGGACTTTGAAGAGATGGGAAACAGGTGATGTGTTTGAGGTTTGCTTGATTTCGGGAGTGTTCTAAATAAGATATCTGTTCATAGGGAATGTGGGAGATGTAGAAGGGACCTTGGTTTGGTGATATATCACCAGCTTATAGAAGCAGAGAGATGGAGATAAAAATGATGATACTGAGACAAATAAAATACAGGGATATGAAACAGAAGGTAAATATGACCCTGTCCAAATGAGTTTATGATATATATATATATATATATATATATATATATATATATATATATATATATATATATATGGTAGCGGAATCATTTGAAGGTGGTGTTGGTGGGGAAAGTATGTGTGGCAGAGGCATTCTTAGCTACCAATTTTAAAAGCAGCCATTGCTGAATGCCATTTTTGTGCATGAAATTTATATTGATATGGTTGCTCATGACAAATTTTTCTGCACTTCATCATTAAGGTTGACTAAACCTCACTCTTCTTCTACAGAACACTTTCCCTCTTCTGCCGAATGGGCATTTTTTTGTCTATCTGCAAGTTCAGAGTAACTGTTTCCCTGCTAGTTTTTTTTAGGCCTCATGATCACAGCTAGACACAGAGCCAAGACACTTGTTTTCCATGTTCGCAGAAGTTGTGGCAGCAGTGACTGCCACCAAGAGGGTGGTGCAGATCATCAAAGGAGATACAGAAATGGCAAAGCAAGGCAGCTGGATTGAGGTTGTTTTATATTCAAAACAGCCTCATTCTTAGTGTGATGACACTGTATGGCACCACCTTGTACTTTTCTGTCTATATTTATGAGAAGATGATTATGTAGGCGATAGGGTACAGAATCCTACCTCATGCATAACTGCCATCCGCATACCACAGTGGAACGCTAGCTTTATAGCTATATTTAAGTATGTAAAATTATTACATCTATACAGAATGTTTTATTAACTTTATTTACCAGTAACATTTATTTAGACTGTAAGCTTGCAAGCAAGGCCTTCTTACCTCTACATATGTATGTATTACCCAGTATTGTTTTATTGCTGTTTGTTCCCAATTGTAAAGCGCTACGGAATCTGCTAGCACTATATAAATAAATGATGATGATGATTTATATAGCTCCAGCATATTCTGTATCACTATTCAAATTGCAATAAATAGAGCAATAAAACAAAGCTGGATATTACTAGTCAGATAAACAGTTTTTTTTATTTATTGTTTGGACTCAATCAATACAAGGCAGACATGAAAAAGTCATATTCCCAGCATTATGGATTTTATTGGAGTGCATCTTTACATGCACATTTTTATATTTGTATGGGTGATATACTAAAAAATCCACATTAAAAATTATACTCATGTTTAAAACCCTATAGCCATAATCTTTTAAAATAGTTTTTGTTGATCAGA
The DNA here is from genome assembly GCF_038048845.1 of Mixophyes fleayi. Lineage (NCBI taxonomy): Eukaryota > Metazoa > Chordata > Amphibia > Anura > Limnodynastidae > Mixophyes > Mixophyes fleayi. The sequence continues at coordinate 199,832,823 of NC_134406.1, forward strand.
TGTATGATATCTGCAGATTAATGTGTCTTCTTACTGGTTTGAACACTTTTATTTTGTAAGCCACCTGATCCTTAATTTTGGCAGTTAACAAGTAGTATGACCTTGATTTATGGTGGCAAGTGCAGTAAAATATTTCTAAATGTCTGTTCCCACTAATTCAAATACTACAGATGTCATATTTAGTATAAGAAGCTGCATGCACTTTGTGGTGCCATCTAAATAAACCAATATGTACATTTCATTGCATAAATCAAAATTTTGAAACAGTAAGGGTTTAATTTAATGATTATTTTAAACCTCAGCAAATATTCATTGATCTTGAACAGTACTGCAAGATATTAAAGTGGTTGCATTTAGATATTGCTGCACGTATGTAGAGCTTTAGTGCCAAAACCAAGAATTTTCACCATTAACTGATGATGTTTGAGGTGTTTAATAGAATAAGCAGCAGGGAGGTTTTATTGTTAATGGACTAAACCTGTACAAGAGAAACAATCTGTCATTACAGAGGTGGTGTTGTTAACGCAGCACCAGATGACTAGACATGAGCTGTGACAATTAGATTTCATTATGTGGCACATTCACAACACAACTGCTGTATTAGCACTGACTGAACATGTATGATGGGCTAAGTCTACAGATAGGCAACTAAATCAGATAACGTTACAGGTTAACGGGAAAGGTGGTTCTACAGAAGTGTACAACTTATTTAATTGAATAATTTATGCCTGCACCAGTATCTAAAAAAATGAAGCGGATTTAATCTGAATATAAATATTATAAGGTTTTGTTCCATTTTTAATCAATTTATGAAAGCTACAATCCTTGAATTGAGAACTTACTTCGGGGAAATATTGGTGGGTTGTCATTGACGTCTGTAAGTGTGACTGTGACAGACGTTGTACCTGATAATCCTCCCATTAGTCCAACCATATCCTTTGCCTGTATTACAAGAAGATACTGATCTTTGGCTTCTCTGTCCATGTTTGGTAAAGCTGTTCGAATAATGCCTGATGGGGAAAAAGATCAAGAATAAGAAATATACTTATATTTTATAGTCTTAGAAATTATACAAATATGAAAAACTACAACAATTTTTGAAACAACAATTTTTGAAACAACAATTTTGGGTAGCTTTGATGATAGTATTTTTATGGATCAGGTGTATGTTTAATATTCTTCAACATAACAAAAAATAGTGCTCTGTTGTACGGGTAAGGATATGATGTACCGTATTTCCCCATGTATAAGACGCACCCATGTATAAGACGCACCTTAATTTTGGGGCCCAAAATGAAAAAAAAAGATGTATTACATAAAGTACACTGGAGGAGCCTGCAATTTGTCACAGAGCACACTGGAGGAGCCTACAATTTGTCACAGAGCACACTGGAGGAGCCTACAATTGTCACAGAGCACACTGGAGCTTGTAATTTGTTGAGATTCACTAGAGCAGCTTACACATTCAGACCAAAATGAGGCAATGAGGCAATGAGCGCTACTGCACAGTCTTGCTGACAAGAGACAAGTCACGTAGACACGCCCCAAGCCTAATGTCAACAAGACTGTGCAGCTTTTGTCAGGGAAACACGGAGGAATCTGCAGCGGCGATCATCGGAACTGTCAGTCACGTGACTGACAGCGCCGAGACTGTGGGAGGCGCCTGCAGGACCTGAAAGTCCTTTTGCAAAGTAACGGTGGACACGCTGGAGCTGCTGGAGCTGATTAGCAGGGACTCCTCACACCAGATGCCGACTTCTTCAATCAGGTAAGTAGCGCTTGCAGTGTATAAGACGCACCTTTTTTTTAGGCCCAAAATTTGGGGTAAAAAGGTGCGTCTTATACATGGGGAAATACGGTATTTCTCCTGTGAGAGTTGTGTTCCACTACAATGCATTCCTAACATATATTCACATTGATAAATGAGCATGTTAACATATTATAATAGAATTTTGATTTCTAACTGCTTTTGTGTTTATTTATATGTTTATAACTTTTGTAATCATAATTGCCATCAATTGTGCATAAGTTCTATAAATAATATAATTCCACCTTTTTAATGTAGCACATCACATTGCATCGTCTTAATTGAAATTAGTGAATCCGTTCCATGGGGCAACCTTCTCTGCACTATTGAAGCCCATATTAAGCCCATTAAAAACAGTGTCAAGTTGGATGAAGCAAAATGTTATGTTGGTCTCACCTCCTGCTCCCGTCATTGCTCCACTTCAGGCGACTAACATAATGTTTTCAGAGAGATAAGCATTTCCACTGGGATTTTGAACATCAGTGACGTGAAGTGTTTCGATAATGGGAGCTGGAGGATGGGACAAAGGCGTTCTGCTTATGGTCTACTCACAAATTGGGCTCTTTTATACTGGTCAGTTTTCATCACAGACTCAATATTGCAGAAGAGCAGATCCCATGGGAAGGATCCCTGCAATACATCTTAGGGGAGTTAGGGGAAGGGGGTACTATTTAAGAGATATTAATAAAAAGTTGAAATTATCCTTTACTGCACACAAACTGCAAAAATTGATTGCTATTGAAATTTTGAAATAACATACATTAATAACACAAATCATCACTGCAGATAATGTCCAAGCCAATGTGCAAAAAAAAAATTAGCAAAATCTCTCAATTTAATATTTATATTGAATTGATTTAAGCTATCTTAAAACAAACTTATATTGAAAAACTTTTTTATTTACAAATATTCTTTTAAATAAAACTCTTTAAAAATAAAGATTCTTAATGCATTATCCTAACAAGAATGTAGATGTTTAAAATGAAACTTTATCATTCTAAAAGCCACTTGACACAAAAATAGCAGTAAAGCTGACCATGTGCGAATGTCAAAGTAACTCGTAAAAGCATTAAAGGAAACAGTGAAGGAGTACATTTTTTAATGCTATTTCACCTAATAATATTTTAAGGAGATTTATCAGGATTGGTAAATATCATGTGTTTTTTGCGATTTTTATAATAATGGTGCTGATGCTGAGTTGAACGTAAGCCAGTTTGTCTAGCATAAAATATACAAATTGGTACTGCACATGCCCACAAAACAGAACGCTTGTATATGTGTGTATACCGATATGCTCAAATCTGACACTTGTGCCTGCTTGCGACTGAAGTGGCTGGACAGGGAAGGGAAAGGGTGGTATAATATAGGCCGAATACAGTAAAGGAGTTTTTCGTGTAAATGCAAACAAATGCAGACCTGCAGAGAGACACATATACACCTGTCAAAGCCGTATCAATTGTAGGTGCCTGAGCAAATGCATACTGATGATGTTTACGGTCTCCAGCACTGCCAACTGCTTTTAATTGGATGTTTGTGAATTCATTGCTGAAGCTGAGTGCATTTTTCTGAAGGTGCAGTTTTCATTGTTCGTGCATATATCATGATCAAGTGAGATTTGTTTTGTACATACACAAAGAGATACCTGCTGTATTCTAGAGGTTTTTTATTTTATTCCAAATTAAAAGTGAAAGCTTATATTGCTATCAAAACAAATGTTTTAAAAATTGGGTGTAAGTTTATCTGATGTATGATTAATATAAACCTGGTGCAAATGATACTGGAGCAGAGCTGCATGCATCTTGCCATTTGTTCAACTTTGAGTATGCATGCACTTGTGATTTTATAGGGAATGCATCTTATGTCTGACAATTTTAACTTAAAAGTGTTCAAACTCGGCATGCGTTATACCGAAAGAATAAAATTAGTGCTGACTTTAATTTGGCTTTATCACTTCTCAAATAAAACATTATCTTTATCCAATTTTTTTTTTAGAATTTTTGAATAAACAGCACTAGGATTTTATTCAGATCAATACCAATAGAATAATACAGTTTATTCAAATGTTCAATATTGACATGTTAAATTAAGATGGTCCTAATGTGTCATGACTTAAAATAACTGGTGCGCTAATGATAACAAATTTAGGAGAAGGAGTAATTAATTGATGTGGCTTGGTGACCATGCCATGTGCAGTCTCTATAATGAGTAGGTGATTGTCAGGGAAAAGACAGGAAACTTTTATTTTATGATGATTTTAGGCATGTTTCAAATATTGGAATACCTCTTATGCAGAAACCACAAGTCCTATATAATGTCTTTCAAAAAAATTTAAAGCCTTTAAAAGTCTTTACTGGTTAAAAGTAAAGCATTCTACTTGTTAGTTTTGCAATAACTTATTTAAGTTTCTGGCATATTGCTCATCGATTGCAATCTTTTAATTGTTACAAAGATTCTGGATGGGGTTGTGTTTGGAACTTTAACTGGGATACTTTTTTATTCTTGAGCCACTCAACCTATACTTTTGTCTGAGTGTTAGGGATCACTGTTCAGTTCAAAGGTAAAATAGTCCAAAGTTTTCGTTTTCAACAGACTAAAACTCATTTCATTGTAGCATTTCCTTATATTTTGCTTCTTCCATTTGTACTTCAATTCTAGGTTTTTTCTGACAGGTTTTTTTCAGGAAGCTCTGACAAGTTCACTTCCACAGAGCTCCCTTGATAAAGATAAAGACTGAATATTAGCCCTCACACCTCTACTATACCTTGATGAGAGATGCATTCTCCCACAAGAACCTCACATGCCTAGAAGGTCTTCTATCTCACTTGACCTCTTCCATCTGTTTTGTTAGCCTATCTGTCACATTCTAGTCACTTTCTTCCTTTCTCAACAGGTAGCATGTAAGTCAGAACAGGACTAGTGGCATGGGAACTAAGTTTGTTTTCATACTAAACAGAGGTACCAACCATTATTGTAACTCGCATATGATTGCTGCGTAAGTTTGCTAAGCAGTACTGTTCAAAAGGTGATCATTGGCCAGTTAAAACCTGGTAATGGTTTGGATAGATGCGCCAATAAGCTGCAGCTGGTAAAGGAAAGCTGTGTGATATTCTTATTTCTAAACTTTGATAAAAGTTTTACAACTGTAATGTTCCTTTTACTATACCGCACTGTAAATTGTATAGCTGCTGAAACTGGAAATTGTGATAGAAATAAAAAAAATACATAATTACATAAAAGCTCAAATTCAGAGTTTTCTAGTGCAGTTGGATGGTTTTGTCTAGCCTCCCCATCAGAGGCATTGGGGGAGGCACATTTTTTTCCATTTCTGCTTTTTCTGTGACCATGTCATTTATTGTACCTCTACAAGCACTCAGATAGAGAGTAATGAAACTCTGCAGCTAGAAATTGGTGTTTTTTTCCCCGGCAAGGTGCTTCTAACTCAGGAATCAGGAGTTTAACAGGCATCCTAAAGTGATGAATTAACAGTTTATTATGAAAAGTTACTTTAAAGTTCATGCAGTTGCAGTCCACTGCACAGCAGTTTAGTAAGTGGGCTCCTAAGTCTTATTTCTCATCACAACATACTGTACCCTGATAAAAATGTGCTTGTTTATTCCTTTCACACAATACATAATACAGTTCAATAAGGTACATAGAAACAAAATAATTTATAATCTATGTACTACACTCATCATCAATTATATTATAATTATTTCATGCTCTGTTACTGGATGTCTTATTTTCAGGACTCTAATAGGTAAAGGTTAATCACTGGCATTCTAGCTATGCTGTAGGTCTTATCATAAGCTACAACTTAAAAAGTTAAAATTAAATGTCTTTTGACCATATACAACAGTGATTCACTTGACATGCAGATGTGAGATCACGCTGCCTAACTATTTAGAAAGATGCTGATATCTGTGTACTCCATGTTTTTGTTAGAATAATTTTCTTTTAATTGCTTTCAATACAATAAAAAGAAGAGTAACAAAAACTATTCATACAAAATAATTTCAGTAATCACATCAAATACTGAATCACAAGTTTATTATCTTTTAACTTTTTATCCCCTATATCTCACTTCAATAATCTCACGCTGGGAAAAAAAATCTCAATCCTGCAGAACTCAGGAAAAAAAAGTTGCACCACGGCACCAGCTCCATACTTTGTTAGGAATGCCTTCCAAGTGGACTGCACAGAGGATATTTTGGGCATTGCAATAACCTCCTATGATATATTGAAAGGCTATATTATTATCAACCATGTGAGTGATAGAAAGAACATAAAATGATACAATTTAATACTTTTTTGCCCAAACATTATTTTATATGGAATTATTTAATGCTGGCTACACAACTGATATCAGACAATCGACTTAATATTGCATGTGGGATGAAAACAACCAAAATGTCTAATAATAAAGTAATTTAAATTGATAGGTTCGATATCAGGCTTTATGGTAAATGCAGCTGAAAGATAACCGCAGATAACCTTCCTCTATTGGCCTGTGTGTGTGGTCATCTTCTGCCTACACTAAATGGTCCAAGTCAAGATGTTTGTGACCAAATTGAACAAATGACAGTATTGTCCAGTGACATTCTGACATCTAACATTTGGCTAACCCACTGATTTCTATATAGAATATGTCAAGACTGTGTCCTGAACACGTGTAACATGCAGTTCTTCTGTTCCACCAGAGGGGCTGCTGCTCTGGAATTTGTGTACCACAACTGTGAACTTTATGGATTTTTTAGTTGCAAGGGGCTAATCTCCTCCTGCATCTGATTTATCTGTGTCTGCCTCCCTGCTTTATATTCCTGACCCTTGCTCTGTCAATTTCTGGTCACTGTTTGTTATTGCTTCTGTACTGCTTGTTTTTCTGATCTCCAGCTTGATCCAGACTTTTATTTCAGTGTCTCACCAGTTTGTTCCTGTTTTCCTGTATCTCATCAGATTCTTGATCCTGACTGCTTTCTATTTGACTGGATTACTTCACCACTGCACCTTATAGCTTTTTGCCCTGTAAGCCTGCCACTCCATATCATGATTTTAAGTTGAGTTTACCAGTTGAGTTTACCTGCACTTCAGTGATTTTGACTTAAATGTTCTCATGGCTGTTAAAATGTTTATATTATACCAGGGGTGGTTTGCTGTGTGCTATATTTTGTTGCTCTCCAGCCTAAAGGCTCTGCTATGTATACATCACAGGGAATAATCATAATAAACTTTACATCTATTTCACCTAATTTTGATTCTTGCTTGAACTGCTGCAGAAAAACACAATGTGATTCATAACAGTTTTCCTATATCCGTACAGTAGAAAAATACATGAATACATATATTCAAAACATGACAGTGTACCATTCAGTACATTTCAGTACCTTAAAGGGATTACCTAATTTAGGACATCTCTCTCACCTCCTGATATCCCTTCTATTCCCATTACCTTAAGTTGAAAGCCACAGGGACCAATATCATTCGTGAGCTCATTGCGAAAGACTCAATTTGTACAGTCCTCCATCAAAAGAGCTGAAAAGATTGCTTTCATTTAGATGTTTTGAAGAAGGCTGGATTTATTGAGCTCTCCAGGCTTCAAGCAGCAACAAGATATTAGGTATGTGCTCTCCTAGTTACCATTGGATTAAACTTCAGGTAATTTTAGTGTATAGTCATAGATCCATGCCATTAAAGCAACTTGGAGAACTTTGAATCCAAACTTCGCTATATCAGTAATCACAACTTTGTCCAATCAGCTTCTCTTTGACAACCCCATACAGTGACATTTGTATAATATTCTATAGGCTCTTATATCTAGATATGTATGAATCATTTTAAAATTGTTTCACTATGTGTGTGTGTGTGTATGTATGTTAGGGAATTTAGACTGTAAGCTCTAGTGGGGCAGGGACTGATGTGAGTTCTCTGTACAGCGCTGCGGAATTAGAGGCGCTATATAAATAAATGATGGTGATGATGTTATTCATTAGTAATCAATAATCAGAAATCACTGTGAAATTCACTATTTTCTATTTCTATAATTCTGCCATTTCTCTCCAATTCACCAGATCCTAATGCTGATTCAGCAAAACATACTTCTTGTCAGCCATCTTACAGTCTCTGGAACAGTCGGTGCATTGTAATAAATACTTTGGTTGATATCACAAAATATTGCCTGGGAATTTGTACACATATTTAACTATTGGTGCTAATGAAAAGTACAAGAAGAAATGTGGCTTTACACCAGGCGGTGCGTTACAAAAAGCACTCAGATTGATATTGCATTGCATTGACTGGGTGTATAAACAGGTATGTCGAAGTCAGATAATTGGATGTAGTCATTTCAAATAATATCAAACAACTTGATATGTCTTTGTCTGAAAATTATGCGTATAGCACGCTAGAGGAGGGTATTCAGCTACAACACGTGGGAATCATTGTTGTTTTTACATTTACACACATACCCACGAACATGCACATTTGTAATTAGTACACATTAATAGTAGTTGCAACACATAGTTATTTATGTTGAAATGTAGCAATGTTTACGGCTAATATTAAAAGTTATATATATGTTAGTGAAATCAAAGGTTCAGGTTCAGGAAACATGTCATGTCTAATATCGGTTCATTTGCCGAAGAAATCGCACATTGCATACTCTAGTTATCGATGATAGGGAATACATTTTTAAATTGATACTGTCTGTGTAGTGTAAATAGACTAGTTTAAACTGGATTCTTGGCGGGAAAATCGGAGTGCATCTGCTGGAGAGCTGACCTCCACCTTTGGATATTTTCGTTTGAACTGGCCTATGACCTGCATTACAGTGGACCCTCCTGAAGCCTGGACCTATAGAAGCAAGCCACATCATCTGTATTGTTTTACTGTATTCACTGACTGTATATAAGCAGGGGCTCTGGACCCAGTGGACAGTCTACTTGACCACAGCCTTCAGACCTAAATGACTGTACACTGGATCCAGGGCGCCTGCGATAAGTAACAACTGTACTTATTTTATTCTGATTGTTAGTCTGCTACATTTTGGCTACTAAATCACATTGTGCTTTGGAACCACATTACGGCAATCGACAATCGTTATTGGATAGCAACTAAACGTGCATAACAGGTATATAGCTAATAGAGTTAATGAAAAGTGCAGTAGGACATTTTGTTTTTAGAACTAGATAGAAAGGAAGGAGGTTGTGCAGGTAATGTAATTTGTACAAGATCATTTTTTTCTTATAGTTCTCTTGTACTCCAATAGATTGTGGCAATAGGACTAACTAGCTGGAGTGTATGGAGAAGAAGAAAATACTGTTTTACCATTCAGACAGCTAATTACCAAATACACCATGCACAAAAGTGGAAAATATTCTGAGTCACTGCTGGTTACAGCTCACATCATGAATCACAGGGATCATACACAGACATTTCTCCTGGTGCAATCAAGGAAGAATGTGTTCATGGGGTAGGAGTTCCCAAATATTGGGGTCGAGGGGAAAGATGAATTTTGTCTAAAGCCATACAACCTTTTTTTGACATAAAATGTGGATCTGTCTTTAGATAATTAAATATGATACATCCTTTAAACAACCCATACAGAAATAACAGTTCAAAAATAGACAAATCATAAAATATTACCTGTTACATGTGAGATTAAATAGTGAAGGTTTAATCAACAATTAAAGTTATATTTGATAATATAAAAAAGTGCATGTAATATGCCTTGTTTAATAAGGCGAATACTTTGGTTGCTTGAAATTAGATTCCTATCTGCTTACCTGTCTTTGGCTCCACAGAAAAATACGGTTGACCTTGAAGAATGCTATAGACAACTCGAGCACTATTTCCATAAGTGGGATCATCTGCATCTGTTGCTTTTACTTGCAGCACTGATGTTCCTTAATAAAATGGTATTGGCTTTCAGTTAAGCAGATTTCAACCTACAGCAGTACATTGTGAAACATTTATAATATTGTAATTCTAGAAACATTACTGTGGCAGAGATGTACACATTATTTTTTACGTATGTTCTCTACATAAAAACAAATAGTCGAAACACCTTAAAAATATTTTCTTTTTTTTATATTTAGAAAAATAAAATCAAACATAAGGCATATAATTATAACAACTATATTTGTGTGATTAAAAACCTTACTTTTATAAAAAGTAAAAACTGACATGAGATGTTTAGCTGAAAATGCCAGGTTTGAAATGAAACCGGCATCTACTTAATGCAAGCAGACATTTTGTGCACTGAATATATATTTTTAAGACTCCAGCCCGTTAATTCACTTATTCCTGGTTATATCACTGATCCATATACCTCAGAGATGTCACTCATTTCTAGTAAATTGATAGGTTCCACTCTTATGAATACAAAATAGATACCTACAATGTATGCTGCTAAAGTAGCTAAATGTTCTTTTTAAGGGTATTTATTTTTTGTGTGGTATGCTTTCATGAGTCCATCAAGTGAGGCAAATAAAGCAACTCTAACATATGAAGCATAATTATGTTCGTAAAAAAAACAGTTCTACGCTAAAATGTATGAAAAACGTAGTTCAGTAGGTTTAATCTAAATTCAGCTATAGCAAAATACATTAAGCAACATTTTCAATTTCTACAAAGACAATGAAAATACTTTTAGCCTGGCATAAAAATATGTAGAAATTCCCAACATTGGTTTTAATAGCAGCTAGTATTAGTGTGCAGTCATACCTCAGCAAATGGCTTCAGGGCAAACTGGAGAACTTTGACTACAAACATCACTTTGTGGGACATCTTTTCTTTGAAAACCCAACACAGAAACAGTTTGTATTCAACATTCTCCAGGCTGTCATACTTAGAGAATCCATTGTATGGGATCTCAGCAGTTTTTATACGTTAAGATAGGATATCACAAATGTAACAGGAAAATGCAAAGAAAAAAAAATGATTTATAATCATACACAGTGTTGATAATCATAACAAAGTAACTACACTATAAGCATAGCAATGTGAATGTATCATGCTTTGATTAATTGGATTGGACCTTCCTAAACAAAAAAAAATTGCTCAAGAATGTCAGCCTGGATATGAGCAAATTACTAATGAATTAATGTTCAAATCTGATGCTATGATTTCAGATAAAGTATTGGGTGAATCCTTGGCAATGACAGGAGGTGATTGGGTGGTTTGATAATTTTTCCTTTCATAAATAAGTTGTTTTGTTTGTTTATATGCAAGTAATTTAATTGTCCAGCTTTGGAGGAAAGGTGGGAGTAGATATCACAGCCTAAAATATACTTTTAAACCCCTTTTTTAATGTATTTAGTAGTGTATGCAATTGTATTTTTTTGTTCTGCATTACTTTTATTATTGTATTTCTTTAGCCATCTCATGCAGTTTTAGGTTACAGTCCATTAAATCTATTTACATTTATTAATGTACTTAATAAAGTATAAAAGTGTTTCTTTCTTACCAACAGGTGACATTTCAGGAATACCAGCAGTATAAGGCCCATCCAGAAATTTTGGCTCATTGTCATTTATGTCTTGTACTTTAATGACAAACTCAGATTCTGGCTCGACTGGTTTATTTGTTTGTCTGTCAATGGCTTGTGCCCGCAATGTGTAGTAAGCTTGTTCCTCACGATCCAACCTTTTGGAAGCATGGATATCCCCAGTATTTTCATCAATATTGAAGATGGAACCAGCCCCTTCCCCTGTCAAGACATATTTGATGACACTATCTCCTGAGTCGACATCAGAGTGAAGCTGTTGAAAAATGATAAAAGTTAATGTTGAGTTAAAAAACTGACATTGTTCTAAAAAAAAAATCTGCAAAAGTTTCTTGTTCACTGTAAAATGAAAATCTGTCAGCTGCTTTAGAAAGCAAAGTGATTTTTATATCTCTCAATAAACAACTTGAATGCCCTATGTATTTCATACTGTGCTCAAAAACATATTTTTATTTTAGACTTTGAAGCATTCTAGCGTACATTATGTGGAGGATATGAATTGTAAATACTTTAGAATTTATTTCCTATAGTGGCATTTTGGTTACTAAAGAGCATCTTGAATATAGTAATTTATGGTATTTGCAAAACAAATGTGAGCTGTTTTTAGGTATGATCTAGCACCGTTTTCTTTGCAAGCTGCATGCATCTTTATTTTGGCTGTATAACCTGTGCAGGGTAACAGTTTGCATCCCAATGGGAATTTCATTTGTTACTGTACACCAAAGAGACAACAGAACCTTTCATAAACGCAGGAGCATGGAATATATCTTTGAATTTGCTTAGTTGTAAACTAGTTAAGGGAGAGATACAGTATTATGAGGAAAACAAAGCAAAAACAAAAAAACATGCTGTTATGCTCTGTTCTATTAAATATAAAGTAATTACTTGCAATCAATGTTACAAAAATAAAATGTCAAGTCAATATTTTTCTCTTTGTAGTATTGATTTGGAATCTCTGTGCATGCAGGCCGATTGAGCCTAAAAGGAGTTTTGCACAGCAGTTAGGTTGCCCATACACAGGCCAATCCTACCACTCTGCATGAGAGTCGAGTTACAAGACCATCTTTCAATTCAGCCCTGTAAGTGACTGGGCAACTTTGACAAATTTCATCCATTCAGTTTTTGAACCAAATGGCCAAGTCACGCCTTTTTGCAACATTTTTTTGCCATTTCTCTGAAAATTATCATTTTGCTTGCAATATAATTATTAAATGGCATTATAGATCTTCTGGGTCCTCACAAGAGCCAATTGCCAAATATAAGCTGCAAGATATTAGTGTCTGTGGCCAGCTTTAGATCTCTGATAGCATTATCTTTTGCACCAGTCATTTAAAATGTCTCAGACCAACAATGATATTTTTCTGTAGCTGATTAATTAGGCTGGTACAGAACACACTATTTTTCGGCACAGTGAAACATGACAAGTTATAGAGAAGGAAAATAATTCACTGATAACAGAATCCACTAAATAGCTGGATATATTGGAACACTACAATTGTCAGAACTGAAAGGTATGTGTACATTTTTATTGACACAATATATTCCCCCTAAAGTCTTGTTTAAATATAGATTATTTAAAATGCATAAAATGAAGACAGTACCCCATTATATTTGGGATAATAAATAGGATGGTACATAGATTAGAAAATAGTCAAACTAGAGAACAACTAGGGGCTAGATTTACTAAGCTGCGGGTTTGAAAAAGTGGGGATGTTGCCTATAGCAACCAATCAGATTCTAGCTTTCATTTATTCTGTACCTTCTACAAAATGACAGCTAGAATCTGATTGGTTGCTATAGGCAACATCCCCACTTTTTCCAAACCCGCAGTTTAGTAAATCTAGCCCTAGATGTCAAAATGTGTTTGTAGCTTCAAAGAGCAAAATGCAAGTGCAATTAACAACACATTGTGCATTGTGCTAAATAGAATTAACAAATTAATTGAAAGGATTGAAAGACAGACTGGATAAACTAAACTCAGACCGCAATCTTGTTCTTGATGGGATGCACCCAAATTGTCTTTTTAAAACAAGATGTGTTCAATTATACCAAGAACATTTTTTTAGTCTTCAAAAGCATAAGATTTGCAGAAAGTAAGTGAGCAACTCAGGCTGAGAATTATACATCAGTAACCATGGCATCTAATGTCAGGTAGCTTGCTCTCTGGAATATATTGTGGTTAAAAAGAACTAGAATAGCGGAACATGTTTCACAAGGCAGTGATCTTGCTAAACTATTCATAAGTTATTATTAAGAATATGTAGATTTTTTAAAAAGGAGTTCCTAAAAGCTGTACATACATTCTCTTTAGATTGTGTATACTTATTTTATACCAAATCTGATAAGACATAGAAACATACAAGATACACTATTAGTATTTAAAAGAACAGTTTTTACCTGTTTTGAAAAATACAAATATTGTGACACTGCCTATCAGTAATCTTAGCTCAATTTGTTCACCAATCATTGGCTATAGAACCAATGTCCTTATAAATACTGTACAATATGAATTATATTATATTTATTCAAATCGTTATTGTACCAGATAACACAAGAAAAGATTTGGAGCTTGAAAGCTATGGATATTTTTTTTTTTTCATTTTTCATTACAATTTGACACTTGATAGGCTATGGCTCAAGTTTACTAAGTGCAAGAGTTCTGCAATCCCCAAAAACAAATATCTAAGAAATAGGTGAGTAAATTTGCAATACATCACCAGAACCACAAACAGATAAGTGGACTTTGCATATTTAATACCTTTTTATTTAGAAAAAAAAATCATACACTCATTTAAAACATAATGATCATAATACATTACATAACGGAAATATAGAAAATGTTTGTATAACTCAAGTACCATAAAACATTGCTAGATTTGAAATAAAATGCTGGGTAAACAAATCCACCTGTACTTACTGTATGTCTTAACAATTTGCACTAAATGTTAATATAAATCAAAGTTATTGTCCATTAGGCTAGGTAGACACTGGATAATTTTCCGACCGATGTGTTATCTACAATGACTTTACCTTCGACCGAAGGTCCGATCACTAGGACAATTAATGTGTACACACTAGTCACATTTTAGATGATTAACGCAAGGCCAACCATCCGGGCAGCGACTTCTCACAGCCATATTGTCGTGAGCAGAGATTAGAATTCTGTACATGCTGAAAATACTTTTGAGGTCCATGTAACGATATCCCCAAGAAATTTAAATAAAGGGCAGAGCATGTTCAATAGTAGCCAAACCAAACCTGATAAAAAAGTGAAGGTAACATGTTTTCTTCATACATTAGTTTTCACTTGTACAGTGTATGTTCGACAAACATGAGGTAATTATACACGAATGGCCTTCACCCACAATGCTCCATTTTTCATAGAAACCACCACTGATTGCTCCACAACTGAAATGAACGCCCAGTCTGATTATATAAAATTACAGAGGAGCCTGTCTGGCTCCGAGGGACGTTAGAAGATGCCGGATGAGGAACAGGTGTCGTGGGGGTGCGAGAAGAAGAGAAAAAAAAAATTGTAGAAATAGAGGTGGGGGATGTAGAAAACGAAGAAATACAATTAACAGGCGTGAAAAGAGCAAAGGCAATGAGCACGAGAGAGGTGGAGATGGTGGTAAAAGTACTAGACCCGTATGACTATGACTACCCATGACTACCAAAAGTGAAAATACCGAAGAATTAATACCAGAAAGTATCTAATAATGCAGAAATTACTAAACAAAATTAAGGAGAAACTTGGAAAGAAAAGACATAAATTTCAAGTGCAAAAGCGTTGGTCAGACCTGAAAAAGAAAGAAGAATGGAGACTGATGCAAATCCAAAGAAACTTTTAAAAAACTGAGTTTGACATGTTATGCAATTGTTTGAAGGACTTGTTAGTGAATTTGTAATTTGTAGATGAACGACTGACAATAGTATATATTATATTGAAAATGTTGTATTATTTCCAGAAAGGAGAATGCACAATGACATGTGCTGTGTAAGTACTGAAAATTTTAATGCTGAACACATACTTATTAAAGCAGAAAAATAGTTACCGAATTCAAAGAAAAAAAACATGTAAAAGGTATTTGAAGTCACATGTGGATACTGTAAAATGTGTTGGGGAGAAATGTATAATGTTATAATTTCCAAAATGGCACCTGTTTTACAAAACCGATGGAGGTAATGGTCATCTTTGCAGAGATGCAACAAGAGGAACCACAACATAAACTTATTATGAGCAGCGTAAAAGGTGAGCAAATGGACTTTACTTGGTGTTGGAGAAGAACTTTACTTTATTAAAGATATAGGAGTTAAATGCTAAACATATTTTTTGCATTTCTCATAGATACCATTATCATATCGGACCAAAGATCTGAGGGAGAAAAGAATGTTGGTAGTCCTTTGAAGAGTGTGGTCAAGAAGGTGGGAAAGCTTGAAGAAAAGTTTAAAGAATTAAGGACAAACATAAGTAAAAATAAAATCCAAAAAACTAGAAAAAAAACTTCATGGAGATGTTTCAGATTTTTTTCAGAAAGTTATGCCACAAAGCACTAGCCACTTTAACCATTAAAAAGCCCAATGTTATACTGCTAATATAAATATGTCAAAACTTTATATTTTTCAACTGTTAATTTTGTCTACAGAATTCAACAGCAAATCTATTGTATTTACAATGTGCGGTTTATTCTGTGTATTTTACAAATATAGGCATTAACAAGTAAATACAGGTTTAATTATAAAACATGTTGAATGTACATGTAAAGGGTTACAGAACACAGGTGCAAGATGCATTGCCATTTACACAGGTGTACTAATATTCAACCAGACATATATAAAATACACATCTATAGGAAACACAAAAATATGTTATATACAAAAATGTATATAATTACGCAGGCAGACAAAATTAGTACACATATTTTACATAATGTGTATTGAGTGTACAATAAAGTGAAAAATAGCTATAATTATGGAGGTAGATATAAGCAATACACAATACACTTACAAAGGTTTATAATTAAAATGGCAGACATATGCTGTACGCATTAATCTAACAGACACCTTCTATTGCTTTACCGTTAGAAGGAGTCACAGCTTGAGGAACTATTGGCTCGTGGATCGATCGGAAACTTATACACACTACATGATGGTTGGGTGGATTAGTTGGAAAATATTAAACAGTACGACCAACCAAATGAGCCGACAATCGACACTTTGGAATGACTTATGACCATCGTGACACTATACAAACTAACCAGACTGCTGACCAAACAGTTGCATGTCAGCTGATTTGCTTGATTATTGGATGAAAATGCTCCAGTGTGTACCCAGCCTTAGTCATGTGACAGCCACCATAGTTTCTCACTTTATATACCTCTAATCTGGTTCTTAAATAATGAGTTGGATTTCATAGAAATTATGTCAATTTATTTGTCTTCTCTACCCGGGTAGTATTGTGATAAATTATAAATGCAGATTTAGCCAGCAGTGTTGATTCAGTCTTAACTTATAAAATTTTTCTGTTTGAGATCCTTCTATTTTCAGCAAAAAATTATTTACAGGTAAGGTCCCGCTAAATCTATATTTTCCCAAGATTTATACACATATTCATTAGCCAGACTTATTACTGTCCCAGAGAACATGACCAATTCACTTAAACAATGGAGCTTCATAGACACCCGTATTTTTTTACCAAATAGCTGGACTCAACAGTAGACTGCGACTGCACTTCTCCATGTGTGCCAAGGCTAAGCCGATGGCTGCAGACCGCTGGATATTCATGGCATCTACATCTCTCCTAATTCCCTTTGCACAGGGGTTTCTTGATGATTTCTCCCCTCTCCCTCTCTGCACAGAAGTCTGTCCACAACTCATATTGATGTTAGTATTGAGAAGTCATAAACAATGGTTTGTGTTGGTAGCAAACACAGTCTGTCAAACAAGACAGATGGTCCCAGACTTAATCAGCAGTGTAATATACCGGTCTTGTGCGTTTCATTGCCAGATTTCCCCATAGACATGTCTCTGAGGATTTATACTAACATTTAGTTAAGGAATTAAAACTCTAAACAGAAATACCTTCTCAAGTGATGCCATTCCAACTTCACTCCAAATACAAATAAATCAAATAAAACTATATAAGGCACAGCACTTTACTATGCTATAGTATGTTCAAGTTCATTAAAAAGTGCATTCTTGAAAATATCACTCCTCCATGGTAAGTCTTCTTGTGATGATACAAAGTTTCCAAACTCTTTGATGTTTGATACACAAAAAGAAAAAAAATAAATACTGTAATAAATTGATACAATTTCACTACATACAAATCTATTATTATTATTATCGTAGATTTGTAAGGCGCCACAGTGCTCCACAGTGTTGGGAAAACAGGACATACGTAAAACAAAGACATACAAGGCAGACAAAATAAATGCAGACATCAAAGGGTATGGAGTACCTTGCCCATTAGAGGGCTTACATTCTAAGTGGAAAAGGGCACAGCTGAAACAAGAGGTGCGAGTGAGGCTTAGAGTGAAGATTGGGACAGTTGTGAGTGTGTATCAGTGTGAATAGTATCATCAAGGATAAGGTAAACTTTATAAAAAAGATGTTTTTTTAGAGAACTAGGGAACGTCTAAAGATTTGAAAGCTGCGGGAAAGCCTGATTGGGCGTGATAGGAATGATAGAGAATTCCTTAAGTGTGGAGCAGCACAGGAGAAGTCTTGTAGGCGTGAGTAAGAGATGATTACCAGAGACGAGACAAGGCACAGGTCAGAGGTAGATCTAAGAGAGCGGAAGGGTGACTCTTTTGATATGAGATTTGATATGTATGAAGGGGTAGTGTTGTTGAGGGTTTTTGTAGGTAAGGGTGAGTAATTTGAATTGGATTCTGGAGGACATTGGGAGCCAGTGTAGGGATTTTTAAAGTGGTGCAGCAGATGTGAAGTGATGAGAGAGGAAGATCAGTATTGCAGCAGCATTTAGGATGAATTGAAGTGTGGATATACGGGTATATATAATTAAGTTAAATATTACATTTACTCAAAAACATTAATGTTTTGCCTTGATATATACCCAAATACACTATTTTCTTCCAACACCATCCTCCAAGAGTCTCAGGAATGTCCAGTGCTCAAAAAAAGTTAAAATAAACCCCAATGCATGAGTAAACTGTCAACCTTGTAAAACTAAAAACCCTGTAAGCCTCTGAATATAAATAAAAACATTTTCAAATATGCATACCTCAGTGGGGGTTTAATCCAAGTCCTCTGATAAAACAGTTGTTAAAAGTGGATGGAGTAATGCGCCAGTGGACAATGATGTGCTGACTCAAGATTGCCTGTGACAGTGTCAGCAGGCTTATAATCGGACTACAGACAGTTCTCTATGAAAGGCTTTTCAGATCAACAAAGCGCTACTTTGAAGATGAACTACTTTTCATATGATCTATATGATCAATATTACAACTTTGTTATGCTCTGTTGTTGTTCCGTTTGCTGGAAGGTTCTTTCTACAGCTAAAAGTATCTTCTGAGATCATCTTCATTCTAACATCGGATAGCCTACCAACTGTTGAAATCTGTATTGCAATTAACACAGTGAGAACCTGTGTTTTATATAAGGTTGTGGACAGCTTATTAATTGCTGAACTTTCTTATTTACAGCCAACACACAGAGAACTTGTGTCCTATGCAAAGGTATGGACTAACCCAGGGTTTCCCAAACCCAGTCCTCAGGGCTCCCCAACAGTGCAGGTTTTCTGGATCACATGTGACATAATTAGGACCACCTGTGGATCTGTTACAATGTGTCAGTCAGTAATGAATACACCTGTGCTCCAGCAAGGAGATATGGAAATCCTACACTGTTGGGGAGCCCTGAGGACTGGGTTTGGAAAACCCTGGACTAACCAATCAGTTAATAGTAAATCTATAGTGTCCAGTTGCTATCTGTTCAATGGGTTATTTCCATGGGGGGCCAAATTACATTTATGTATTTATGCTATAAATGATTGGTGTGATAAGTGATATTGTATCTGAGCGCAATTTATTTATGTCAGATTCACTTATAGCGATATAATTAATTACTAATTTTAATTTATTTTGAAAAAATTTAATTATCTAAACGTGGAATGCATTTCAGATATCTATATTATTCTATACTTATATAGTCTGATGTTAAACTGTATTCTTACATGGAAATATGTAGATTATACAATGTAGTCTGACTGCTCAGCCCAAGTGTCCAAAACTTATCGTAAAATCTCATACACAAAGTTTATATCATTGTTTAGAGTCAAATGTTATTTTCGTTTGTAGCTTTGTATAGTCATATAACCCCTCCTCAAGATTATCAGCCACATCATATCCTCTCTCATGTTCTTTTCTCTCAAATGCATCCTTGCTCTTGATTTACCTGCTTTGATAAAAGGTAAATTGCATCAAATTAAGACGTCTTTTACTTTCATTAGTGTAGGGTTAACTTAGAAAATATATACTATGGTGGCGTGCTTGATAAGGGGTGCCAGTGGTGGGTGTTGAAGAGGGACAAAAACACAAAAGTTCTGTCACTATCTCTTGCTAATATATTTCTACAGCATAAACACAGGTCTGTTTTTACATTTGTGATCCTTTAGTGTTCTATTGCATTTATAAAATATTCACTATGTAAATGTATGGCTGAAAACAATTATTAATTTCAATGGGCAGGCCAATGTTTTGAAGGGTTTTTTTGGCAGTATTTGTCTTTCCCTGCCCAGATTTTAGATTGCTTTTACTAGCTGGCTACAATATTTGGATAACAACAGGATGAATGTAATGCAGTAATAATTATATGCACAGTGGGTGGGTCATGTTTGTTGATAGTGGTTGCATGTCACCCACCTATTACACAGTTACATAATTAATAATTAGTACATTTTAATAAGGATACTGACTAATTAAGTTCAACGTTTCATAAATAGTAATTGCATTGAGGGAAAATAAAACAGTTTCCAAGTTACTCTCACAGGAAGTAAAAACCTTTCCTGATTCAAAAATTGGCAATCAAATAAATGACCTTGATCAATCATCCGCATAATGCCCTCTTCTAATTATAGCTAGATACCATGACATCCAATCATTATTTAAATTCTACTAATTCTGTAAAGTAGCTTTATCACCTCGTGTGGCAAGGAATTCTGTAGTTTGACAACTATTATAGGAAAGAAACCCTTCCTATGTTAACGGTGAAATAACCTATGCAAACACTGGTATTAACCTCAAACATATTCATACATTTTAATTTGGTCATGACTAATGCACCTTTTTCCAAAAATAGACCTAGTTTTTCCTAGTTGTTCTCTGCGTTTAATCAAAGTCTTCAGTTACTGTTATTGTTGAGGTTGCCTGCACCTGAGTTCTCTAAAGCTGCCTTTATCATTTATACTTGAAAAACATGTTGGGATCAGGATTGCGATCATTATCAATCCATTTTCCAGCTTCATTCTGTTACCAGCCTAATTTTCTCTTAAATATTTTGCTGCATCCCTTGTATTTTCATCATGAATACCTTCAAGTATCAACAATTTAAATGCTTTGTTTTCCCTTATTACTACCAATGCTAACTTCTCTAACCATATTGGTTGCACTCTGTTACTGGGAATGTCTTTTCCATACAGTATGCACTTGCAACAGTATTTTCTTACAAATTTGGTGTAATTGCATTTAAGGTTATACTTTCCCAGTCTGCACTAATTGCTTCTATGTGCTGATTTAATGTGCCCTTCTAAAATTCATAATATTTAAGCTCACTTATAAAATGTCTTATTTAATCTCAATTCAAATCTTAAAATGTTGTGATAACTATTCCTTAAATGCACCTTCACCTCTACATTAGATACAGTATGTGCTCTATCATATAGTACCAAGTCCATCAGAGTAGTCCCTCCTATTGGTTTTGACAATCTTGAGAGGCCCACATTTTTCTTTGATCTTTTAGTTATAATTGAATTTTAATGCAATTGCTTATACTAGGTTGGATATAACAAACCACAAATCAGTACTTTTTTTGTGTATTTTTTCTATGTATGCCTACCCATAATGTCTCTACATTTTCATTGTTTTCATAAATATCCTTCCCTTCAAAACACTGCTTGGACATTGCATCTATATTTAACCTTCCTACAGCTAGTATAACACCTCTTCCAGCCTTAAAACCATCTTCTCCACAGCACATCTACACCATAGTTGCCAATTTTCTGACTCTTCCCTCCAGAGGGCAAGTGGCTAGTATCAAGGGGCGCATGGTGTAGCAAATAACGTCAATAGGCGCTATGAATTGCATGATCGAGGGCCCCATCCACTTTGCTAGGAAGGGGGCAATGTGCAGGAGGACAGCCTGCTCTCCCGGCAGTCCGAGAGAGGTACCTGGAATTCAGGAGTATCCAAGACATTCCAGGAGAGTGGACAAATATGTGCTACACTTTCTAGTTCCCAGGTCTGGAGAGCTGGTGATTACAGGCACTGTACTAGCTTCTGGCAGTTGTGTTACAGACACTGTACCTGCTCCTGACTCCAGGCAATTGGTGATTATAGGCAGTCTTCTAATTCCTGCACCAGGCCATTGGTGATTTTAAGTAGAGTGCTAGTTCTTGGCTCCAGGCTGTTAGTTATTGTAGACAATGTACGAGAATGGTTATTCAGAAGTGCATATACAGAACAATATGTACACTTGGTAACAATATCATCAATACATACTGCAGTTTATCTAAGCTATATGGGATATCTAGTCTAAAATGACAGCACTAGTAATTAACTAGAATTAACTAATTATTGAAATATGAGTGTAGTACTACAAACTATTATTACAATAATGTTAGAGTACTAACCACTAGTACTAAACTACATACAATTACAAAGTAATATTAAAAATATATTTAAAAATCAACGGTAGAACAAAAATAAATTGCAAACTTTTACAGAAACGTAGTACAAATAGAAAAAAATGTATTTTTGTTTCCTTTTTCCTTGTGTTGAGCTATGTTCTTTTCAGAACAATTGTAGTTTTCAGACAGTTACCAGAAAAAAAATTTACATAGCTCAGGAACTTCTCTTGAAATTACAATTAGGATGAGGACTCAATTAAGATGTGTGTTTTTAATCTTTACTAATGCATTTTCAGGAGGTTTCAGGAAGAGCTGTACATTATGAGGTATGTCACGAACAGCACTCACCAGAGCCTGTGTGATGCATGTGTGACACTGGGTTAACCAAAATAACAACCACCTGGGGGTAAATGTATCATACTCCGATTTGTACAAGTCGCCGGAAATCGGCGCGTTGACAGCTAAAATTTAAAACGGCGCTGCCTTGTAAAGGGAAACTTCCCTTTACAATTTTAGCTGTCAATTCGCCGATTTCCAGCGACTTGTACAAATTGGAGTATGATACATCTACCCCCTGGTCTTTCTAAAATGATTAAATCCTTCCCTATCTATGCCACACACTAGCTTTGCGGTACTAACTATGCCACAACCAAGGTTTTTTTCTGACAAGAGCTGACACTCTTATTTAAGAAGCCTACGGTTCTCCCTAGCATTAATCTAACACTATTTACCGTAATCAGAGTTCACATAAACCACAATGTTCTCCCCGTTTCAATTATGTAGCGTCCTGACCAAACTGTTATGTGAATTCGTAAGAACACAGAGACTTGAACTTATTAAGTGTAATTTAATATGGAAAATACATCCACAATGCTTAAGATAAAACAGTTAATAAAAAGGCATACAAATATAACGCAATTGTTTCTTATAAAATAAAAAGGATAAAACACAGAATTGATACCTCACATCTAATCAAGTTTCTGGTGCTGGGAGAAGCAGGAAAAATAGGACCCTCTTCAATATCAAATTGACCCCCCAAGAGTGAACACCAACTTACATTTACACTACAGTTTTAAAACCAAGCTGCAGGGCCCACAGCCTCCCCCCTTCCTGTGAGGTCAGAACCAACAGGTCTAAATAATGCAAATTAGGGTTTTATGACTGCTGGAGAAACACTGTTAAATCATGTTTTGTTACCCTGTCCTAACTTTTCACCAGTATGACTTACAAACATGATTTTACCTCCACACCACATGTCATAAGTTTCCCTTCATCGGCATACCACACATGCCTCTGGTAAGTATAATATTGGAGAAAATGATATGATCTTTTCCCGTGACCCTATTCAGCTTGAATCTGTCATTAACATACAACTCTGTCTCTGCAGACAGCATGTCTGAGGCCTCCCAAACATGTGTTAGATTTCATTGTCTTGAAAGAGATATCCTCAAAGACTTTCACATTTGCGACCTGCCATAAATGGTACAAGGTGCTACCATTATATACCAGCCCCCTCTGGGTAGTTTAACATAAACAAAACCCATTGATCTAAACAGCTTCTCTGAGCCATGTCACACTATTTCTAGGAATTAATTCACAAACACAAATTTGCAGATTTATGCCTAAAAATGAGCTTGCACATGACAAGGTCTATAATCTATAATGCTAGAGGCTTCACCCGTTCACTATTGGGGAAAGATACAGGGTTATCATGTCTGTGTACAATATAATTTTCTTTAGCTTCTGTATTTTGGAACTTCACAGATAACAGCTTTCTGGATATGATATCTTATACTTGTATGTAGCAATTGTCCTAGGTTAGTCATCCAGAATACACACATGGTAATGCATTTTTTTCCAAGTTATAGTAAAGGGTCATATAAAACTAGTTTTGTTTTAGGGAGAGTAATGCATTTTTACTAGCATATAGAGTTAAACGTGGAAACAAGAGTGAAATAAATAGGACTGAAAATGACAAACTTATTTTAAAATAATCCAGGGCAGTATTTTTGCATTTTTCTCCCCTTGTTGTTTCTGAGTTTGAATGTCCTTAATGTATACAAATAATATATTTCCTTTTAAATATTGTGTGTTTCCCTTATTTTAGGGTGCTCTCCAATAGATACTTTAAATACATTTAAAATTTGTCATTGTAAGGGTCAGTGTTTTTACTGCCTAAATTTGGTTTGTTTCCTCTTTGTAAAATTGGAAAATGATAAAAAGTTACAAAAGCTGTCACCCAAAAACTAAATAGTCAATATATAGTCGTTCATAATCTTTCAATGAAAATGAAGGCTTCAGGTATGATTCAGTGCAAGTATTACAGTTAATAGAATAATTTAAAGTGGCATCATTGCTAAGTTTCTTGAAGGTTATTCCTTTTATGTTGGGAAATTTTAAGATCCAACTACTATACATTACCTGTATTTTACATCACATCTCTGGCTAGTGGAAAGAATAATTACTATAATAAAATACTTCTAAGCTGTAAAAGGTGAAGATGTAAACTAGCTAAACTAATAACTGTGACTAATTGTCACTGTATAACACTATAAACTACTGGACCATAACTATTTTAATGCTAGACTGTAACTATTTTTAATGCTTTGCATGACAAGGACATTTAAATTTTAGAAGATTTATTAATATGAAAGATTGCTTAATCTGGCATACAGTCGTTTTATATTTACTAAATAAAAGGTTAAAATATGAACCTTTCAAGTTCAGTTTTGAAGACACTACTACTTATTTGCTAAATGGTTATATGTCCAAACAAAAATTGAGAACTTTCTATGGGCTAGATATTGTTCACCTTCTAGTACTTAAGACTTAAGATGCAGATTCCCCATTTGCTCCATTGCTTCAACATCTGATTTACTATAGCCACGATCAAAAAAACATTGGCTCATCGTTTCCAGAGCCTTACCAATCTTTTCTTCTTCCAAAGTGAAGCAAATCACCCTAAATAGCTGAGAATAAAGCAAACCCTTCGGGGATAGGGGTGAAAACTATTGGCATGGAGAAGAGTATTTTTTTTCTGTGTCTTTCATATTGTTCCGAACTTACCTCTCACCGCCGCTGGTCTGGATGCCGCACTTCCGGATTCGGCGGTCACATGACCGCAACCCAGAGGCGGGGAATTCAAAACCCTGTCTGTATAAAACCTTCACTCTGACACTCGGTGAGTGTCAGAGCAACTTCTCTTGTTCCTGGCTCCTATTTTCTGTGGATTTCTGCTTCCTAGACCCCTGCTGATTCCTGTGTATTGACCACTGCCTGTTTGACCATTCTTCATCTTCAGTCCCAGTGTACCGACCCGGCTTACTGACTGCTCTCCTGTTCAGGTGACCCGTGTACCGACTCGGCTTGATTGCCTTCTGATTCTGTCTGCATTGACTCTCTGTGTACCGACCCGGCCCGTCTTACTACGCTACTCCTGCTCCTACTACGCTGCACTACATCTAAGAGTGAGCCTGAGGACCGCGACCTGCGACTCCTGGCAGCAAAGCCCATTCCGCCTTGAGGCGGTTCTTGGTGAACCCCGGGGAGATCGTTAGACTCCGCACCTCAGGTAAGCCAGCTATATTTAGATTGTAGTATATCCAGTAATCAGTTACACATATAAATAGTTTCCTGGGAGTAAGTGTATCAAGGTCTGACTTTTTCAGCAATTTAAAATCGCGGCAAAAATCGCGGATGATAACCCGCGATTTTAGTCACCAAGTCGCCAAATGTATTAAACTGCGATTTTTACTCTGATCTTAAAAATCGCTGGTCAACTCTGGCGAGTTGTTGCGATGTCAAACACTCCCGTGTTTAGCTAACTCTCCCATGTTTCACTAACTCTCCTGTGTATCCTAACTGCATGATTAGTAAACACATCACTGTCAAAAGTATAAAAACAGATATATGTAAAAAAAAAAAAAATGTGGGGTCCTCCCGCCCGACCACTATTTACCCTAGTGATTTTACCCCCTGATTTTCATGCAACCAGCACTAGGCAAATCAGCCTGGGGTGGGTGGCACTATAGCAGAAGGACACGCGGCAGGGGTCCCCCTGCCATAATGACAACCAACACCAGGCTGTTCAGTGCTTGGCTGGATTCTCTAGGGAGTGGGGTCCGCAGAAAAACCAGCCCAGTGCTGAAAGCACTAGGGCTCATCCTACCCCAGTGGGCTGTGGGTATTAGGGTAATAGCGGCGAAAATAATGTAAAAAAACAAAGAGACGCCATTTTCTTTTGTGGAACTACAAGTCCCAGCCGTGCTAGGGTGCCCTAAACAGTGTGGGCATGCTGATGCTTGTACAACTACAAGCACCAGCATACCCATGGCAGCCAGGGCATGCTGGCACTTGGAGAACCACAAGTGCCATCATGCCCTGACACCCATGGTTGGCTGAGACCTGTAGTATCACAAAACAAAATGTTAAATAAGTCACAACTCCCTGTTTAAAACCACAACATTTTAGCACACATAATAAAACCCCAATAAATACACTAAACACCCTCATTCATACCACATATATTTATTAATAATAAGAAAACCTCAATATACTTACCAATCAGATTTCTTCTTCTTTTGTCAGCAGCATTTAATCCAAAAATGCTTGCAAACCATGTCCCAAAATAAATTTAAATTTCAAATGTCCCTGCTTGTAAATCTCTTCTGTTCTTCTTGGCTAGGAGGGCCCCCTTGTTGTTTGCAGTCTTTTGTTCTTCAGGCCAGGAGGGCCCCCATATTTGTAATCCAGATTGGAACATGCTTGGTTAAAAAAAAAACTATGACAGCTGACGCTAAACAGCTTGTACACTGTACAAGCTCCGATACGCAATGAGTATAACAGAGCCGCAAGCTCTATTTATAGTCTAAGGGATTTTCCCACGCTGTCATGGGGAAATCCCTTAGACCAGTGGTTCCCAAACTTTTGCAGTTCGCGACCCCCTTAGAATCTCCATCATTTTTTTGGGCACCCCTCCAAAATAATTATCAAGCAGTCCCGTTTCATAAGTAGTCAAAAAAACGTAAAAAGTATTTAGGTCAAGACAGAGATACTTATTTAGTTGTATGCAAAAATAATACACATAAATCCAAGGGAAAATAATATTTTTATATATATTTTTTTCAGTTATATTTCTTTCAAAGAATAATTTACAGCTAACACACACTGTGTCCCCTGCATCCACACACTCTGTGCTCCTCTGCATCCACACTCTGCCCCCTCGCTCTGCCCCCTCTGCATCTGCACTCTGCCCCCTCTGCATCCACGCTCTGCATCCATTCTGCCCCCTCTGCATCCACGCTCTGCCCCCTCTGCATCCTTTCTGCCCCCTCTGCATCCTCGCTTTGCCGCCTCTGCATCCGCTCTGTGCCCCCTCGCTCTGCCTCCCCTGCATTGTTTCTTCCCCCTCTGCATCCGTGTTCTGCCCCCTCACTCTGCCCCCTCTGCATCCGCGCTGTTCCCCCTTGCTCTGCCCCTCTGCATCCTTTCTGCCCCCTGGCTCTGCCCCCTATGTATCCCGCAGTGGCCAGGAAGAAAAACAAAAAACAAAAAAAAAACTTACCAATCCTGCAGCGCCCGGGACCCAGCATCCTCTCTCCTGTTGCTTCTCACCGAATATCGTCATCACACCCGGCATTCAGTGAGAATCGAGGAGGGAGGAGGTTGCTGGGTCCTGGGCGCCGCCGGATTGGTAAGTTTTTTTTTGTTTGTTTTTATTCTTCCTGGCCACGGCACCCCTGTGACAGCGCCGCGGCACCCCTGGGAGTTTGGAAACCTAGGCCATAGACTATAAATAGACCTTGTGGCTGTGCGGCTGTGCTAAACTCATTGCATATCAGAGCTTGTACAGTGTACAAACTGTCTAGCGTCATCTGTGATCTATTTTTTTTTTAACCAAGCATGTTTCGGTTTGGATTACAAATATGGGGGTCCTCCTGTCCTGAAGAACAAAAGACTGCAATCAATAAGGGAGGCCTTCTGGCCAGATGAACAGAAGATATTTACAAGCAGGGACATTTGGAATACAAATTATTTTGGACAATTCAAGCAGGGACATTTGGAATACAAATTATTTTGGACATTTCAGGCAGGGACATTTGGAATACAATTTTTTTTGGACATGGTTTACAGGCATTTTCGGATTAAAAGCTGCTGACAACAGATGAAGAATTCAGATTGGTAAGTATATTTGGGTTTTCTTATTTTTAATAAATATATGTGGTATGAATAAGGGTGTTTAGTGTATTTATTGGGATTTTATTATTTTTAATAAAATGTTGTGGTTTTAAAGAGGGTGTTGTGATTTTGTAAACATTTTGCTTTGTGGTACTACAGGTCTCAGCCAGCCATGGGTGTCAGGGCATGTTGGCACTTGTGGTTCTCCAAGTGCCAGCATGCCCTGGCTGCC